>NC_034590.1:125266072-125363310 GCF_900095145.1 Mus pahari | reverse complement strand
TTCTTTTCTTTTCTTTTCTTTTCTTTTCTTTTCTTTTCTTTTCTTTTCTTTTCTTTTCTTTTCTTTTCTTTTCTTTTCTTTTCTTTTCTTTTCTTTTCCTTCTTTTCTTTTCTTTTCTTTTCTTTTCTTTTCATTTTTATTGGATATTTTATGTATTTACATTTAAAATGTTATCTGCTTTCCTGAATACCCCTCTAGAACCCACCTCTTCCACTCCCATCATCTGCTTCTATGACGATGCTCGTCCAACCCACGGACTCTGAACTCTCTGCCCTGGAATTCCCCCAGATTGAGGCACCAAACCTTCACAGGACCAATATTCTCCTCCTAATTATGTCATACAGTGCCATCCTCTGCTACATATTTATTTGGAGCCCTGGGTCCATCCATGTGCACTCTTTGATTGTTGCTTTACTCTCAAGGAGCTCTGGGGATACTGGTTGGTTAATATTGTTTTTCTTCCCATGGGGTTGCAAACCCTTTAAGCTTCTTCAGTCCTTTCTTTAATTTAACCTCCATTGAGGACCCTGTGCTAAGTCTGATGGTTGGCTGCAAGCGTTAGCCTCTGTATTTGTCAGGCTCTGGCAGAGCCTTTCAAGATACAGCTATAACAGGATCCTGTAAGCAAATACTTTTTAGGATCAAAAAAGGGGTCTTCATTTGGTGTCTGGATAAAGTATGGATCCCCATGTAGGGTAGTTTCTAGATAGCCTTTCCTTCAGTCTCTGTTCCACAATTTGTCTCTGTATTTTCTCCCATGAGAAAATTTTGTTTCTCCTTCTAAAAAGGACTGAAGCATCTACATTTTGGACCTTCTTCTTCTTGAGCTTCCTATGTTCTGTGAAGTGTATATTGGGTATTCTGGTCTTTTGGGCTAATATCCATTTGTCAGTGAGTGCATACCACATGTCTTCTTTTGACTTGGTTACCTCACTAAGGATGATATTTTCTAGTTCCATCCATTTGCCTAAAAGTTTCATGAAATTATAGTTTTCAATGGATGGGTAGTACACCACTGTGTAAATGTATCACATTTTCTGTACCAATTTCTCTGTTGAAGGACATCTGGGTTCTTTCAAGCTTCTGGCTATTATAAATGAAGCTGTTATGAAGATAGTGGAGCATGTGTCCTTGTTATACATTGGAGCATCTTTTGAATATATGTCCAGGAGTAGCATAGCAGGGTCCTCAGTTAGTACTATGTCCAATTTTCTGAGGACCTGTCAGACTGATTTCCAGAGGGATTGTATTAGCTTGTAGTCCCACAACAGTGAAGGACTGCTCCTCTTTCTCCACATCCTTGCCAGCATCTGTTGTCACCTGAATTTTTGGTCTTAGCTTTTCTGAGGGGTGTGAGGTAGAATCAAAGATTTGTTTTGATTTGCATCTGCCTAATGACTAAGGATGATGAACATTTTTTTAGGTGCTTCTTGGCCATTTGATATTCCTTAGTTGAAAATTCATGTTTAGCACTGTATGTCATTTTTTTGTAGGGATATTAGGTTCTCACGATTCTAACTTCTTGAGTTCTTTGTATATATTGGATATTAATTCTCTACCATATGTAGGATTGGTAAAGAGCTTTTCCCATTCTGTTGGCGGTCATTTTATCTCATTAACAGTGTCCTTTGCCTTACAGAAACTTTGCAGATTTATGCGGTCCCACTTGTTGATTATTGATCTTAGAGCATAAGCCATTGTTCTGTTCAGAAAAATTTTCCCTGTACCCATTTGTTCGAGGATCTTCCCTACTTTCTCTTTTATTAGTTCCAGTGTATCTGGTTTTAAATGGAGATCCTTGATTCACTTGCACTTGAGCTTTGTACAAGGAGATAAGAATGGATTGATGTGCATTCTTCTACATACTGACCACCAGTAAAACCAGCACCATTTGTTGAAAATGCTGTTTTTATTCCACTTTATGGTTTTAGCATCTTTAACAAAGATCAAGTGACCATAGGTGTGTGGGTTCATATCTGGGTCTTCAGTTCTATTCCACGGATCTACTTGTCTGTCACCATACAAGTATCATCCAGTTTTTATCTCTATTGCTCTGTAATACAGCTTGAGGGCAGGGATATTGATTTCCCCAGAAGTTCTTTTATTGTTAAGAACAGTTCTCACTATCCTGGGTTTTTTGTTATTCCAAATGAATTTGAAAATTGCTCTTTCTAACTCTATGAAGAACTGAGTTGGAATTTTGATGGGGACTGCATTGAATATGTAGACTGCTTTCAGCAAGATAGTTATTTTTACTGTATTAACCCTGCCAATCCATGTGCATGGGAAATATTTGTACTTTCTGATATCTTCAATTTCTTTTTACATCGACTGGAAGTTACTGTCATACGGATCATTCACTTGCTTTATTAGTGTCACACCAAGTTATTTTATATTGTTTGTGACTATTGTGAAGGGTGTCATTCCCCTAATTTTTTTTCAGCTTGTTTATCCTTTGAGGAGAAGACTACTGGTTTCTTTGAGTTAATATTTTATCCAGCCACTTTACTGGAGTTGTTTATCAGGATTAGAAACTCTCAGGGCTACTTGGGGGCTACTTAAGTATACTATCATATCATTTGTGAATAGTGATATTTTTACCTCCTCCCTTCCAATTTGTATCTTTTTTACTTCCTTTTGTTGTCTAATTGCTTCAGCTAGGATTTTGAGTACTATATTGAATATGTAGGGAGATAGTGGACAGCCTTTCCTGGTTTCAAGTTTCCCTCGATTTTGTTTGATTTTGGCTACCAGTTTGCTTTTACTAATTTAGGAATGGGCCTTGAATTCCTATTCTTTCCACCTTTTACCAAAAGATGGGTGTTGAATTTTGACAAATGCTTTCTCACCATCTTATGAGATTATCATGTGGTTTTTCTGTTTGTTTGTTTGTTTGTTTGAGTTTTTTTTTTATTTTATTGTGGGCTACGTTGATAGATTTCCATATATTGAACCATCCCTGCTTCCTGGGATGAGGTCTACTTGATTATGGTGAATGACGGTTTTGATGTGTTCTTGGATTCATTGGTTCACAGGAATTTTTAGTGTTGTTTTTTTTTTCTTGTCGATATTCATAAGCAAAATTGGTCTGTTGTTTTCTTTCTTGTTGGGTCTTTAAGTGGTTTAGAGTAAACGTGGCTTCATAGAATAAACTATGTAATGTTCCTTCTGCTTCTATTATATGAATTACTTTGAGAAGTATTGGTATTAGGTCTTCTTTGAAGGTCTGATAGAATTGTACACTAAAACCACCCAGTCCTGAGGTTTTTCTTTTTGTTTGTTTATTTGGAGATCTTTAATAACAGCTTCTATTTCTTTAGGCATTATGGGACAGTTTAGATGGTTTATCTAGCCCTGATTTAACTTTGGTGCTTGGTATCTGCCAAGAAAATCATCCATTTCATCTAGGTTTTTCAGTTTTGTTGAGTGTAGCCTTTTGTAGGATCTGATAATTTTGAATTTCCTCAGTTATTGTAGTTATGTCTGCCTTTTCATTTCTGATTTTGTTAATTTGGATACTGACTATTTTGCCTGCTGGTTAGTCTGCTAAGGGTTTATCTATTTTGTTGATTTTCTCAAAAAAACCAGCTCCTGGTTTTGTTGATTCTTTGTGTAGTTCCTTTTGATTCTACTTGGTTGATTTCAGCTCTGAGTTTGATTATTTCCTGCTTCCTACTCCTCTTGTGTGTATTTGCTTCTTTTTGTTCTAGAGCTTTCAGGTGTGGAGTCAAGAAATAGAAGAAGACCTCATAATACTGAAAGATCACACATGCTCATGGGTAGAATTAACAGTAAAATTGGCCATCATAGCAAAAGCAATCTACAGATTCAGTGCAATTTCCATCAAATTCTAGTTCAATTCTTCACGGGGATAGAAAGAGCAATTCTCAAATGCATATGGAATAACAAAAATACCAGGAAAGCAAAAATGATTCTCAACAATAGAAGAACTTCTGGGGTAATCATCATCCCTGATATCAAGAGTAATAGCATAAAAACAATATGTACTACAGAATAATAATGATAAAAATAATATGGTATTGGAAGGAACACCACTTCACTGATGGTGGGATTCCAAACTGGTACAGCTACTTTGAAAATCTATGTGGCAGTTCCTCAGAAAATTGGAGTTAGCTTCTACTTGAAGATCCATCTATACCACTCATTGCCATATACCCAAAAATTTCTCTAGCACATAACAAAGATACATGCTCCTCTATGGTCAAAGCAGCCTTATTTATAGTGGCCAGAATCTGGAAATGACCCAGATGTCCCTCATTGGAAGAATGGAGACAGAATATATGGTACCCTTACATAATGGATTCTACTCAGCTATTAAAAATGATAACTTTACAAATTTTGTAGGCAAAATAATGGAACAAGAAAACTTCATGCTGAGTGAGGTAACTCAGACCCAAAATGGCATGCATGGTGCGTACTCACTATTAAGTGGATATTCACAAAACAACAACAACAACAAAAAACAAAAAAACAAAAAAACAGGATACTACAAGATACATTCCACAAAACTCAAGAAGGTTAACATTCTGAAGGGTCTAATTGAGGATGTTTCAGTCCCACTTGTGCGACAAAAACCAAAAAACAACAACAAACAAACAAACAAACAAACAAACAAAAGGATGGGAGATAGAAGAGAGGCCATGGTGGCCAGCAGAATGAATGTAAATATATGGGTTTGTGGGGTGGGAGGGTAGTGTGTTGAGGACCCTCTAAAAGTTACCAGAGAACTGGGAGGTGACAGACTCTTAGGAATAAAAGGAAAGGACCTTAAAGGAAATGTCTAATAGCGGGGAGCTGGGACTTGTAGAGTTTACGTCAATAGAAAGACGTAAATAGTAAATAGTGGAGGGCTGGGGTTGCCATCCCACAGTCAATATTTCTGACTCAGAATTGTTCCTGTCTAAAACAACTGTAGGGAGAAAAATAGAGAAGAGACTAAGGGAAAGGTGACCCAGTGACTGGTTCAGCTTCGTTTCCATCTCAAGGGGAGTCTCCAAGGCCTGACACTATTACTGATGCTATAGTGTGCTTACCGAGAGGAGCATAGCATGGAATGGCTGTCCTCTGAGAGGACCAACAAGCAGCTGACTGAGACAGACACAAATACTTACACCCAATCATTAGACTAAAGTCATTGACCCCTGTAGTTGAACTAGAGAAAGGGTGGAGGAAGCTGAGAAGAGCAACCCCATAAGAAGACCAGCAGCCTCAAGTAACCCAGACCCCTGAAATCTCTCAGAAACTGAACCACCAACTAGGCAGCATACACTATCTGGTACTGGCCTCCTTAAAAATATGTACAGCAGAGGACTATCTGGTCTGGGCTCATTATAAGAAGTTCTGAAACCTTGAGAGATTTGAAGCTGCAAGAAGTTGGGGAGTCTGGAAGGCAGGAGGAGGAGGACATCCTCTTGGGGACAGGAGGGAGTAGAAATGTGATGAAAAACTGTGGGAGGGTGGACCAGGAAGGAGAAATTTTTTATTTAAAAAAATAAAATTAACAAAAAGAAAGATTACAAGAGATGGAGGTCAGGGTGACTGGACTGAAACAGTATTTTCTTTTTTTTTATGTATATGCACGTTAGTTTTATTAATATGATAGGAATGTATATTGTTTAGCTTGATATACTTGTTTTGATGAATTCTTCTCAGGATTGAACTTATCTTTATAAGGTCATCGGGCATGATACAGGTTGAACACCCCTCAGTTCCAGGGCCTTGGCAAAATTAACCTCCAGCGGTTTGCCAGTGCCTTTGGTGAGCTTCAGAGAGCGGATGCAGCCTCAGAACCTAATGTTGGTGGTCAGGCCAAACTGATTGAGGCCACCGCCAACAAAAACAGGGTCGTTTGTATCAGCTGAGGTCGATGCTGAGTTTGGGCTCTGGGCATCCACCTGGTTCCCATCTACCACCAGCTCAAGACGGTTTTTGATCTTCTTGGCAGTGACTTTATGCCACTGTCAATTGCACGTGTGGCCTGGGATCCCAGCATCATAGACCGCGGTGAATCTGCCAGCGCCATTATCCACGTGGAACATAAGCGTCTTGTCGATCATTTCAATACCCATTCCATCCATCTTTTGACTGCTGACTCCCAGGAGGACTCCAGTAGGTCTTGTGGTACGGTATTCAAATTTCACGAGAAGGTCCAAACCGACTTTGAACCCACCAACTGCTTTAGCAAAACCGGTTCCATCAAGGTAAGTCCCGCTCTCTGTATTTGCAAAGCATGTCCCAACATGAAAACTGGAGGTCCAGATTAACAGGGGCTTGTTCCATGTGAAGATTCCTAAAACAGCCATCCAGGCTGTAGGTCACTAGACCAATTCTGCGTGTGGTATAGTTGATCGGCAATCCACCAACATACAGAATCCCCACCACATCCAGGATGTCGGCTTTCTTGGGACTGATGGTTTGGCTGGAGGCATCATCCACATAAAGAATTCCCTCCTGCTTCACTCTCACAATCTTAATCTTGTGCCACTGGCCACCGTTGATTTTCGTGGGGATCATGGCGCTCGTATTCCCACTCCCCAAATCATAACTGAAGTAGGGGAAGCCATTCCTCAGAAAATACTGTTTGTTATTGTCCAGCCTCAGCCATTGCCTACACCTGCCTTCCCTTTCCCGGACCCAACCCTGACTCATGGCCGTTGTGTTGCAGAATCAGAACCAGCTCTTCTGACTGCGAGCAAGCAGTTTGGGCTTTCCAGAAACAGCCACATTGCTATTGCTTTTGATAACACCAAAAGTTAAAAACCGCCTCACCATTGAGTTGGAGGTGCGAACCGAAGCTGAATCGGACTTGCTCTTTTACATGGCTCAGATCAATCATGCTGATTTTGCTACTGTTCAGCTGAGGAGTGGCTACACTCATGAACTCATAGTAGCTATGGTTGTCTGAATAAGATCTACACAAGATAAAGCCATTCAACAGTCTGACATGAAATGGGGAGAAGACTATACTACTATTAACTGATTAACTGAGGAGATATTAACAGGCCATGATTATGGAATATATATTAAAAAATCACAAACTGGACTAGGTGCAAATTATAAAAAACAAAAATAGCACATTATTTTGGGAGGAACATGGGAAGGTAGGGGTAGATCTTGGCAATGCTGGGAGAGGAGATAAGGTAAGCATGATTACAATGTTATATCAAGTTCTCAACATATTAATAAAAGCATCATAGTTTTAAAAGGCAGACACAGTGCCACATGCCTGGGATACTAGCACTAATGCAAGAGAGTCTTCTAGTTCACTGACCAACAAAGTTTAAGTTTAATAAAATACTCAATGTAGAGCAATAGAAAAAGCTAGCAAACCTCAAACTTTGGCCTCCACAGTTCAAATACAGCACATTAACTTGCACACATACAAATAAATACACCAAACATATAAATAAACACACAAGAATCTCTAGGGATCAGGGAGGGAAAGGGTGGAACACTATCAGATATTGGGGCAGAGGGAGGACCATGACTGAATCCCCCAGGGCCAGCAGAAAGAATTAAAATAGGCAACCATGGGAGGTAGGAGGTTGGGAGACACTGCAGAATGTACTGGAGATCTGGGTGGTGAGAGACTCTCAGAAGTCAAAGAGAGAAAGCTTGGATTAAGTGCTCTAGAGTTGGGAGGGGGAACTTGCAGAGTCTACCTCCAGTAGAGGGACACGACATCAAGTGGAGATATGGGGTTGTCATCCCACAGTCAGCCACAGGGATAAAAATGGAGAAGAGTTTGAGAGAAAGGAGGTACAGTGACAGGCCCAAATTGGGATCCAGTTCAAAGGGATGCCCGGGGGCTTGACACTGTTACTGATACTGTGGTGTACTTTCAGACAGGAGTCTAGCATGGCTGCCCTCCAAGAGGCCTGACAAACATCTGAAAGTGTCAGATGCAGATTCCAGTATCCAGCTAATGGAGAGAAGCTGGGCACCCCAGTAGCTGAATTAAGGAAAAGCTGGAAGAAACTGAGGAGGAGGGAAGCCCCATAGGAAGTCCAGCAGTTTCAACTGTCCCGGATACCCGAGGTCTCTCAGACACCGAGCCACCAACCAGGCAGTTTACACCAGCTGATATGAGTCCCCTTACCCATATATAGCAGAAGACTGACTGGTCTGGCCTCAGTTAGAGAATATGTACCTAATCCTAAAGAGACAAGACTCCAGGGAGTGGGGAGGTCTGGTAAGGTGTTGAGGTCTGGGGATTGGGGACATACTCTTGGAGACAGGGAAGGGAAGCATGGTATGGGGAGCGTTTGGTGGACAGAATAGAACTGGGATAAAGACTAGACTGTAGAAAAGGATTAAAGCATAAAATAATAAATCCTTAATCTTGAGAGAAAATAATTTGTTTTGTCATCTAAACTGTCATAATAAAACATTTGACCTCCCTACTTGTTCTCTTCATTTTATTATAATTAAGTATACACATGAAGGTACCTATCAAGAAATACTTATAACAGCATGGTGTGGTGGTACACACCTTTAATCTCAGCACTCGGGAGACAGAGGCAGGCGGATTCCAGAGTTCGAGGCCAGCCAGGGATATACAGAGAAACCCTGTTTCAAAAAAGAAAGAAAAAATAAATACTTATAACAATTATATTTCAGAGGTTGAACAGATGGCTTACTGATTAAGAGCATTTGTTCCTCTCCCAGAAGACCTGAATTCAGTTCTTAGTACCCACATCCAAGGACTCACAACCATTTGTAACTCCAACTCCAGGGCACCTTATACTTGAGGATCAGGTGCACATACCCACACACATCTAAATGTAATTTAAAATAATTTAAGATGAAAATATGAATACGTTGTATCTCAACATTTGTCAAAGGCTCCTTTGAATATTTAGGCTGATAACTACTTAAAAATTCAAATTACATTACTTTAAAAAATTTTCCCACATTAAATCTGCAATTTAACTTATCTGTCTCTCACAGAGAAATATTTTCTATGTCTCTGTACCAATACTGGGTGGTTTTTATCACTATTGCCCTGTATTACAGCTTAGGATAAAGGATCATGATTCACCCAGAAGGTTTTTTTGTTTGTTTGTTTGTTTGTTTGTTTGAATTTTGAATTGTCTTTGTCATCCTGGGGTTTTTTGTTTCCTTATAAATTTGAGAATTACTCTTTCCATGTCTGTGAAGAATTGTGTTGATATTTTGATGAGGATTGCATTAATTGAATTTGTATATTGCTTTTGGTAAGACGGCTATTTTTACCATGTTAGTGGGAGATCTTTCTATCTTTTGACATCTTCAATTTCTCTCATTAGGGACTTGAAGTTCTTACCATACAGATTTTTCACATGCTTGTTTAATAACCAAAGATAATACATGGGGTAATCTGTTAACCCTGGCAAATAGGTAGCAGAGGACTTCCTTTTCTGACTTCAGTGGGAGAGAATGCACCTAATCCCATAGAAACTTTATGTTCTACAGAAGGAGGATGCAGGAGGCTGAGTTAACATGTTGGTGATTGTGTGGGTGAGCACCCTCTCGGAAGCAAAGGGAGGGTAATATGGGCCAATGGAGAAGTACTGTCATAGAGAGAGAATGGAAGGAAAAGAGGATAGGGCACTAGTGGAACAGAAACTGGGAAGGGGGATAACATTTGAAATTTAAATAAATAAAATAACCAATAAAAAGTTCTCAAATGCATTGACTTCCTTCTAACCCACCATTGAAGAGTAGGGGAGAAAGGATGGTAAATAAGACAAGTGGATGTAGACCTGTATAGAAGTGGTTATTTGAGTGATTCTGATCTCCATTTTTTTTAGAATATTAACAGTCCAGTTCTGTAATATTAGAATACCAATGGACCAGTTCAAATCTGTCCCCAAACACCAATCACCAATGGTGGCTCCATTCACCAGAAACCGCCAAGCATCTACTTTATCAGCACTTGATATTGGAAGCAACCAGGACCAGTCAGAATGCCAAGAATTCTCTGCTGTACCTCTCTCAATGATTGTGAAGATCAGCAAAGTTGCAAGACTAACAAACAGTTGCCCACCGAGCTATGCAAGCACCACATAATTGTCTGTTGAGTCCTTCTTATACTTTCTCCAAATATGACACAGTATGAGGTCATGCCTCAGCAAAACATCATGGGAAGCTGTTACATCGAAATATCACATGAGTCATCATCACATGGCACAAACAGAAATTTCCATTTCACAACTTATTGTCCCTCAACTGAAAAATGTAAAAAGAAAATGTGGTATTTCTACAAAATGGAAGACTATTCACTTATTAAAAGCAAATGACACCATAACTTTTGCAGGCAAATTGATGAAACTTAAAAAATACCATTGTGAGTGAGGTAATCCAGAATGAGAAAGAGACAAATAGTACATATCCACTTACATGTGGATATTATCCATATTGCAGGACAACCACGCTACATTCACAGATCCAAGGAAAATGGAATAAGGAGGTCCCAAGAGAAAATGCACAAATATCACTCATAGAAGAAACTATGCAGTAATTGGAGGTAGATGGAGAGAGATATCAGATTCAAAAAGTGGAGAGGTGGTAAACAGGGGTGAGGATGGGTGAGGAGACGGGGAAGGAAAACATAAATCAACAGTTGGAGGACTGGGATGAAAGGCATATGGAAAGTCAATTGTAGTGACCCTATCTGAGATTCCCACCAGAGAGATATATAGAGACTGAAGTGGCCATGTCATGTAGCCAGGAAGAACTTACAGAGCAAGGAGGGAACAATCCATCATCAAACCTTTTTACACAAAATTTGTCTTAACTGTTATCATGAATAAAGATAGAGCAAAGACTTAGGGAACAACCAAAGACTGCTACAACTTGAGACCCATCACATGTGAGAAAGCCAGCCCATGACACTATTAATGATATAATCTGCTAGGCTTGTAGATAGGAACCTAGTGTCTCTTGATAGGAAAGGGTTCATCTAGCAATAGATGGAAGCATCCAGCAGAAGATGGAAGCAAATGCAGAGATTCACAGTCAAAGATCATGGGAAGCCCTAGGAGTTTTGTGGAAGAGTAGAAGATAGACATGATCAAGTTAGAGGGGTCAAGAAAACCTCTAGAAGACAAAGATTCAACTAACCTGGAACCATGGGTGCTCAAAGAACCAGGATCAGCAACCAGGGAGCATGTAGGAGCTAGACCTAGACCCCCTATATTCATGTAGGAAATGTGCATCTTGTCCTTCAATTTAGTACCCTAAAAATTAGAGCAAGGGCACTCTCAGTCTCTGTTGTATGCCATTAGATCCCCTCCCCCTTCCTGTACTCCATGGTTGGGCATCAGTGGGAAAGGATGTGACTATTCCATATAGGACTAAATGTCCCAGAGTGGTGTGGTACCCAAGGGTTCAGGAGAAAGGGCGAGGCCCAATTGTGAAAGAGATTGGTAACAGGTGAGACTGGAATGAGGGATATGAATAAAAGTATCCTTTATTAATCATGTTTCTTACCCATCTTCCTCTCAGTCCATCCATGCTTTCCATTTTACCCCCAAATTCCCAATATGATCTTCACTCCTGCTCAACATTCTTTCATGACCTCTTCCTCATCACTTTCACATGTAAGAGACTCCTCTAAATACTTCCTCACTAATGTTTTAAATTAAGGATGGTAGCTTCTTCCTGTTATATGACCATGGTGATGTGGAATATACAGTGTTTTCAGACAATACTGTAGTCAAGTAGGCCTCCTTACCTCTACCCAAAATAGGCAAAATTAATAACCTTAATCAGAGTTCTCTAAATTGCTGAAAATATATCTTTCTTTAATGGTGCATACAGGCTCCAAATATTCTTGCTATATCTTGCTAGCACATTTGGCTTTCTGGAAGAAACAAGGATTTCTGTACACAAAAGACATCTCAATTACTAACTCTTTGCATACCAATATCCTCTTCAAAGTCTCTATTTTACCCTCTCAAACTGTCTTGGTTCATTAAAAGGCATATCACCCTGAACCCTCTACTGTCATTAATATTTGTGCCAGCAGGCAGTCTATAAAGTTACCTTTTTATTCATACAATTCAGCCTACTTCTTTCCAGGCTACCCTACTACATAGTCTAGATAACAACATACCTAACCTTCCCTCAATACAGGACATTATTCTCTGCTTACAACAAATATTTCACTCTAATATTGAATCCTTTCTATCCTTTCTTCAAATTTACCTGGCTCTCATGCCAAAAGATAATACATGTGAGCAAGTTAACCCCACCTTCACTATATAACCCCCTCTTTTCCCTATTTGCTAAGTTATAGAGGTCTGAAATTGTAAGTGTCTAAGAAAATATCTTTAGGAATGTTAGGATTGTCTGAGGCTATAAAAGCTTAGTTATAAAATTGGTAAATACAAGTTATAAAAGTATAAGGAAATATTCTAAATTTGTGTATATGGAAGCTTAAATAAGTTGTGAGGGTATGAAAAACTGATTTAAGGTATGAATCTCAAAAATGATCTAAGGTATATGAAAAGCTGTTTCAGATTTCTTCCCTTCACTTTACTCACATTTTGGATTAACAAACTTTTACTAAGTCTCAAAGACATAAATCTACTGAAATTTCTAGAATATAAGATTTAATATTAATTACAGACTATAATCTTATAAACTTTAATAAATTATAAGCTTCAGAAAGTCAACTTAAATCCAACTCTCACAGGGCAAATGGACTATACATAAGTACTCTCGTCAATGAACATACTATATTTTAATACCTGTTTACTGCTGAGGTTGGGATCACTCCCCCTGTCTCCGGTACTCTTTTCATTCCCCTGGTCCTCTCCCCCATTTCCCTGGTCTTGGGAATCTTCTTATCCAGCTACCAGAGTCATGACATAAAGTTTCAGATGTACACCAAAGATAAAAAAAAAAAATTCTTACAACCTTCTTAACTTTAACTTCTGTCCTTATTCTGTGTTTCACAACAGATTTCTAATCAACTACAGACTGCTCCATCAACTTACCTGCCTCAGATTTTCCCTGACAATCTTCACCCTAGACAGATGTAAAGGCTCTAGACCTGGATGATCCAGCTTCACAAACTATTACAATGTAGTGTTCACATCCCAAGCCAAAGCTGCTACCCTGATATAACAGGAAAATTGGGACTTAGGGACCAAACCTAAAGACTAACATGAGAAATAATTCACTTGAAAAGAAAAATCAGGAAGCCCTTGGACATCTAGACTTCCTACAACATATAGAGCATGTTCAGATCAGGTCACAGAGTAAAACCTGAAATTTCTAACAATCTGTACTTGATGTAGGCCTGGTGAAGCAGGCTCAGGTCCATGGATGCTAAGTATGGTATACCTGATGATGTAGGGTTTCTCTGAAGTCTCACACCTCCATTTGTGCTTCACAATTGCAAACTGCCTGACTTTCTCCTTTGCTTGTCTCCTTTACAATCTACTAGGCCATTGCCAAGATTTGCAACATGCCTGACCTGGTGTTTTATCTCAAACAATAATAAGATTATATTCAAGATTTTTTTAAGGACCACAAAAATGACCTCCAGCCAGGAAATGATAACTCCCTCTCCCCCTCCCTCTCCCTCTCGCCTCCCCCCTCTCCCCCTCCCCTCCCCGTCCCCCTGCCTCTCCCCCTCCCTCTCCCTCTCCCTTTTTCTCTGAAATTAAATTTAGAACCATCAATTTTTAGTAATTACAGTCTATTTACAGAGAAATAATATATTTAAAGTTGCCTGGTTTCAATGCATAAAAGGCAGATTGAATCACAGTGTTATAATCACTAATCAAAAACCATAAAATGCCAACATGTTTTAATGAGCTGTGCTAAAATATTTTATTACAAAAGTAATTTGTGACTCCTTACACATCCTGTCCTATATTAGAAAAAACAAGCTCTATAATTTATCACTGAACAATCAATGTAGCAATAAAATGGGCATTAAAACAATATAAAAATGGTTAGAAAGTGTCAGTACATCAAGTATTCATAAAGGTTCTTTGGAGTCAAAGAACATCAAATACATAGATACATGAATATGCTCAATTTTGAAAATAATTTTCTAAATTTTACTGATAGTAAGATGAAATTTAATAAATTATCCACTAAAATTGCATACATAGTATTTACAGGAGCATTGTCAAGAACACATAATGAACAAATCTCAGAGCTATGATCATAATACAGTATTTTTTCTATATAGTAAATTTACAGAAATATGAGAATCCATTCTGGAGTTTAATTGTATGTGGAAGAATTATCTTTCACCGTATAACATTAAAAGCAAAACATGCCAGCGGTGGTGGCACACGCCTTTAATCCCAGCACTTGGGAGGCAGATTTCTGAGTTTGAGGTCAGCCTGGTCTAGAAAGTGAGTTCCAGGACAGCCAGGGATATACAGAGAAACTCTGTTTTTAAAAACAAAACAAAACAAATGCAAAACACTACAGACTATTTTGCCACTTGAAAAGTTTTTGTGAATGCACTCTTAACTTCCTTGTTCCTTAGGCCATAGACCAGAGGATTCAGCATAGGGATGATCATGGTGTAGAACACAGATGCGATTTTGTCTGTGTCCATAGAATGACTGGAGCTGGGCTGCAAGTACATGAATATGATTGTCCCATAGAAAATGGACACTGCAGTGAAGTGAGAGGCACAAGTGGATATAGCCTTTCGATATCCAGCAGTTGATTTCATTTTAAAGATTGTGATAAAAATAAATGTGTAGGATATCCAGATAACTGAGAGGGCAAAAAGGATATTGAAGCTCACTACATAAACAAGAACCAGCTCACTAACATGTCTATCAGAGCAAGAGAGAACCATGACTGCTGGAACATCACAGAAAAAGTGATGGACAACATTAGACCTACAAAAGGAAAGACTAAACGTGTCCCCAATGTGGATGGACGCATTCAGAAAACCACAAGCATAGGAACCTATAGAAAGACAAGCACACACACCTGAAGTCATAGTGGTGGCATAGTGCAAGGGCTTACACACTGCTGCATAGCGATCATAGGCCATTGAGGCAAGCAGGTAACTTTCCACAGTAGCAAAGCCAGCAAAAAAGAACATCTGAGCAGCACAACCATTATAGGAAATGACCTTGGCTCCTACTAGGAGCCCAGTCATTACTGTGGGTGTGACTGCTGAAGAGTAACAAAAATCCACCAAGCACAGATTACACAGAAAAAAGTACATGGGTGTGTGGAGATGAGAGTCCAGGACAATCAGCAAGATCATCCCCAGATTTCCCACAAGGGTGATGGTGTAGATGAAAAGAAATATCAAGAAGAGGGGAAGCTGTAGTCCTGGGTCGTTGGTGAGTCCCAACAGGACAAAGTGTGTCACTTCTGTGCTGTTCTTCATCTGTGTTACCTTTAAATCATTAGATTGTTCATAAACATGGGAAAAGAGGAACATGATGATAAAGAAGGTGAATCAAAATAGAAAACCATAAGTTGTGGATATATGACTTGGTTGAGCTAAAGTCTATACTTTGCAATTGTCAAGAATATTTTTCCCCAAATCAAATTTTAGGTAGTAATTTTACAGATGGTTACAGGTGCTAGAATTAAATGATTATTAATAGATGATTTTAACATTTCTAGTCTACATGTATAGTTGAGATTATTTATCAATTTGATAAAAGTGATGTGTGGATGATTTCTCAATTCACTTCTGAGCTCAGCAAAAGCTCAAATTCTCTGATGTTACTTTCCAAAGACTTTTCTAGACAGCAACTTTATATGTGCATTCTAGGAATTCTTCAAATGATATTAGAATTTGGTGATGATTACTTTTAAGTAAATTATGCAGTACAAAAACTGAATCATTTATTCATATTACTCAAGTACAAAACATCATAGTTTGCTTTAGACACATGACAATATGTACCACATACTGATTCCCAAGTCTCACAATCCAAACTGAATTTTAATTACATTGAAAATAGCTTAAGGTACAATTACATGTCCTCCCTGGCAAAAACTCAACATTATTTGAGTTATAATAGTGTTTTTTTTTATTTCTCAGTTTGTGTTCTTGGTACAATATTTTATCCTGGAACATAATGCCATGGGTTTCAGTGATGCCTGAATTTGATTTTGTGGCTTGGCATTAAGCATATTTTCCTCTTTTCCATATCTATATTTTATTACATGCCAAAATTTCAGTATATGTTACAAAAACTGGGGTTTTTCACTCTTTCTCTGAATGCCTCCTCCTCCTCTTCTTGCATACAACTATCTGTGGACTGCCATTTTGAATATGTTAACTTTCTTGGACCTAACTAAAATGCACAAGGTGTTCTCAATCCCTGCTCTTCATCTCCCTGCTACCAGCAACTACTAGATTTGCTGCTTGCCTGTACTTGTATTTCAAATATAAATAAAACTTGCTTCCTTCTGAGGTTACTTTTAATTTTTTTATTAATGAGAAACAAAGCAGAAAAGAAAATATTGTCTAAGTGAGGTATATAGCATATCTCTAAGATCAGTAGTTGTCCTGGAATAACTCATTTGATAGAATGTATAGCTTGTAGACACAATTCAGAGACATAGGCATATACATAATCAACTATTGCAGATGCAGATCTTTGGTACATCCACTACTTAGGATTCATTGGTCCTTATCTACCTTCCCTGACCAAAGAAAAACAGACAATCAATATAATCAGGCCAGCATAATTGATGGCTGCAAGAAGCCAAGAAGACAATATAAAAGATAGTAAAATTTTGGAGTTCAGGTCTTCTGTGAATGTCAGCTTTCATGTTAGGTTAGGATAGGTTACTGGTCATGTTTTTGTACTGATTTGATTTACATGGAAGCTAAGCAAGATGGGCTTCAGTTGTAGGTGACACTGACCCTTTCCTTCCCATGTTGCCTTTTCTCTTATAATAGCACCGTTGAGTATCTATAACCTCCAAAATGTTCCTGCTTCCTCTGAATACACTGATTGCTGTTGCTGCTACATTTTCTTTCTTGTGACTGAGTCTTCTTAAAATTCTTACTTTAGCAGAATTTTTCATTTGGACATAGAGTATTCTCCCTGCCAATTTAAGTTCTCTTTCATACTTTCATACCATAGGAAAATCACGAAGACCAGTATAAAATTGACCAATTATAGGGATGTATTTCTCTTACAAATTTCTTACAATAATGTTCTGTTTAGCAAAAACATTTGATATGACACAATTTTCATATATTAACAATGTTTTAACATTTACACATTTTTGATTGCCTGAGACCTACAATTTACTTAGGCTGATCCTCAAATCCTAGGATGAATTTATCTTCTTGCCTCAGTTTTGAGAATAGCTGCAACAAAAGATATTTTTAACTGATACCTTTAAAACTATATCCACCTAACACAACCTCTCATTTTCTACCACCGTTCATCTGAAATTCTTGAAATTCTAGGTAATGAACTATTATTAGGACTATTTTCTGGAAATACTATAATCCACAATTAACAAGTGATTAATGCATCAATGTGTATATAGGGCCTTATGAGTATTTTCTTTGTTATGTAACCACTGAAGAAACTGAGTGTTTAAAATTTTACCAGAGCTTCTAAATTTTGTATTTATTTTGAAATAAAATTCAAGTTATTTTAACTCTAGTATCTTCATAAAATTTTATCATTTCTAAAATATATAAATGTAATGATCACCTCTATGATTGTAGGGAAACTGTTAAAATATACATATAAGATCATCATGAAACTTACAGAATTTTTTGAAATTTAAAAAGAATCAGCTTACTCTCTTACTTGTCTGTATGTTTCTTTATTATCAGTAATAGGTATATAAATAGAAAATAGACAAAAATCACAGTGACTCAGAATGTTGTGTTCTTTGGTCAATGCATAAGATGTGTTAAGAGAATATGTAAACTCTCTAAAATGGAACTTTTTGCATTCATAACATAAACTTCCTCCAGGTTTCGTTTTAAGAAACTCTTTCCTTGATCCTTTCCAAGTTTTATGTAACTTACCATGGGTGTTGTTGTTTTCCTGCTTCCTCATGACCTACAAGTCTCACTGTCAATGATTGTGTAATATGTATGATACCACCCATTCTTTGAAATAAAGGGCAATGTATCCAAAAATGTGAATATGACATAATAAGGTCGCACACAGAATGCTAGCTACACAGTTCTTTCTCAGGTAGTGAACTATCACTTTCATCTGAGACATAGAAAAACAATGGAAAGGGCAGATTTATGCACTGACTTCTGAACTTCTACTAATTCTTCTTCCTTCAAGAGAGAGCCATACACTGGCCTTAATTACAAAACAAAAATGATAAGATTGCATATCTCATATAATTTATACCTTATGACTTAAGAAAAAGAAGACAGATCTACATGACATGATATCAATGAAATGTCTCTCAGTATAAACTTTACCTTTGACTATTTTTCCTTAACCATGCAGGAAGACCGACAGAAAATCTTCTGTCAAGAGGTGGCTATGAAAGAGACAACAGTGAATATCATTCAAATGTGGAGATGAGCTTTTCTGAGAAATGTCATGTACATTGTTATTTAAGATGATGATGCATGAAGAATTAGAAAAGCAATAGACTTGGACTCCTCTGGAGATTTTCTTTATGGGAATACCTGGAGCTCCGTTCTCCATTATAGGGAAAAAAAGCAATTAAAACTATAGGTACCCATGTGCCCATGGGAGGCTTTAATTGAAATCATGAGGTTATTAACGACAGTGGAATAAGGAGGTCTTAAAGGTTGGCAGGCAAAGAGAGAAGCCCTGGGAGGGATTGGATGGAGATAGTGGGTAGTGATAGATGGATATGTTCAACATACATTGTACCAGTATATGAAAATATCAGATAATAAATAAAAAATGATTTAAAGACTTAGGAATGACTGGATAGTCTCATATTAATTGTTATGTGTCTTTTATGTTGTTTTAGCTGAAAAAAATATATCCACAAACTATGGTATAGATTTCTACATAAAGTCTTGTATATATTCTACATAATGCCTACACTGATATAATTGAGATTCTCTTGTATAAGTTGTAAAAATATTTTTTCGAGGTCTCAGACAAGGATCCTTCAAATAACTTGGACAAGTGAAAATGTTTGAAGTGGAGATTTAATTAAACTTCCCAGTTTGTCCTTGGTTCCACAAGAAATGTTCTAATGTTCAATTAGATTGAATAAAAGAATTCTGAAAATCAACTCAAATACACATATCATGCATTGAAAATTTACTTGAGTATTATGTATCAGTTAAAGACCAAAATTCAGGTGGCTAGAGATATTTTTCAGGTGTTAAACCCACTTATTTTTGTGGCAGAATATCAGATTTTGTCCCAAGCAACACGTCAGGGAGATGACAGTTGTCCAAAATTCCAATTCTAGGGAATGTGATGCCATGGGTCTCTACTGTCATGTGCATCGACATATATGTAATTGCACAGCAACATATAAACACATGCACATCTACACATACATACACATACATAAATGTGCACATACTCACTTAAAATAAAAATTCTTGAAAAATTAAAATAGTTTTGAAATAAAAATCCTACTATGAATTTCAGAATAATACCAGGCATTGGTGGCACATGCCTTTAATCCCAGAACTTGGGAGGCAGAGACAGGCAGATTTCTGAGTTCGAGGTCAGCCTGGTCTACAAAGTGAGTTCCAGGACAGCCAGGGCTATACAGAGAAACCCTCTCTCAAAAAACCAAAACAAACCAACAAACAAACTAACTAAAAAGAATACAGTAACATTGAAAAGTAACGGTGAAGGCCATCTTAAAACTAAATAATGTCATAGTAGTTTTAGATTGAATTTTCTAAAAATTTAAGTAGTATAGAGGATATTATTATTAAATTTCTACTGAAAATAAAATTCATAAATATACTTTTCATGAATAAAGAACATGAAGAACGAAATGTAGTTGTGTGAGATGAATTTTCAGCAGCATTTGCTTTATTTAACCTTGAGTATTCTCTCATGCTTGCACATATGACCTCTTCATACTCCATAGCCAGAAAAGTTGATTCTTTATAACAAATGAATGAAAATTCTAGGGGTGTTTATATCACTACCTAACCAGAATTTGACTGTAAGATTGGGACTTGAGGGCCATACTTTTAGAGATTAACTCATTCTAAATTGTTTCTGGTGTTTAAGGGCTTGGCATTCAAAAGTGTATCAAGCACCAGTGAATCTATATTCAGTGGGAAAGAGAACATGACAAGTCATAATGTTACTTAACAATATTAAAGCATGAAATACAATGATTGGAAGTCAATAATAAATTACTTAAGTAAACTACAGATATCAGGAAATGTATGCTATGCTTCAAAATTATTATTGTTTTCTAAAAATTTATATGTTGGCACCCAAGTCTCAAACATATTTCATGAATAAATGAGGCTCTCAGAATAGCTGCTCAGTAGGGGAAATTGCCTTCAGTGTGCCTTTCATTCTCATAGGAGTCAATGAAACCCTTCCCATATCATCATGGAACAATGCACATGTAGATGGCCTCTTAGAGAACTAGCTAAGCTCTTTTTGTCCTTGCTCCCTCTACTTTATAAGAACACAGAATTCTCTGCTGTGAATTCTTCATAGCTTCTATATATTTGCTTTCCATTATGAGAAATTAGAACAAAAGATTACCAATAAGGAAAGTGCCATCACCTACCACAATGGCAACTTGATTTTTGGACCTCTAAACCTCTAAAATCAAAAAAAAAAATGTATGATGTCTACATGTGTCATTCTCGAAATGCCTTTTCATTAGACATATCAACCATTACACTATAAGTGATCTTTTGAAATTTTTTCTCAAATTAGAGAGCATAACATGCCTGCCTATTTCTGATCTTTCTGTGTGTGGGGGGGGAAATGAGATAAGACATTTGATTGACATTTTAACACTAGGACAAATGACATGAATACTTTGAAGATAGACAGGAAGAAATATTTAACTCTTCTGCAATACTGCTGAGGCTGCGAATTCTGTCCAATTCTGCAAGTGGCTGATGTGAAAATCAAAGTGATGTCCTTGAGTTAACACAGGGTGTTTTTGGGTTAAACCTCTATTGGAGCATTCTGGGTTACATAGACAACTTGGCCTACATAATGGAGTACCCGTCACCTAGTCACTCAGAACCGAGACTAAAACATTATGCTTATCTCTCTAAACAAAAGAGACTTCTATAACAGTTCATCTTATCATTGATTGTACTAAAAAGATCCCCTTGAACACTGACCATGGCTTTTAGACTACACTGAACCATCAGTTTTCATGTGTAATTACTGAGATCCAATCCCTCAAATAAGGACTTGCCAAACTCCAAAACTTAATAGCATATATTATTTAAATAAAATATTTAAAATGTTGTAATTGTCTTTTATTGAAGTTCAAATATTTTCTAAATGTTTATATTCAATATTGAAATTTATTTTTAGATGTTCAAAATTCCATACATTTATCCAGTGAAATTTAATCATACCCACTTCCACACCTTCCTCCAACATCCCCAAGCTTAACCTAATGTTTTCTCCCCTAATTCATATCCTTTTCTATTAAATATTGTAATTAAATTCTAATACAATTCTTTATTTTCACCCTCCAACTGCTTGTGTATCACCACTTACCTTTTTGAGTTGATGGTGTTTTTTATAATCACCACCACCAGCATCAGCACTGTCATCATCATCGTTGCCATCATTGTTGTTGTCATTGCTACTTATTTTATATATATATATATATATATATATATATATATATATATATATATAGGTGTGTGTGTTTATATTCATAAAAACTCTCTGTGTCCATTTAATGTGACTTTTGCTTAAGCAGCTTTAGGTGTGACCACATTATATTGAATAATCCATTCATGCCTCATCCTCCAAAGAAATTATTTCTCCCTCTCTCAGCCCTAGATGCCTATAGTTCTTAGTCTGGAGATAAGATTTTGTTTGTCTTCTGCCCATCTGTGTATGATTGTGGAATTATCCATTAGAATAACAACCTACCAATACACATCATCTAAATAAATTAGGACTTGTTACAGATGTCCCATTTAAGGATGAGCACTCTATAATCACTTCTCAGCTTTTGTCCAGTTGTTGTCTGTTCTCTGTTCCAAAAAAGAACCATCTTTGATACATAGTTAGAGTCACATAAATCTATGTGCATAAGGGTAAGTATATAGATCATACTTGTATCATTTTACATACTTTTTGAAAATACACAAATACATACACACATAATTTACATAATCTATTTAGTTTATTAATAAATTTTAAGAATGTACTTATGTGATATGATACTTATCACTTAGTTAGACAACAATTCTTAGTAAAACTTATATGAGGTTTGATGTTTTGGTGGATAAATGGGTTTCCAGGAATTAATTGGACATAACATGAGGAATGGAAACTAGTGAAAATGTAGAACATAGGGAAGACCAACTTGTGGATACTTAATTCCTCCTTAGAATAGGGAACAAAATACCCATGAAAGGATATAGATACAGAGACAAAATTTAGAGCTAAGATGAAAGGATGGATTATCCAGAAACTAGTCCACCCAGGGATCCATCCCATCATCAGCCTCCAATTCCAGACACTATTGCATATGCCAGAAGGATTTTGTTGAAGGGACCCTGATATAGTCATCTCATATGCAGCCTTGCCAGTGCCTGGCTAATACAGAAGTGGATGCTCACAGTGATCTATAGGATGGAGCACAGGGTCCACAATGGAGGAGCTATAGAAAGAACCCAAGGTGCTCAAGGGGTTGCAGCCCTATAGATGGAACAACAATATGAACTAACAGGTATCCCCAGAGCTTGTGTCTCTAGCTGCATATGTAGCAGAAGATGGCCTAGTAAGCCATCATTGGGAAGAGAGGACCCTAGGTCTTGCAAACTTTATATGACCCAGTACAGGGGAATGCAAGGGCAAGAAATAAGAGTGGGTGGATAGAGAAGCAGGGAGGGGGAAGGGTATAGGGAACTTACAAGATAGCATTTGAAATGTAAATAAAGAAAATATCTAATAAAAAAATTTGAAAAAACAATGCAAAAAAAAAAAAGAAAGAAAGAAAATAGTATTTTAGAAGAGCAGAAACTTGACAGTGTCTTTTGAAGTAAACTGAATGTGACTCCATATGGCTATTATTATGTGGGATTTATGGTCATGATGGATGACTTAACACTTCAAAATAGTGGTTAAACTAAAATCAGAAGATATTTTATTCATTCATCAAATATTTACTAAAAAGCTACTACACCACAGACATTGATAAAATTTAGCCATCAATTTTATCAGCATATGTTAGTTATATATAATATGTTTCCATATATCATTGTAATACAAACTAAAATGTATTTTAAGTTTTTGCTTAATTTGCTCCTATAACCCTCTGATGTAAGTGTATGTGTGCATCTGTGTGCTAAAATATATTGAACAACATATTTGAACAAAATATTTTCTACTTTCATGAAATTTATATTCCACATGTAAAAGATGGATAGTATCGAAAATGTGAATACATAGTTAGACAAAACTACCTAAATGAAGTCAGAAGATAGTTTATGCAGTCAGTTTCACATAACTCATGAAGTTGATTTAAAAGTGTCCTATGATAGATGGAACCTTTGACTGAAGGCATGAAAGTAATAAGAGCCTTTCTCAAAGAGAAGTGCAATAGTGCTGAAGCAAGAATATAATTGTAACCATGAGAACAAGCAATGATATGACTGGTAACATGGCAGACGAGAATGCAAACTTATCTAATGAAGGAAAGAAATGGTTCTTTCAGAAATGAAAGTACACATTACTATTTTATTTGATATAAATAGTCTATAAAATTTAGTAACAGATGAAAACATTAACTTTTAAAACTATTACATTTCTGGCTACTCTGACAAATTATCCTTCTGAAATTAAAATAAAAAGACATGGTCAAAGAGAAATACTAATCAAAAAGAGGTGTCGGTATAGTACATATTTCAATAAAATGTGCAAAAAGAAGGCACTGTCATTTAATAATTGATATTCTAAAACTGAATTCCTGGAATGACAGTGAAGTAAATAAATAATATGTATCAGTTACATCATTATAACTAAATTAGAAGTTAAATTATTAGCAATAAACACTACTGGATATTTTCTGGGCTCTCCAGTGAAAGAGATGTATTTATGAAGCATAAATATATTATTGGTATGGTTTTAAGGTAGTTGTATATATAAAACTCCTAATATATTGACCCAAGTCTAGGGAATAAAGAATGCAAGTGGTTAATTCAATCTGAATTTGGCATTCTAAGAAGGTGGGAATGAACTGGCTAATGACAATCTTGAAGCTCAGTTAGAAGTTCTCATGTCAAAGAGTGAGAGACAATACGTGCCATAGTCAAAGGACAAGGGGGGATCGTGGGGAAGAAAACAGAGTGGGAAGAGTTGAAAGATAAAAGGAAAAGAAAGGAGAGAGAGAGCATGTGAGATGCAAGGGAAAGAGAGAGATTCAGCCACAGAGACCATGTGAGGAAAAACTAGCCCTTTCACTGA
This sequence comes from Mus pahari, assembly GCF_900095145.1. NCBI lineage: Eukaryota > Metazoa > Chordata > Mammalia > Rodentia > Muridae > Mus > Mus pahari. Next base: position 125,338,717 of record NC_034590.1, on the reverse strand, counting down.
TTTTTGTTCTATTTACTATTCCAAAATGGACAAGACACTAGCCACAAACACTGAGGGCAAGTTGTTATAAATCTTCTGTAATAAGTGCAAGATATTTTTGGGAACTTATTTTCAACATAAATAAGTGAGTGTCTCATGAATTACATGGATAAATCTGATTTCAGTCAAGTTAGTAGATAGTAATAACCTCCAGAGAAGCCATATTCCATTTAACTCTGAAAATGTTCTAATATCCAGAGTGTCTTTCACTAAAGAATACCCACGTGCATATCTTTTCCCTAAATGCTTCTTTGTATACATATATACTTTTGTATTAACATCTCAGTACAAAGTGCCAGAAAAAAAATACATGAATTCATCAACATCTTAATTGAAATTCTATGTAAGCAACTCCTATTTTACAAATTTAGATATATATTTCTGAACAAAACTTTTTTGTTTGTTACTGTAAAACAATGTTTCCTGGAACTTGTACAAAAGGTATATTTTAAACATAACTGAATAACTAGATAATATTAGGAAAGAATGAATTCAAGTATCATGTGTCTCTGAAGTGAGAACTCATAGTCATAAAGATCATGTTGTCTCTAAAATGATCTTTTTGAGTGCACTCTTTACTTCCTTATTCCTCAAGCTGTAGACCAAAGGGTTCAGCATGGGGATGACCATGGTGTAGAACACCGAGGCAATTTTATCTGTGTCCATGGAGTGACTGGAACTGGGCTGTACATACATAAAAATACTAGTTCCATAGAAAATGGAGACTGCAGTGAAGTGGGAGGCACAGGTGGATATAGCCTTGTGATGTCCTGAAGCTGATTGCATCTTTACGATGGTGACAAAAATGAACACATAGGATATCCAAATAACTATAAAGGCAAAAAATATGTGGAAGCTCACTATGTAGACAAGAACCAGCTCACTGGCATATCTGTCAGAGCAAGAGAGAACCATGACTGCTGGAATATCACAGAAAAAGTGATGGACAACATTAGACTCACAGAAATAGAGCTGAAATGTATCTCCTATGTGGATGGAGGCATTCAGGAAACCAATGACATAAGAGCCAATTATCAGCCATGTACACACACTTGTAGTCATGGTGGTGGTATAATGCAATGGCTTACACACTGCTGCATAACGATCATAGGCCATTGAGGCCAACAGGTAATTCTCCACAGTAATAAATGCTGCAAAAAAGAACATCTGAGCAGCACATTCATTGTAGGAAATGACTTTGTCTCCTATAAGAAAACCAGACATGACTTTTGGAGTGACTGCTGAAGAGTAACAAAAGTCTACCAAAGATAAGTTACCCAGAAAAAAGTACATGGGAGTGTGGAGCCGTGAGTCCATGAGAATCAACAGGATCATCCCCAGGTTCCCCACCATGGTGATTGTGTAAATAGCAAGAAATGTGATGAAGAGTGGAATTTGTAGGCCTGGGTCATTGGTGAGTCCCAACAAGATAAACTCTGTAACTTCTGTCTGGTTCTCCATCATGTTGAATAATCTCTTCAGTAATAAAATATAAAAAAAGTACAATATGATAAAGAAATGAAATTGTAATTACAAGGTATGAGGATAGTATTTCTCCGTCATTGTAACTATAAATTTTATCTCGAGATTTTTCAAAATATGAGTAAACTTGAAAACCAAGAACAATTTGTTTGTACAGCACTGTATATTGATCATGTACATAACCTTAACCTTTTTATGAATTTGAAAACAATTTGATAATTTGATGAAAATGATTAGTGCAGATGAATCTATTTGACAGTTCATTTCTCCTAATTAATTGCAATCTCATTTCTGCAATCATATGTAATTTTAGCTCAGTTAAACCTCACATTTCCATTTGCTGACCTGTCAAAAATTGCTATGGATACTTTTATTGTGCTTTCACAATACCAATTCACTAATGATGGGTTTTACATTCCTATAAATTAATTAACAAAAGAAAGTGAGTAATTCATTAATAGTGGCATGATAATTAATTGAAACCTCATTTCTGTAATAATATGTACCTTTAGCTCAGGCTGAATAATTCCTCAGTAGGTCTAAAGTAGATTTAAGTTAAGTTAAATTTAAACCTTTAAGTCAATTTCAGCATTGAGCAATAAACTTGGTGATTAGTTTCTTCAACATGTTGTTCACAATAATTTTAAATTCATTTGGTGGTATAATCAATCAAATAGAATCCTGAAGAATTACATGAGTCCTCTTTTAATGACAAAGATCACCAAGAATTGATTATGATCCTAATTTGACTTGTAACTTTCTCTGCACTAGTTCATGATTAATACTTGTGTGTTCATACATATGAATGATTATAAACTAAGGTTAAAGATGAATTTAACTACTTAATGATATCACATTTCAATTCATGATTAAATACTAAGGTATCTGGGAGATTATAAAAACAATTCAACTAGCAGAGGCAAATTTAATTGGTGTATATCCCCAGGTATATGTAGCAGAGAATTCAGGTCCTTGCAACAGGTGCCTGACATTTACCTCTCAACATCATACTTCCATCTGAAATGTAAAGATTATAGATGAGACTTACTTTTGGTTGGCACTAATAGAATAAATTAGTATATAATAAAAAGTTGACGCTTGAGTGTTGACTACAGGTGACTAAGACTGTCATATTGCTAGACTAGGACCACATTTTGAACAAGGTCAATACTAGCAATGCAGAGGTTTATTTGCCATGTTAATATTTCCATGCCCATTTTTTCTTCTCGTAGAACCTGGTGTCAGTGCTGCATGCTCCACAATTTATGTTTCCTTACTACAAGCATATAACTTCTGAAATTAATCTGAGCAACGTACTTTGAAAATTTATCTTCCATAAAATTCTCATTTTCATTTGGACAAAATGATTCACTATCCTTAATCTTCAATCTTTTCTTTGCTACTGTCAACTATCATAGATATCACAGTCAAAAATCATAGATTCCAAGACTTGGAAAAGACCCACATTATTGGCAGAATTTAGTACTTATACCAATAGTGTTGACATATTCCACCTTCTCAAAATTTGATTTGAATTTTTCTAATGTAGGAGCCATATTTAATATTTCCTTATTTGAATTTCAACTACGCAATGTTTTAAAATTATAGAGGCAGTATAACATATATTCAAGATTATCAGTTAATCTGGGTTTCAGTGTTTCTCTTTCTCTCCTACTCCTTCTCCTTCTTATCCCTCTCTCCCTCCCTTGCTCTGTCTCTGTCTGTGTCTGTCTTTCTGTGTGTTTCATACCTTCAATGAAATTCAAATATACACAACATAAGATAGTCACGAATTTTACTTGTATTCATATTTTATGATGAATGATTTGTAAACTGTATCTCTGAAAAATTTATGATAGACATTTTAACATTTATGCTCCATTCTTACCTTTGTTTCGTGATAAGTCTTTTGAAATCATCTTTTTCTGTCTTCAAACAATTGCAAAACATTTGCCAATATTGCTGCAATCATCTTGGGACTTGAAAGTAGTATGCTACTTAACTATGAGAGAATGAAGACCCAATTCAGAAAGTGGTTTTGGAGTCATAAATTCAGACATATTATATTTAGTAAATACTACTAGATGATCTTTCTTGGAAAGAAATCAAAATTCTATGTAAAGCAGGGTAGAACGTTGGAAATGACATCAACAGTTGTCAAAATTTAAGTACAGCTCATATTCTTTCTATATCCTTAATAGAGTTATTCACCTCCTTATTACTTGTAAATAGTACATTACTTTTATCTCACAATTTAAATTTTTTCTAATAATAAATAAAAGAAGGCTACAAAACATTGTATGAAGATGTTATCACAGAAGTATATATATTTTTCTCTTGGATATCTTTGCTCACCATGATTGAAGCTTAANAAAAAAAAAAATCATAAGGTAAGGAAAAGGCTGTCGTGTACTCACAATGATTACTGTTCAGACAAATAAAGAATGTGCAATGGAAAATTGTACTTTCCTTATAAACTGCATGATGTTTAGTAACTTTGGGTAATAAATGGAAAACTGGAATAATTACAGAGAGTTGGAAGTCTCTAGAGATTGCCCTCCAGAGAATATGTAACCCATACTTCCATCTATTCTACAAAAGAGACAATTAATTTGCCTGTGGGGATCAAAATGCCTATTATCTCTTTAAAATAAACTGCCTTCTTCACTGTATCAGTAAAACATTACAATGTATATCCTAATACATTATACCATAAGGTATTCTACACATCTCTTGATCCTCCTTCATCCTATTGCCTATACCCTCTTGTCACAACTAGTCAATTCTCAACTTCTGTGAGATCCACATTTCAGGTGCCACATATGAATGAGATCAATCAGTAATTGTTTGTCAGTCTACTCATTGTCCCTATTACAATGACCTTGAGTTCCATCAATGTTGTTGCAAATAGAAATTCATTTGCTTAAGAAAGAACAGTGTCCCATGATGTTCACACTCTTCATTTCTTTATCCTATCAGCAACTGATGAATGATCTGGATGTTTGCTTTTCCTAGCCATTATACAGGGGACTGCGGTGAATTTTGTCTAAGATGTATCTTTTGCTCACTTATTTCATTTTCTTTGAATTATGTTTAGTAATGGAGTGGCTAATTCATCACATGATCTCATCAAGAAAGCATAGTGTAATTTTTTTTTATTCTTTGAAGAGTGTAAATGGTATTTTGCTAGAAATTAAAGTTTGAAGACTATAGTTTGGTTCAAACAGAGCTTTCAACAAAACTTATTATTATTTCGGTCAGTGCAAACATGATGCATTTCCTTTTCATTGAGTCCACTTTTCTCAAGTTTGGTAGTTTTCAGATTTTATTATCAAAACTTTCATTACTATGCATAAATTCATTTTCTTTATTTCCATTTCAGATAATCCATTATTGTTACATAGGAGTATGACTGATGTTACATGCTGAGTTTGCAACTTTAGTAATTTTATTTATTGGCTATAATAGCTTCTTTATTGATAGAGGTTTGAGGAACATTGTATGTATGTAAATTTATACATTGTGATAGCAGTAATATTATATTTTTTCTACCTTATCAAAATCCAGCCACCAACAGACATTCAGTCTTGACACTGCCTGGACTATATGTTTGCTGTGTTACCTCTTAAGAAATACTCCCCAAAGAGTTCACATCACTGAAGCTTGTCTCTTCTTAATTATAACTGATTTTCTAATACCACAAAACCAGAAATCACTTATTTATAAAATATCATATGAATACCCTAATAGATTTTTGCTTCACTCTATAATATTATAAACCTGACTTACAGCTTCTGTATTTTTCCAGCATTCTTATTTTTAAGTTTCTATCTCTTTTTAACTGAAAAGTATTTACATATAAAATATTCTGATCAGGTTTTCTCTTTCAACAAACTCCTCCCTGATCCTCCTCACTTCCTCCAACAAACCAGCCCCATACCCTTTCTTTCTCTCTTAAAAAAAAAAAAAGAAAAAACAAACAAACAAAAAAAAAACGAATACAGCTTTAAAAACATAAATACAGAAGACAAAATATAGGGCAAAATAAAGAAAATAAGACAAAAATGGGAAGAGGCTAGAAACATACCATCAAGGTTGTTTAGTGTTGCTTAACTGCTTCTGGATATGAGACCTGTCCTGAAGAGTGGTGAGAGACTCCACTGGAGAAAACTAAAACTAATTTTTTTCATTTACAATGGTTATCATTTGCAGATAGCTCCCAATTTAAGGATTTGACCTTGCATTCACTTCCCTTTATTCACATTGGTACATTATCTGGCTCAAAACTGTGCAGGTCTTATATATACTGTCACTCTCTGTGAGTTCATATATGCATCAATCATTTTGTACCTGTAAAACAGTGTTTACTGTATGTGATCTCTTACCTCTGTCTCATTCAATCTTTCTGAAGCCTTGAGGGTTAAAATTGAGTACTCCAAAATCTCCTACTTTCTATAAATTGTCCAGCTTTGAGTCTCTTTGTTAGTTATAATCTATTGTAATAAGCCTCCCCAAAGAAGACGGAGTCAGGAACTGATTTATATCATTCAGAGTCATTTTATTATGTACTTCTAGGAGAACAATACTACTAGGTTTTCCCCTAGGCCCATGGTCTATTGAGTCTCACTATATTGGTCACCCTAGCAGTCTCAAACACGGGTTTCATCTCATAGAGCAGGAAGGACATAAACCCAATTAAAGAGTAGTAGGTTACTTTCATAATGTTTGTATCACTATTGCAACAGCATGTAATCAAGTCACTGCTATACATGGCAGAGTTTCCAGCTGGATTAATGATTACCTATTTCCTCTGGTAGCAAGCAGAGTATCTACCAGTACCATGATTAATGATCAGTAAGGATATAAACTCTGGTTGGGCACCAGCTTCACTTCTCCATGTGCAATGAGCTATGTAAGTATTGATGGACACCTTACCAAAATAAATTTACAAATTCAATACCATTCCTATGAAAATTCCAAACAAAATTCTTTACAGACCATGTGGAAAAACAAAAACCCAAGAAATCTAGAACAATCCTGTACAATAATAGAACTTCTTGGGGTATCAGCATTCTTGACCTAAAGCTGTATTACATAAATTTGTATGGTATTGGTATAGAAAAAGACAGGTTTATAGATGGAATCTAATCAAAGACACAGAAATAAAATCACAAATCTTTGCACACTTCATTTTTTTATAATGAAGCCAAAATAGAAATAAAAGTACTAGTGGGATCCTTGATCTATGGCAAAATATTGAAGCTCCAGTGAATCTGTTGGGGTGGTAGAATTGATTCTTGCCAGCAGAATGCCTCATAATTCGAAGTGTAATGATGGATATAAAGGATAGTTAAAAATCACCTACCAGATCTCTAGTCCAGTGTGGCCACTGTGGGTCTCTGAAAGAAAGTGATTTGGGGAGATATGCAGCTAACACAAAGGAATGTAGCCAGGAAGGCTGAAAGGGCCTGGGAGAAAGAGTTCATCCGGGTCTGCACCAAAAGGCTAATTCCCCCAAAAGCAGAGGTGTTGAAGGATGTTCCCATAAGCAGGATCCTATTTGGGCAGACTTACACTTTGGAGATACTGTAATGGAAGTCAGAAAGAATAGAGGAAAATTACCTACCTCGTCCCAGACTAAAAATCATCTATTTGAGTTCCAGCCTGGTATGGCCTTCTCTCAAGCACTTATACTCCAATCTCTAATAGAACAGTCATCAAGCCAAAAGCATTCAACTGTTTTTCCTACCGAAAATTTCAGAATCCTCTACAGTTTTCCCCAACACAGCATGGTCATGCCCACCACAACAATGCCCTATGAACCTGGTACTAATGTCTATTCTATCTAATTTTATTTCCACCAAGTGCTAATGGAGATCATTAGTGAAAGTATCTGGAGGAGAAAATAGTTACTTCATCCTACAGGTTACACACCATTAAGGAAGGAAGTCACGTCTACTTGTATATAATTCTAAAACACTTTATATAATGAATTGGCTGGTTCCTCATAATTCTGCTGACAAAGGTTAAAATCAAAATATGCTCTTACAGGTTTGAATTAATAGCAAAAGGCATGAGTAAGTGACCTCAAAGCTTCGATGTTTCTCCTGAAAGAGATTTGCATGTTCTGTAGCAAAAGTGCCAAGATTGCTGAAATAGTCAGTGCCATGAGTGGTTGCCTTAACATGTAAGTGGAATTCCCAGTATATGTCTACCAGAAAAGTTACAGCATTGATTCTGAAGCAGGTCCCTGAAATTTGGAATGGAAATATGTGGAAGCTTCTTTTATAAAGATGGAGACATTAATCCCCTTCATTTTAGTGAAATATTCTTATAACTTGTAGAACGTTTTCTATAAGCAGTAGAATTCATCTGTGTATACTACCTAAATTTCCTACAGTAGACTTTTACTCAAATGACACCTACTGTATTAATTTATTTCCATGATTTGGGCAATAACAACAACCTCTGAGATTTGGAAGATTTTGCTCTATTTAAATACTTCTAAACCCTTCAGAATATGAGATTGATGCACTGCCTACTACTACACTATTACTGAAGCCATAATGTACTTATAGACAGGAGCCTAGCATTGACTGTCCTCTGAGAGGGTCTACCAGCTAATGACTGAGACATACACAGATACTTACAGACAACCATTGAACTGAGGTAACGAATCCATATGGAAGAGTTAGAGTACAGACTGAAGGAGCTGATGGTGATTGCAACCCCATAGGAAGAACAAGTAAGCGAGACACCTCAGAGTTCCCAGAAACTAACCTGAAAACCAAGGAGCATACATTGGCTGGTTTGAATCCCTGGGCACATGTGTAGCAGAGGATTGCCTTGTAGGACCTCAGTGGGGCAGAATTCACTTATTTCTGTGGAAACTTGATTCCCTAGGGAAGAGGGGTGTCAGTGGAGATAAAGTGGGTGTGGTGGGTGGGTGAGCACCCTCTCAAAGGCAGGGGTAGGGGCTGGGTAAAGAACTTTGGGAGGGGATACCAGGAAGGGAGGCAACTTTTGGAATGTAAATAAATAAAATAATTCAATAAAATCAAGTATTTGCATTTAGACACAGATGCTGACTGACAGACAGAAGAATTATATGCATTTGCCTATATGCAGTCATAGTGCTTACAAATGACATTCTGAAGGCAGCAGAATAACCATTTATAGTTGAATAAAAATTAACAAATACTTCAGTTAACAAAAGCATGGTTATTTCAGCACCTTTTCAGTGAATCGAACTATATTTTTAATTTACGTATTAGTATTTTAAGTATGTTGTAATTTCATTGCTATTTTACTAAAATATTTTCTTTTACAATTCAAAGGTTTTATGTTGACATAAATGAATGTGTAAAACATAGCAAATATCATAAAGTCACAGAAGAATATTAAATGAATGAATGAATGAACGAATGAATAAATAAATAAATAAATAAATACTTCAAAAGCAGCCAAGAACCTAAGACAACATAATGTATAATCCTAGGAGAAAACTTAATATCATTATTTTGCTAAAGAGACATAGCAACAAAATGACTCCTAATGACATTGTGCTCATAATCATGACATACAGGGTCCCAACATGGAATAGGAAAATGTTCCAAGGGGTTCAACTCCTAAGTAAGAAGCTGCTTGTAAGGAGACAATCAATTTACCATAGTGGACTCTCACTAGGTATATAAACCCCATTCCAGGGCAGGACCCAGGCCCAAGAGTAACTGACCAACACAAAGTAAATTCAATGTAGATGAGATTTTTCAAGTCTTTTAATTTCATGTTTTTTAGTTGTTTATACAATTCTTGCTGTTGCTTTATTTTTCTTTTTTTGATTTTAGTTTTTGTGGGTTTCAGTGTGTGTGTGTGTGTGTGTGTGTGTGTGCGTGTGTGTTTTCTTTTGAAGAGAGAAAGAAATCCAGAAAGAGAAAGAAAATAAAGTTTTTAGAGGAAGGTGAGGAGTTTCTGGGGGAAACTGAGGAAAAACAAAAACCTCTCAGTAAATTAAAATTTTTACATTGTGCTTCACTGACGAGTATTGACACAGGGCATACCGTTTGACCATAATGAATCTAAGTAGGATTCAGTTGTGAAACACACAACGAAAAAACGACAAAACTAAGAACATCCGAACACTCTAAATGAGAAACATACTTTAAAAATTACCTTATGACAAAAAAAGAAATAAAAAATCAAACTCAGAAATAGTAGAGTTGAAAAGTAATGATATATAAAAAATATTAATAAAAAATTTACGTGGATACTTCTACAAAATAAACACTCAAATCAAGGACTACAAACTAGTTAAGAAGGCAAATCTAGATTAAATGACATGTTTATGAATAAAGCTTTTTAAGACTCAAACGAAACAGTCTTTCATTATATTAATGAAGCGCACAAGGCTAAGCACTTTCAGATATCAAACAGCAGTGCTCCTTCAGTGTACAGTAGGGCTACTCATCTCAAGACAGGGCAATAATCCACAGAAAAATGATAGGTTTATCTTCTACATTGTATGATAATAGACTATTTCTCCATTAGCATTGCTTTCATTAGACTTAGTGAGTAAAAGGTCAAAAGTAATCTTAACATTAACAGATTTATTTTTGTTTAAAACATTTTATTTTTATGTGCATAGGTGGGTTATGGTGGTATGTAAAATGTATGGCAATAACCTGTCATGCGTGTGCTCATGTGTGCTTGTGTATGCATGTGTATGAGCATGTGTGTTAATTTGTGTGTACTTGTGTTTCTGTAACAAAACTAATTGAAAAGTAAAAGGTTATGAATCTATGATAGAATAGGATGGCACAAGCAGAGGTGGAGAAGAATAGGGTAGAGTTTAAATGATATAAATATTTTGGCTTTTTTGTCAAAGATCAAGTGTAAATAAGTGTGTGGTTTTATTTCTGGGTCTACAATTCTCTTCCATTCATCTACCAGTTTATCTCTGTACCAATACATGTAGTTTTTATCACTATTGCTTGGTAGTATAGCTTAAGGTCAGGGATGGTGATTCCTCCAGAAGTTCTTTTATTGTTAAGAACTATTTTCGTAATATTTTTGCTTTTCCATATGAAATTAAGAATTTCTCATTCAATGTCATTGAAGAATTGTGTTGGAATTTTGATGCAGATTACATTGAATATGTAGATTGTTATTGGTAGGATGGCAATGTTAATCCTATCAGTGAGCATGGGAGATCTTTGGACTTTCTGACATCTTTTTCTATTTCTTTCTTGAAGGACTAGAAGTTCTGTCATACAGATCTTTCACTTGTTTGGTTAGAGTTACACCAAGATGAAGGAGGGCAACCATGAAGGAGGACCAGCAGCCTCAATTAACCTGGACCCTGAGATCTCTCAGACACTGGACCACCAGCCAAGCAGCATACACCAGCTGATATGAGGACACATATACATCAAAGGACTGCTAGGTCTGGGTTCTGCCTGCAGTAACTCACTTCAGTCTGGGTTCATCCTGAAGGGCAGGGCTGAAAGGGAATAGATGGGCGAGAGAAATTTGAGACCAGGACAAATTATTCTAAGGTTTAATGAAGGAACTCATTTTATATAGCACGGGAAAAACTCCAGTCCCCAGCCCCAGTCTTGGAAGGCACAGGTGATTGTCCATTGGCAGGTCCAGAGGATCAAGGCACAGGTGAATGTCTGTAGGCGGGTCCAAAGGATGTTGTCTTCTGGGACATCAAATGGTCTTCTCAGCAGGAGATGGAGACACAGATGGTAGAGCAGCTCTGGCAGATCTGAAAGTTGCCACAGGTGGATTTTAGCACCTGCAGGGGGCTGAGCTTTGAAGGAGAGTGATTAGTATAAAGAGTAAGGTAAGCTTGGCAGATCTGAAGATTATAACTGCAGGTGGTCCAGTGGCAACAGAGAGCTGGGAGGCCCCAACACAGTCAGAGGAGATGCAACTAACCCACAAGAGACTGGAGGCCCCAGAGAATGAGGATGTCTGGTGGGGTGGGTAGTGGGGATGGGGACATCCTAGTGGAAGTGGGAAAGGAGGTATGGGATGTGAAACAGTCTGAGAGGGACTGGGAGGTGGATAAAATTTGGAGTGTTAAAAAAAAAATTAAGTATTTTTTTTAAAAAAGTGTAATTGTTAAATGCATCAAAGAGATATGTAGAATTTGGAGAAACAATTGGTAGTTTCTTTCAGTTGAGACTAATTTAGAATAAAATTTTCATTGTGTTTCACCAGTTAAATATAAGTTTTTAAAGAGATTAGGAGATAATGAAAAACATGTCCTAGGCTTGCCTCCTAAGGAAACCAGTCAGTCCCCAAGTCATCTAATGCTTATTTCCTAAGTTCCAAACTACATGTTTGGAAAAGTTACACTTAACAGATGGCAAAAATAAACCTATTCACATGTCCCGCCATTGGAAAACTGTGGTAAGGATTTACAAGTTTCTAGAACTACCTATATTTGGAAAAAAGTAAGCCAAAGGCAATGAAGTAGTGATAGAAGTTTGCATAAGTTGTTGTCCCTATTGAGATCTTAAAGAATAGGTATGTGGTTTCACTGTGTATGATTTAGATCATAATCTAAGCCTCTGAAGAAAAAAACATGGCTTTTGGTATTTAAAAAAAGTATTATTAAGTTTAATTAATCAATTGTTGAATCAAATTATAGCTACTCTCTAAGTTATGGTTTCATTACTCTAGCAATCAACAAATATTCAATTATTGGGTTTGCAGATATATTGATAGCATTTTTGCCATCTTTATCAATAAATACTAAGTGAAGCTATTTTGATTTTACTGGCAATGTTCCCACGGTGTCCTGTCTAGTTGTAGTATCAGCTTTTCTACTTTAGCGATTATATCTTAGGAGATTTAATATTTTCCACAATTAAAAATTATACACAGTCCCACTACATCAATATATTTGCCAAATATAATTAGTGACCAAAATATAGAAACCTCAGTAGAATTATAGGTAGGACATATAATGACAGGTTGTAGCAAGTCAATCCAAGATAAATTAAGCAGTCTTCAATATAAATGAATTTACTGGAATTTATTGTATGGGACATGTGAACATAGTTCATCCACGACAAAGGATAAATTATTTATTGGGCCTTTCTTATAAAACAAAAAGTTTCATAACTCTTATGTGTCCTCTTAGGGTTTTGGAGGCAATAAATTCTTCATTTAGATTTATTATCTGAGACTATCTAAGAATATGACATTTTTAATTCTGAGTAAAGGTCAGAACAACATATTGATCTATAGTAGAATATACTACACAGAATTCATATTCAATAAAAGAATATAAACAGCATATTCAATAAAAGAAAACAATATAAATAATGAGCATATGTACATAGACAAAGCTAATATCAGGAAAGAGAAACAAGTATAAATATTGAGAAGAGAAGTTAGCAATGAAAAACATGCAAATAAACATAATTTCGGGGATAGACACTTTCAATGGTAAATTCTCCCAACACACAGTCCATAGTAATATCTTAATATAAAGGAAAAATTAGCTAAAGATCTGTATTAGATTCTAATTCATAATGAAACAAAACAGAGCAAATATAGATGTAACAAAATGGACATACCCAGAGGTGTATTTCAATTTGGACAAAAAGTACCAGTCAGTCAAAATGATAATGATTATTAACTATCACAATATACTAGGAAGAGAAAGTAAAAAGAAAATAATTTAGTGTATCAATAATGGTAAAAACATTTTTGACAAACTAAACACAAAACTCACAATTATCTAATTCCCATATTATGCATATAAATATACTGTTTCTTCATGTCCAGGCAAAAATGATATGCATAGGCAAAAGTAAGGACTCAGATCATGAACTACTACAAGCTTAAAATATAATCTATTATATGCAGAAGTCATAAGAATTTTAATATTATATTATTAAATATTTAAATTTATTATCATAATGATTATTTTTCTTTCAGAACCACTTTCATGAATGCACTCTTGACTTCTTTGTTTCTCAGGCTGTAAACTAAAGGGTTCAGCATGGGAATGACCATGGTGTAGAAGACAGACACAATTTTGTCAGTGTCCATTGCATGTCTAGAGCTTGGCTGTAAATACATGAAGATTGTTGTTCCATAGAAAATAAAAACAGCAGTAAAGTGGGAAGCACAGGTGGAAAGAGCCTTCTGAACTCCTGAGCTTGAGTGCATCTTTAAGATTGTGATAAATATTATAATATATGATACTAATATTATTATGAGAGCAAAGAAGATATTGAAACTGGCTAAATAAATAAGTACCAGTTCATTAACATGTCTATCAGAGCAAGAGAGAGCCATGATTGCTGGCATATCACAGAAAAAATGATGGACCACATTAGACTTACAGAAAGAAAGACTGAATGTATCTCCAAGATAAACTGAGACATTCAAGAACCCAAGAGCATAGCAGCCCATGATGAGACACATACAAACTCTCGGAGTCATGGTGGTAGCATAGTGTAGGGGTTTACATACTGCTGCATATCGATCACAGGCCATTGAAGCCAACAGATAATTTTCCACAGTAGCAAAGGCTGCAAAAAAGAACATCTGAGCAGCACAATCATTGTAAGAAATGAGTTTATCTCCTATTAAGAGACCAGACATGACTTTTGGTGTAATAGCTGAAGAGTACAAAACATCTACCAGGGACAAGTTACCAAGGAAAAAGTACATGGGGTTGTGGAGCCGAGAGTCCAAGAGAATCAGCAGGATCATGCCCAGGTTCCCTACCAGGGTGATAATGTAGATGAGGAGAAATATGATGAAAAGGGGAAGTTGCAGTCTTGGATCATCAGTGAGTCCCAGCAGCAAAAAGTTTGTCACTTCTGTCAAGTTGTTCAGTGGTGTCATCTAACAAACAGGCAATGCTCTGCAGTAATGAGAAAGGAATGAATAGTATGTTAACAAACTAAAAACTGAGAGGGATAAACAAAATATATAGCCACTGGAGTAACTTGATTGAAAGATTCTCTACAATATCCTACACATTGTTGTGACTTTCATGTGCTAGCTACACATAGGGTCACATGCTTCTAAATTTGGAAAATCTGATAAATAATTTATGCAACTTAAAAGTAGTGTCTCTGAATGGCCTTTCCTTCAGTCTCTGCTCCATTTTTGCCTTACTTTTCCTTTAGACAGAACAATTCTGGATCAAAATTTTTGAGATGCATGGGTGGCCCCAACTCTCAACTGGGAGCCAAGCTATCTACTGAAGGTGATCTCTTCAGTTTTCTATCTCCCTTCTACTGGGTATTTCTGCTAATGTCACCCTGTTGGTTCCTGGAAACTTCTCAGGAGGGGAGGCCTTTGGTCCTAGGAAAGATTGTTGCCCCAGCATGGGAGGATGCAAGAGGGGTGAGGCAGGAGTGGGCGGATAGAGGCAAAGGGAAGGGAGATGGCATGAGGGTTTGCAGAGCAGAGATTTAAAAGTAGGACAACATTTGAAATGTATATAAATAAAATGACCAATTAATAAAAAAGATAGTAGTGTCTATCAATGTGCAGAGATTAAGAGACTTTGGAACGCCTCCTTCTCAATGGAAAGTTTTTATCTCACATCACCCCACAGGTTGCAGGGCACTATGTGGAAAAACTGTGGGAAGATTGCAAGAGCCAGAGGGATGAATGACTCCAAGGAAACAGAACTGTATTTCCTGATAAAACAGAACTGATATAAATATGAATTTATGGACACTATAGTAACTATAGTTCTATAAGAGCCATAGAACTTCAAGCCAGATGAGGTGCCAAACACTGAGAGGGAAGTTATAAACATAACCAAGAAGTAATCTACAGTAGATATACCCTGACAAAAGGAGAAGTACTTTTCTCCTGTGCAGTCTCAGACTCATTGGGATATCAAACGCATTGCAGCTTAGGTCCCAAGCCCAGGAGTAGTTGGCCTACATAAAATAAATGCCATGATTTTAGTAGAGATTTTATTTAGTTGTTGGATTTGGAGGATTGTCTTTTAAATTTTTTGGTTGTTTGGTTCTCTCTCTCTCTCTTTCTCTCTCTCTCTCTCTCTCTTTCTGTCTCTCTGTCTCTCTCTCTCTGTCTGTCTCTGTCTCTGTCTCTGTCTCTGTCTCTGTCTCTCTCTCTCTCTCTCTGTGTGTGTGTGTGTGTGTGTGTGTGTGTNTGTGTGTGTGTGTGTGTGTGTGTGTGTGTGTGTGTGCGTGTGTGTTCAAGGGATACAGATGACTCTTAAAAGTTCTGTGTGTAGAAAAGATCTCGGAGAATATAGGGGAGGGGAGAAAACAATCAAAACATTTTGGATAAAAATTTAAATACATGATTTTCATGATTTTGTCCATGTGTTAACCAAATATTGAGTAACTGGAAAATATCACAAAAACTTATCTACCATCTCATTTCTGAACTCAATAAAGTGAGAGATTTTTCACATCTGCCACCTACCAAGAAAAGATTTAGGCAGACTGCATTTATTGTCTCTTCTTTATTAAGCAAGAAAATGGCAGCTTTTATTATAATCACAATAAAATAAAAGTCCAATACTTTAACCACCACAACTAAGAATATGTAATGGTCCCTATATTTGTATTATAAAAGAAACATTAGAGCAAAGCTAAAGTAAATTTTACTTCAGTCAAAAAAATAAAGACTTGAAAAACAAGTTACAAGATTTCAGTAAATGGTAAGCAAAGACAAAATTACAAATATAATACAAAGTAATATTTAAAAACAGATGCTATTGAACAACATTTGAAACAGTCAATATGTGGGCCACTGTAAGTTGCCTAGGTAGAGTCTTGATTCAGCAATAAAGGCAAATATTTTCCAAGATCACTTATCAGACATCTCTTTACCCTTGTTCTATAAACATTCTCTTGCCCATCAGATAATTTGTTATTGTTGATACAATGCATGCAAGGACATTTGTAAAAGATTCCAAGGAAAAAAATTAGATGCAAAACCATATGACAGAGGAAAATAGTTATATACCTATATGAAGAGTGAAGAAGCTCAAGATGATGTCTGTTTAAAATGCTTATAGCCAAGGCAGATCTGTGATTTTAAAGAAAAGGATAAGGCAAAGTCTGAGGCTGTTAAAGTTCTTAGGAAAGCTTTATCATTTAAATGTTGGAACACAGGTCCCCCAATGGAGGAGCTAGAGAAAGAACCCAAGGTGCTCAAGGGGTCTGTATCCCTATAGATGGAACAACAATATAAAATAACCAGTACTTAGAGCTCGAGTCTCTAGCTGCATATGTAGCAGAAGATGGCCTAGTCAGCCAATATTGGGCAGAGAGGCCCCTAGGTCTTGCAAACTTTATATATCCCAATATAGGGGAATGCTAGGTCCAAGAAGTAGGAGTGGGTGGATAGGAGAGCAGGGTGTGGTGAGGGTATAGGGAACTTTCTGGATAGCATTTGAAATATAAATAAAGAAAATATCTAGTAAAAAAATTGAAAAAATCTAATAAAAAAGTTGAAAAAATGTGCAAAATAAAAAAACCTGCAAAAATATACAAAATGAAAACATCATTTTCCTATCCTCATTATTAGCATGCTTTATGTTGGCTGATTATTTTTAACCTCCTATGATAGATGAACAAAATTTTAATATATAGCATCAACTAGTATTTCACTGTTCTACCCAGTTTTTATTCTTAGCTGTACATGTCATATAGGAACCATCTACTAAATACCTTAGATGAAAAGGTCTCTATGTATACACCTCAGTTAGAACTTAGTTTTTAGATACTACTAAAAATAATATTTTCACAGTTCATTAAGTCATGGTGGACATATCTTCACCTGGATTGACATGAATTATACTTTTTACTGTATATGACCATTACCAGTTGGCTTGAAAAGAAAAGTTAATTCACCCAAGTCAATCAGTGTGATATAAAGGCAATGGAATGTAGCCTTAGTGTAATTACAGACAGAAACTCACTCAAGTTGCATTCAAATAACTGTCTTTGAAGAGAAAAGTGAGGAAAGAACATTAACATGGATCAGTGTCCAAATTGACAATAATATCTTCTGCTTTGTAGGTAATCTCATAACTCCCACATATTTTGTAGATTCCAGCTATTAAGGAAATATTACTGTAAAGAGAAAATTACTGAAAATCTCAAGAAGTTAACAATAAAGTATATCAATGCAATGTTTGTTTTTGAATAATTTTCTCACCCTGCTTCAGGCTCCTAGCTAATCTTCTGGTCATAAGGCTTTTATGGTTAATTATGATCTCTGAAATAAAAACACTGATGAATGAAGCAAGGTATGAGGTTTCTTCCAAGCTATGTTATGGAGTTGTATTTCATTTTCAGAGTCTATGGTGTGCAAATATGGAGCAAATTATATGAACCTGAAAAGTTCTGGTGAATTCCTCCAGGAATGTATCTGCAGTGTCGTCCCTGCATTGTGTGTGGAACCAATTAAATAACCCATGGGAAACTCATTGGTTACTCTAATATGCACACATATTTTTTGATTGTATGTTAATAATTGGCTTTATAATCTAAAATTTGTAATTATTCTTTTTGTTTTAGTTTAATTTGAAGTCATTATGAAACATATTACTAGAAGTTAGTTTCAAAAGTAGTTTAAGTGTTTATTTGAAATTAATGTAAAAGAAATGAGCATCAGTATGGCATTATAACCTTTATTCTTGTTAGTTTACTTCCCTCAGTCCACTGTTGTATCCTCTCTGGCACCATTCCTTCATCCAACAATCATCCTTCCACAGAAAATAGTTTTCTTCTTTAATACCCACTGGTATTATTATTACATTTCAATTCTGGGAATAATTTCTGCTAACAAGACATAGATTTGTGCTTTCAATTACACAAGGAAATTTAAAATACGCCCTAAAATGGAAATTTGTAAAATGAGAAATCCTATGCCAATCAACAACATATACATGCCAATAAGGATGAATATATAGACAGACACACACAAACACAAATACACTCAAGCACACATATACACACAGTACAATGGCACCACTGAATGCCAAATATATGCTCATATAACATCAGGAAACACACAGATTGTTACAGTTATAAAAATTTATCTTAGACAGAATAACGAAGGATTTCTCATCAAGAATCTTCATCCCTGCTTGCTGATTCCTCTGAAGCAAAACAAACATTCCCTGAGCAGGCCACTATCCCATGGGAACCTTCATCCTCCCACATAACCCCCATGCCCCTACATCTCTGACCACCTCCAGCAGACCTGTGAATTCTGAACAATACAAGTCATCTTTCATTTCCCCACCCATTTGTCCTGCTTACTAAATCCTCTGGAACAAGCCAAGTTTTTCTAAGCAGCCTACTGGCTCAGGCAATTCCTCATTCTCACACTACTACTCTGCCCACCTTCATCAGGCCTGCAGCCCCAGAACCATACAGCCTAAATATACCCATAACATGCCTGCCACATTAGCACCACTAAGGTTAACACCTTCCCCATTACTTACTACAACAGGAATATTGAGGGACCAGAGCAATCCAGATGGCTAAAGGCCCTTAAAATAACACAGTCAACAATTGCCAAGGCAAAATGATACCTTCAGAGCACAGCTATCCTACTATAGAAAGCCCTGAATATCCTAATGCAATGAAAGCTCAATAAAAGTTCCTTAGATCCAGGCTTATAAAGGAGACATCAGCGTTTAAAAAGAAATTTAAAAATCCATTAAGGAAATACAGGAAAATATAATAAACAGATAAATGTCTTTTAAAGGAAAAATATAACTTCTTTAAAAATACATCCCACAGTCACATCTCTAACTCATAATTGTTCCTGTCTGAAAGAATTAGAGGCATGGAAACAGGAAACTGAGGAAAAGAAGATCCAGTAACAGGACCAAAGTGGGATCCAGCTCAAGAGTAGGTCCCAAGGTCTGACACTATTACTTAGGCTATGGAACACAAACAAAAAGGGATCTATCATAACTGCACTCCCAAAATCTCAACAAGCATCTGAAAGACTCAGATGCATTTATTTGCACCCAACCAATAGACAGAAGCAGCTGACCCCTATTGTTGAATAATGGAAAGCTGAGAAAAGCTGAGGAGAAGGGCAATCCTGCAGGAGGACCAGCAGTCTCAACTAATCTGGACCCCTGGGATGTCCCAAACACTGGACCACCAAACATACAGCATGCATCATTGATATGAGGCCCCCCAACACATATACAATAGAGGACTTCTGGGTCCATGTTCATTCATAGATGATGTACATAACCTTCAATAGACTGGAGTCCCCAGGGTATTTAGAGGACAAGTGGTGGTGGGTGGGGGTATCCACATGGAGATAGAATGGAATGTGGAGCAGTCAGAGGGTGGATGGTAGAGTGGGGAATAGAATATGGAGTATAAAAAATAAATTAAAAATTAAATTAAATTTGCCCTCCTCCTCAGCTTCTTCCAACCTTTCTCTAATTCAACTACAGCGGTCAATGACTTCAGTCTAATGATTGGGTATAAGTATCTGTGTCTGTTTCAGTCATATATCCCCATATGCATCCCATGATTGTTTCTTCTGTCTCCCAAATTGGACTGGAGCATCCTCACTTGGACCTTTCCAGAGTGTTAACCTTCTTGAGTTTTGTGGATTGTATTATAGGTATTCAGTCCTTTTTTATAACAGTATATATAAGGGACCCTAAAAATTTCACCAGAGAACTTCTAAACCTGATAAACATCTTGAGCAAAGTGGCTGGATATAAAATTGAATCAAACAAATCAGTAGCCTTCCTCTACTCACAGGATAAACAGGCTGAGAAAGAAATTAGGGAAATTACACCCTTCACAATAGCCACAGATGATATAAAATACCTTGGTGTGAATCTAACTAAGCAAGTGAAAGATCTGTAGGATAAGAACTTCAAGTCCCTGAAGAAAGAAATCAGAGAACATCTCAGAAGGTGTAAAAATCTCTCAGCACATGAATTGGCAGGATTAATACAGTAAAACTGGCCATCTTGCCCAAAGCAATCAACAGATTCAATGCAATCCCCAACAAAATTCCAACTCAATCCTTCATATAGTTAGAAAGCAATTTGCAAATTCATTTGGAATAAGCAAAAACCCAGGATATCGAAAACTATTCTCAACAATAAAAGACCTTCTAGGGGAATCATCATCCCTAAACTCAAGATGTATTACAGAACAATGGTGATTAAAAACTGCATGGTATTGGTACAGTGACAGTCAGGTAGAAAATGGAATAGCATTGAATACCCAGCTATAAAACCATTCACCTTTGTTAAAGAAGCTAAAACCATCCAGTGGAAAATAGACAGTATTTTCAACAAATGGTGCTAGTTCAACTGGTGGTCAGTATGTAGAAGAATGAAAACTGACCCATTCTTATCTCCATGTGCAAAGCTCAAGTCCAAGTAGATCATGGATCTCCACTTAAAACCAGATACACTAAAACTAATTGAAGAGAAAGTGGGAAAGAGCCTTGAACACAAAAGTACAGGGAAAAATTTCCTGAACCAAACACCAGTGGTTTATGCTCTAAGATCAACCAACAACCAATGGGACCTCATAAAATTGCAAAGCTTCTGTAAGGCAAAGGACATGGTCAATGGGACAAAATGACCACCAACATATTGGGAAAGATTTTTACCAATCCTACATCTGATAGAGGGCTAATATCTAATACATACAAAGAACTTAAGAAGTTAAACTCCAGAGAACCAAATAATCTTATAAAAATGACACACAAAGCTAAACAAAGAATTTTCAACTGAGGAATATCGAATGGCTGAAAAGTGCCTAAAGAAATGTTTAACATCATTAGTCATCAGGGAAATGAAAATCAAAACAAACCTGAGAATCCACGTCATATCACTCAGAATGGCTAAAATCAGAACCTCAGGTGACAACAGATGCTGGCTATTATGTGGAGAAAAAGAAACAAATCATCCACTGTTGGTGGGACAGCAAGCTGGTACATTCCCTCTGGAAATCAGTCTGGCTGTTCCTCACAAAACTAGACATAGTACTACCTGAGGACCCAGCTATAACACTCCTGGGCCTATATTCAAAAGATGCTCCAATGTATAACAAGGGCACATGCTCCATTATTTTCACAGCAGCCTTATTTATAATAGCCAGAAGCTGGAAAGAACCCATATGTCCTTCAACAGAACAATGTACACAGAAAATGTAGTACATTTACACAATGGATTACAACTTAGCTACTGAAAACAATTACTTCATGAAATTCTTAGGCAAATTGATGGAACTAGAAAGTATCCTGATTGAGGCAATTCAGTCACAAAAGAGCACACATGATATGTACTCACTATAGATACCACAGTAGATATTAGCCCAAAAATATCATAATACCCTCCAATTCACAGACAATATGAAGCTCAAGAAGTAGAAGGATGAAAATGTGGATGATTCAGTCCTTCCTGGAGGTGGAAAAACAATACTCACAGAAGGAAATAAGGAGACAAAGTGGGGAGCAGAGACTGAAGGAAAGGCCATCCAAGGACTAATCCACATAGGGATCCATCCCATATACAGACACCAAATGCATACACTAATGTAGATGCTAAGAGGTGGTTACTTACAGGAACCTTCTAACAGGCTCTGCCAGAACCTGACAAATACAGAGGTAGGTGCTTGCAGCCAACCATGGGAATTAGCACAGGGTCCCCAATGGAGGAGTTAGAGAAAGGAGTTCAAAGGGATTGACACTCCATAGGAAGAACAACATCAACAAACCAGAACCCCCAGAGCTCCCTGGGATTAAACCTCCAACTAAATAGTAGACATGGAAGGACCCATGGCTCCATCCCTTTATGTAGCAGAGGATGGTATTGTCTGGCATCAATAGGATGAGAATCCCTTGGTCCTGTGAAGGTTCAATTCCCCATTGTAGGGGATTGCCAGGGTTCCAAGGTGGGAGTGGGTTGGTTGGAGAAAGATCATCCTCATAGAAGCAGGAGGATAGGGGATGGGAGAGGTGGGTTCCAGAGGAGAAACCAGGAAAGGGGATAACATTTGAAATGTAAATACATAAAATATCCAAGAAAAGAAGAATAAAAGAATCATGAAGTTCTTGTCATACATATCTTTAACTTGCTTGAATATATTTACACCAAGATATTATTTATTATTTGGGACTATTGTGAAATCTGTTGTTTCCTTAATTTGTTTCTCAGCCTGTTTTATCCTATGTGTAGAGAAAAAGCTACTGATTAGTTTTAGTTACTTGTATATCCACCTATACTGATGAACTTGTTTATCAGTTGTAGGACTTCACTAGTGGAAATCTTTGTGTTGATTATACGTACTATCTTATCATCCACAAAGAATGATACCTTGACTTCTTGCTTTTCAATTTGTATCTCTTTGTCCTCCATTTCTTGTATAACTTCTCTAGCTAGAGCTTTGAAAACTATATAGAATAAATATGGCAAGAATGAGTAACCTTTTCTTGTTCCTGATTTTAGTGGGATTACTTTAAGTTTCTTTCCACTTAATTCATTGTTGGCCACTAGTTTGATGTATACTGTTTTTATTATGTTTTGGTATGGGTCTTGAATTCTTGATCTTTCCGACATGAGACATGAAGTACAATTGTATTTTGTGGAAGTTTTTTTTAGCATTTAGTGAAATTATCATGTGATTCTTCCCCAGTTTGTTTATATAGTGAATTAAGTTGGTGGAATTTCACATACTGAATCATGTCTCTATCCCGGGGATGAAGCCTACTTGCTCATGTTCAATGATCTTTTGGATTTGTTTTTTAAGTAATTTATTGAGTACTTTTGTATCTATATTCAAAAATGAAATTGGTCTTAAGTTCTCTTTCTTTGTTGTGTCTTTTTGTGGCTTAGGTATCTGTGAAATTGTGCTTTCATAGAATGAATTAGGTAAAATTCCATTTGTTTCTATTTATTAAATAGTTTGGGAAGGATTAGTATTAGATCTTCTTTGAAGGACTACTAGAATTCTTCACTAAGACAATGGGCAATTTTTACTATTTTATGCTTTTACATTCAAATGATATCCCCTTTCCAGTTATATATCAACAGACCTCCCCATCCCAAACACCTTCTTCCCCTTACCCTTTGAATCTGTGAGATTGTTGCTCCGCCCACTCACTCATTCCTGTCTCACTGATCTAACATCCCCTAAGTGGGAAAAATAAGCCTCCACAGGACCAAGGGCATCTCCTCCCACTTATGTCTGATGAGGCCATCCCCTGCTACATATGTGTTTGGAACCAGTGATCCTTCTGGGTGGTCAAGTTAGTCTATATTTTTCTTCCTATAGGGTTGGAATCCCATTAAGCTCCATCATGCCTTCCCATAGCTCTTCCAGTGGGATCACTGGGCTCAGTCTGATGGTTGGCTATATTTTCACCTGTATTGGTCAGGTGCTGGTAGAAACTCTCAGGGAACAGCCATATCAGGGTCCTGTGAGCAAACTCTTCGTGGCATCAGAAATAGTGCTGGTGTTTGGAGTCTGCAGATGGGATATATCTCTAAACGTGCCATTC
This sequence comes from Mus pahari, assembly GCF_900095145.1. NCBI lineage: Eukaryota > Metazoa > Chordata > Mammalia > Rodentia > Muridae > Mus > Mus pahari. The sequence goes on along the minus strand of NC_034590.1, from coordinate 125,314,660 downwards.
TCTGGTTGACCTTTCCTTCTGTCTCTGTTCCATTTTTTCTCCCTGTCTTTCCTCTGAAGGGGAACATTTCTGAATTAATTTTGAGATGGGTAGGTGGCCCCATGACTCAATGTAGGGCTTTGCCTACCTACTGGATGTGTTCTCTAGATGTTCTATCTCCCCTTTATTAAGTGTTTTGGGTAAAGGCATTGCCATTGGTTTTTGGTAGCCTCTCATTTCCCTGGCATCTGGGATATTCTAGTGGCTACTCCCAGTTCCCCATCACCCAAAGCTACATATTTCTATTCAATTACCTGACCTCTGTACTTCTCTCCCTTCCTTTCCAAAACTTGATATTGCCCAACCTTTTTTCCTTCCCCCTCTTCTCTTCCTCCCAGATTGTTCTTCCCACTATCTCCTGTGATTATTTTGTTCCCCCTTCTATGTAGGATTGAAGCATCTACACTTTAGTCTTCCTTCGTCTTAAGCTCCATATGGTTTGTGCATTGAATCATGAGTATTCTTTGCTTTGGAGCCAATATCCACTTTTCAGTGAGTACATACCATGTATGTGTGTTATTCTGTGTCTGTGTTACCTCATTCAGGATAATGAGTTAATTCTGCCCATTTGCTTGTAAATTCATGAAGAAATTGTTTTTAATAGTTGAGTATCATTCCATTATGTAAATGTACCACAATTTCTGTTTCCATTCTTCCATTGTGAGACATTTGGGTTGTTTCTCCCTCTAGGTATTATAAATAAGACTACTATAAACAGTTTTTTTGAAGTAAGAAGTAATGACTCTTTGATTATCCTCATTGTGTGCTGTTATGTTTCACTTCCTTTCTGATTTTTCTGAGTGAGCAAAGTGTCAGATTGGCTATTGGAAAGGAAAGGACTTTAAGGAGAAAATAATCAACATGGTGATGAAAGTTGAAAAAGGGAGAAGGATATTAGCCAGAATGATGGGGGCTATCTTTAATCCCAAGGGAAAAACAATTCAGGTTATTTGTCATGATTGGTAAGTATCAGAGTCTGTCCAAGTGAAGACAAAAAGATCTTGAGAATGAATATGTAGGGGTATTTAGGAGGATTTTTTCCAGGATAGTTGAAAGAGTAGTATAAGGGTTGGACCCCAGGGTAGAGAGGGAAAAAGGCAGTGTTAATGGCCCAAAGGATTGGGAATAGGCAGAAAGTCCAGATAGGCTTTTACTGACAATATGAGAATTTTAATGATAAAACAGGGGGTATATAAACAGTTTAGATGAAAGAGTTTGAATCCTATTCTTGCTTTTTAGGTGTGTTGGGGTATTCTAGACTGACTGAGGTGGGAGTGCTAGGTTCTGATGATGGTGAGTGGTCTTGGTTTCTGTTTGTAAAATTCCTACGTTTGCCTTTCTCCATCTGGTGATCTCTGGAGTCAGTTGTTATAGTTGTCTCTGGTTNGAGCTTGTTCCTCCTGTGATTCTCTTAGCCTCTGTCAGCAGTCCTGGGAGTCCAGCTCTCTCCTGAGTCTCAGTGGTCAGATTACTCTCTGCAGGGAAGCTCTCCTCTAGCAGGGAAGGTGCACAGAGGCCTGGCGTTAAGATCTGCCTCCTTGCTGAAGATGTAGGCCCAAAACAGGGCTTGTCCCAGAAGATGTGTTGCCTCTGCAGTTTATTCACTCACCTGCACAGATTAGCCACTGAGGGACCCTGGACACAATATGACTCTGTCACCTGCTCTGGCAGACAGAGCCCTCACTGGTAGCCACCTTTCCTCTGGTGAGGAAGGTGCCCAAATTTCTGAATCCCGAAACAGGGTTTGTCCCAGAAGTTAGATTGCTTCTGTCTGTCCCGAAGCTGTGTAGCTCCTGTGGTCCACACTCTTACTAGCGCAGACTGGAGCCTAAATGAACCAGAGCAAAGATGGCTCTCCTTCTGGCTCAGGCCTGGAGACTCCTCCCGGACAAACAGCCTTCCTTGGGAGGGAAAGGTGCAGGATGACTGGAACCAGAAACAGGATCTTTCCCAGAAGCTGTAACACTTCTCCAGTCCACCCTCTCCCTGGCAGTGCACCGGAGCAAAGATGGCTCTCCTTCCGGCTCAGGCCTTGAGACTCCTCCCGGGCGTACATGGCACCAGATTACTGGAGCCAGAAAGGGGATCTTTCCCAGAAACTGTGTTGCTTCTGCAGGCCGCCCTCTCCCTGGCAGTGCACCAGAGCAAAGATGGCCCTCCTACCGGTTTAGGCCGGGAGACTGCTACCGGGCAGACACTCCTCCTCAGGTGGGAAAGGTGCCGGATGACTGGAACCAGAAAGGGGATCTTTCCCAGAAGCTGTGTCCTACTCAGCTATTAAAAACAATGAATTTATGAAGTTCTTGGGCAAATGGATATATCTGGAGGATATCATCCTTAGTGAGGTAACCAATCACAAAAGAAGTCACTAGATATTCACTCACTGATAAGTGGATATTAGTCCAGAAACATAGAATACCCAAGATACAATTTGCAAAATACAAGAAAATCATGAAGAAGGAAGACCATCATGTGGATACTTTATTCCTCCTTAGAATAGGGTACAAAAAACCCATGAAAAGATTTACAGAGACAAAGTTTGGAGCTAAGTCAAAAGGATGGACTATCCAGAGACTACCACACCTGGGGATCCATCTATTAGATTTAGAAAGGGAATGAGAGGTAATATCCCATAAAATGGGATTGATGAAAGAAGTACATAAGATGTTCAAGAATTTTAGAAAGTGAGTGAGTACACCAACAGAGACTGATGATGGACAAGAAAGTACATAGGGGTATCTTGCAACATGTTGACTAGGTAGAAAAAAGTTCATATTAGTTTTGAAGATGATATTTCTTTATAATAAGAGAATAGTGCATAATGGTATGAGAAGAAAGGATGGGAAAAGGAGAAGACATTGAAGCAGCAAGTTAAGAGCAGAATTTGAAGGGGTCTCATGCACTGGTCATGTGTTATGACTGGGTGATGGCGGAAATGACTGGAGTGTAGGACTGGTGTCAGCTTAGGCTGGTAAGCGAATATAATCAGAGATCTAAATAGGTCAGGCATCTTCATAGGAAGACAAAACTGTTGTAGTAAACTGGGAATAAAAATTGGCAGGGCAAACTGAAGGTGATATCTGACAGACAAGAGAACATGTTCACCCAAATTTGTTGGTAGATCCTAGGAAGTATCTTCCTAGGAAAGAAAAGGGTTAAGCATGGAGAGTGCCTAACAAGGAGGGAGAGGATGGGTATAGGGTGGGTGTTTCTTGAAGAGCACAAAGGCCCAGAATTTGTCTTCAGGACAAGAGCTGGAGAAGAGACAGCTGCTAACCACTGGAGTGGGAAAGAGAAAGTTCATAAAGTTGTGCAGTGGAAACATTTGGAATATAGTTCAAGGTGGTTTTGAATGTTGTTGGTGGTGAGGGAATATTGAAGGGGTGGCAGGATAGATCAAGGAGGAAGGCCCATAGATCTGGGACTTCACAGTATTCATAGCATCACTCAGTCCCAGCATTCTGGAGGGTTTGCAATGGGTGCTTTGATGGCTAATAGCACAACAGAAAGTGCAAGGGATAATCTTGGAATGGCAGAGAAGCAAGCAAGGACTGGGAGAAATTAGCATATCTTGAGAGAGGGGAAGTAGAGAGGGAGCTATATATCCTTTGTTGGGTCTATGTGCCCACAAAAGTATAAAAATCATCATTTTGTTTGATAAGTAGGGAATATAAGGGATATTTTTGAGTGCTACAATGAATTAATGTTGGGTATGAGTTTTACTTTTCATTCAGGAGGGAAAGAGTAGATCTATTTTGGTAGTGGAAGAAAGGAGTCAAATTAAGAGCCATAAAAGTCCAATAGTGATTTAAGTGTCTGATAACACATTTTCTTGAAATGAGGGGTCATCAACCGAGCTCATCACCAAGAGAGGGAGACAATAGTCCAAGGTGAAATCCAGGACCTTTTCACAGGATTTTCAGACAGTGAGGAACGCATTCTATTGGAGAGGCCAAAAAAAGTAACAGAAAACTTCCACCTGACCTCAAATGAACAAAATGTGCCTACTGGTCATCTACATGAATCCACCATTGCCACTGAAGTCTGTGATTGGGTACATCTTGACACCCAAAAAGGAGATCTGAGATGTTGGATACACAAGGTACCATCTAATGTCTTAGAGAATTGTTTAGTATGGCTTATAAGGGAAAACTGACCAATTGGTTAATGATGTTGAATGATCAAGTAGGCACTGGGTGTCCAGAACATGTGAAAATTGCTCTGGCAGGTCCTGTATAGTGATCAGAGTCATGATCTCATTCATGATACCACCATGCAAGTGTTTGGGGGCAACTGCCTCAGAGTGGAGACAGGGCCCACATTCCCAAAAAGTCTCAGTACAAAGGAGATTTATCACCCTGAAGGAGCATGTATGGAGAGGCTACTTATGGATTATACAAAGGCAGACAGCAACATGAGCAGGTCTTTCTACAAAGGTAGGTATTTAAAGAGAAGAAGGGTGAGTCGGTGCAAATGTGAACTGATAAGTCCTCATTGGATGTGTTAACCAGTGTAGTCAAATAATGAATTTTGATTGCTGGACCCTGGTATTTAATTTCAGGAATGACTCAGTGGCCAAATAAGAGAATAGACAGTGGGGGCTTGCTTTAGGAATGTAATCAAATCTAAAAGTAGTTCTAAAAGTGGAGGTATTTCTTGTTCATACCTAGCTCCCAAATGAATTAGTCTAAGGTTTAATTAGCTTACAATATAATAATTGGATAATAATTTCTCTATTCTAATCCTCTAAACTAATCTGGTTACCTCCAAGGGAGAATGCCTGAGATAATGGCATATTTGAATAGCCTTGGTTCTCTGGGCTTCAGATGTTCTTCCATGATATCTCTCTGGACACTTTCTTCTGGGAAATCTCTCTCTCTCTCTCTCTCTCTCTCTCTCTCTCTCTCTCTCTCTCTCTCTCTCTCTCTCTCTGTCTTCCTTTCTCTCTCATTCTCACCTTTCTCAAGCAGATTAAAGTTTCACCATATTCTGACTTCTGCCCAGACATTGTATGATGAGTTTTTATTGACATGTCAGAAGATGAAATGGGCAATGATGTTTACAGAAATTGAAACAAGAGATACTTGGAGTAAGCATTAAAATGACATATCCCAATTGCAGCAAGACATGGAAGCAGAGAAATCAGTGTTTGGATAATACAAGAATAATCTTTGTACAGCAGACAAAAACTTTATACCTGCAATTAAATGGGTTAACAAAAATGAGAGAAGAGAAAAGTGAAAAGTGAAAGCCCGTGTGCAATGTCTGAGCCTGCTTGAAAACCCTTTAGTTTTTGCTTGACTTTAAAGCTAAGAGGGATGACTAAGCATTGCACATCTTCTAGCCAGTAAATCATGCAACAGTCCTCAATCTGAGTGCATTCTCAGGCAGAAAACAAGAACAACAACATCCTCGTTGCACAGGTCCTGGTTCCACTTGTGTCTTCTATAGGGTTTATGGTGGTTTTCTTTGGATGACAGCTTTGATTCCTATCTCCGTGCCTCAGAAGTAACCATTACATCAGACTCATGTGTATCAAAAAAAGAAATATTGGTATACTGTGGCCTGGTTGAGGTGAACTTCTGACAATCAATTCAAATGCACAGGGTACTGACAATGATCACTTTGACATATATCCTGATTATAGTTTTATGTCTCTCTACTTCTTAATGATCTTCTCCAGTTCCCCTCTCCTCCAGAACCTCTCCCTTAATATCTCCAATTAGAAATGAACAGGATACTAAGAGATAACTTAGAAAATGAAATATAGCAAGATCACATAAAAATTATCATAGTGAAGTTAGAGAAGGCAACCTAATGGAAGGAAGAGTACCAAATGTAGATACAGGTGCAGAGATTCATTAGTTCTCAGAATCTGTACATTCCATTAGAATACTAATCTAAAAGATTGTGTGTGTGTGTGTGTGTGTGTGTGTGTGTGTGTGTGTGGAGAGAGAGAGAGAGAGAGAGAGAGAGAGAGAGAGAGAGAGAGGAAGAGAGGACCTGGTGAAAACCTGTGGTAGACTTACGCTTTCTGCTTCAGTCTGTGAGTTCATATGCACCTTAACTAGTAGATTCAGACTTCTGTGTTCTTTCAATGTCCTCCGTTTCCTTTGGCTTCTACATTATTTTGTTTACTATGTGAGGTTATTTCTGAAATCTGAGAGAAGTGATTTTTTGAAAAATTCCAATTAGGTTCTTTTTCTCTGCATACTGTATGGCTGTGGGTCTCTATCTTTTCCCATCTTCTATTGGAAGAAGCTTTTCTGATGATGACTGAAAATGACTTTTCTATGAGTATAGGAGATTATCATTTGGTGTCATTTTGTTGCTACTTTCTTTTTCAATATCAGTAGGGTTTGATTTTACCTTAGATTTATTGTCTATCTAGTCTCTTGATCTTGATTTCCCAAGCAGGATAGAGTATGGGTATCTTCTAGTGGAGAGTACCTTCAATAAAAACAGACATAAGTTGACTACTTGTTCAAGTTCAGTACCATCATTTCCCTAGCAAACTTCATAGGCAGGACAGTTTGTATATCAGTGTTTTGGTGCCTGGGTTCTTTACCATTTTTCTGTGGTAGTCTGTAAAATAACTCTCTCAACAATAAAACTAAGACGTGGTAATAAAGACTTCACATAGACAACAGCAAAACTACTCCGGTTTCATTGAGTTATGTGGTGTTGTTCTCAGCAATGGAGCTCTATTGTCAAATACAGAGAGCAACACACTGTCTTAGCAACAGCCTGAGATTTCCCCTTAGGTTGTGAGGGAGAATTCCATGTGATCTTCTTAGCCAATAAGTCAATTGAGTTCAACCTAGTTTTTCTTTTAGGACCCTTGTTTAGTGACAAGATATAGAAAGTTAAGATTCTATACCCCATTATTAGAAAACCCCATTAATGTCATAATTATAAGTTTTAGGACATTTACACTGCACTAGTTTCCATATATATCAAATGCCCCTCAATTATAGCTTTATATTCTTGAATTGTTTTCCTCCACCCTATGACTCTGCTTTTCTGGACTTCATTCTCAAGTTTCTGTTCCCACTCAACACCATACCACCCTTAAAATCTGTTTATTTTCCCCCTTCCAGGGAGATACATGTGTCCCCCATTACCAGAATCTTTTTATACACCCAACCCTCTGGGTCTATGGCTTATAGCTTATCTAGCAGTTTCTTACCAACTAATAACCACACAGAAGCAAATGCATAGCATATGTATCATGGGTTACTTGACTCAGGATAATGTTTTTTTCTAGTTCATTCATTTGCCTGAAATTTTTGTCATGCCATTTTTTAAACAGTTGTCTAATATCCTATTGGATAAATGCATTGCGTTTTCTTTATCAGTTCTTCTAAGAATTTCTTTTTTTTAAAACAGATTCAGAGGCTCAGTTTATTAACATCAAGGCAGTAAGCATGGCAGGATCTAGGCAGACATAACATTGGAAAAGAAGCTAAGAGCTATTTATATCTTGTTCTGAAGGTACTCAGAAGACTGTCTTAGCAGTGGTTAGGAGGAGGGTCTCAAAGCCCACCCTCCACACTGACACACTTTTTCCAACATGACCACAATTGCTATAACAAGGTCACAATTTCTAAAATTACCAAACCCAGGGTCAGTCAAATTCAAACCACCACACTCCTCTGCAGTCTCCCAAGACTTTAAGTCTTTCTTTCCTACTGTTTTCCTTTTTCTCCTTCACAAAATATATGTTCTACATTTTATTGAATTATCCTCCTGTAACCCAACACTAGTGAATTACCTTTTATGGATACTCCAATTTGAATACACATCTCTAGATATTTAGTGTTACCATCCTCATAAGACACAATATGAGGTATTTGTCTGTTTGGGTCTGGGTTATATCACTCAGAATGATTATTTATCTCCATCCATTAACCTGTAAATTTCATTTATATTGCCACAGCTCATTACCATTGTGTATATGAACCATATATTCATTATCCTCTCATCAGTTATATTATATCTGGGTTATTTTGATTTCCTAACTATTGTGAATAAAGAAGCAAGGAACATGAAAAAAACTGTGTCTCTATCCTTGAATATTAGGTATATGCCCTGGAATAGCCGCTGAGTCAGTGTTCTATTGCTAGAAAGAGACACCAGGAACATGATAGGTCCTTTCAAAAAAAGCGTTTAAATGGGGGCGTGCTCATAATTTCAGAGGTTTAGTACATTTTCATCTTGGCAGAATCATAGCAATGCACAGGCAGACTGCCCCAGACTACCTCATTTTGGGGGTCTCCTCTCTGCATGGAACAGGTCTCTGGTGGCAGACGGGCATGGATTCGGTGGATGACAAACAGACCGACATGAGAGAGTGTGTAGAATCTGAGTGATTGTTCAAATCAAGCATCAAACTTTTTATACAGAACAAAGGAGAAAAACCAGGGGACACATCCCATCCGCAGAGTTATAGTGACACCAAACAATGGATTGTATACATCAAAAGATCAGGAGGACCAGGCAGCTTGAAGTAGCCAGGTGTAAAGCTAGTCAATTGTTAGCCCCACCACCAGGGATTCCCAGTAAATCCTTGATTATGCTACTCCTTTGGGCCTAGCAAAAAAAAAAAAAAAAAAAAAAAAAAAAAAACTAACTTTCATGATTAACTTCTGCTCTAGCAGACCTTCTCATGAATAATGTAATACCACAACACCCCTATTTCCTAGGCAGTGGTAAATACTTGAATATGAAAGTAACTTCCAGTAAAATACTGTAAGAAANCATGCAAGACCCTCCACAATATTGCAGGGACAAATCTGGGGCATTCCTAGCTATTAGAATGCAAGGTTCCAGGAGGCTGAGTTTCCTTGAAACTTTTTGCCTCAGGAATGCTTCCAGGTTTCCAAACCTGTAATGTGAGTCACTACTGGAGTGGATGTAGCAGCATACATGGTGCTAGAGAAGTACCTGAGGGTTCTGTATCTGTATTTGCAGGAACCAGAAGTACTGGCCCTGAGCTGGGCACACACACAACAAGGCCACAGCTCTAAATACCATCAAATAGTGCTACAACCTGTTGAACAAGTATTCAAATCTATGAGTCAATAAGGGTCCTTCTCATTCAAACCACCTCAAACTGTACAGCTGTTTCATATGGAAGATCTAATTCTAACAATATTTTCCAGAATATTTCTCCTGATTTCCATAATGAATGTACATGTGAATGCAAGTTTTCTTACCCTACACGCATGCCAAAAGTTATGATCATTTAATCTATTGATAATAGTCATTCTAACTGGAGTAAGATACAATGTTAAAATTATTTTAATTTTCATTTTTCTGATAAATACGGATATTAAACATTTAAAAATATATCTATAGTACATTCCTTGCTCTTCTTTTGAAGATTCTGTTCAGTTACATAGAATATTAGTAGGGAGTGTGTTTGAGACAGGGATTCTACATATCCCTGGCTGTCAAAGAGTCTAGTACATAGACAAGCCTGTCCAGAGGCTCATGCAGTTCTTCTTGCTTTTACCTTCTTTTTTTAAAAAAGGATATTTTTGTCATTTTCAATTAAAATGCTATCCCGAAGATCCCCTATACCCTCCCCCTGCCCTGCTCCCAGACCCAACCACCCACTCCCACTTCTTGGCCCTGGTGCTCCCCTGTACTGGGGCATATGAAGTTTGTAAGACCAAAGGTCCACTCTTCCCTATGATGGCCGACTAGGACATCTTCTGCTACATATGCAACTAGAGACATGAGCTCTGGGGTTACTGGTTAGTTCATATTGTTGTTCCACCTATAGTATTGCAGAACCCTTCAGCTCCTTGGGTACCTTCTCTAGATCCTCCACTGGGGACCCTGTGTTCCATCCAATAGATGATGGTGAGCATCCACTCCTGTATCTGACAGGCAGAATTTTCCCCCTGTGCTTATATCTTCGAAGTTTTTCCCCATTTTCTCATCTATAAATTTGAGTGTCTCAGGTTTTATGTGGAATTCTTTGATCCACTTAGACTTGGGCATTATACAAGGAGATAAGAATGGATCAATTCGCATTCTTCTACATGCTAACTGCCAGTTGTGCCAGTACCATTTGTTGAAAGTGCTGGCTTTTTTCCACTGGATGTTTTAGCTTCCTTGTCTAAGATCAAGTGACCATAGGTGTGTGGGTTCATTTCTGGGTCTTTAATTCTATTCCATTTTTCTATCTGTCACTGTACCAGTCCATTCAGTTTTTGTTTTTTGTTTTTTTTTTTTAATCACAATTGCTGTGTAGTACAGCTTGAGGACAGGAATGGTGATTCCACCAGTTTTTCTGTTATTGTTGAGAATAGTTTTTGCTATCCTAGGTTTTTTGTTATTCCAGATGATTTTGCAAATTGCCTTTTCTAACTCAGTGAAGAATGAGTTAGAATTTTGATGAGGATTGCATTGAATCTGTAGATTGCTTTTAGCAGGATACCCATTTTGACTATATTAATCCTGCCAATTCATGAGCATGGGAGATCTTCCCACCTTCTGATATCTTCTTCAGTTTTTCTTCGGAGACTTGAAGTTCTTATCATATAGATCTTTCACTTCCTTAGTTAGGGTCACATCAAGATATTTTGTATTATTTGTGACTATTGTGAAGGGTGTTGTTTCCCTAATTTCTTTCTCATCCTGCTTATCCTTTGTGTAGAGAAATGCCACTGATTTGTTTGAGTGAATTTTATATCCAGCTACTGCACCTAAGCTATTTATCAGGTTTAGGGGTTCTCTGGTGGAATTTTGAGGGTCACTTATATATATATACTATCATATCATCTGCTAATAGTGATATTATAACTTCTTCCTTTCCAATTTGTATCCCCTTGATCTCCTTTTGTTGTCCAATTGCTCTGGCTAGGACTTCAAGTACTATATTGAATAGGTAGGGAGAGAGTGGGCAGCCTTGTCTAGTCCCTGATTTTAGTGGGATTGTTTGAAGTTTCTCTCCATTCAGTTTGATGTTGGCTACTGGTTTGCTGTATATTGCTTTTATTATGTTTAAGTATGGGCCTTGAATTCCTGATCTTTCCCTGACTTTTATCATGAAGGGGTCTTGAATTTTGTCAAATGCTTTGTCAGCATCTAACGAGATGATCATGTGAGTTTGTCTTTGAGTTTGTTTATATAGTGGATTACATTGATGGATTTCCATATATTAAACCAGTCCTACATCCCTCGGATGAAACCTACTTAGTTATGATGGATGACCATGTGATGTGTTCTTGGATTCTGTTACCAAGGATTTTACTGAGTATTTTTGCATCGATATTCATAAGGGAAATTGGTCTGAAGTTCTCTTTCTTTGTTGGATCTTTGATCTCTAAGAATTTCAATGTTGTTTTCCATGTTTTGCCATTGTGAATAAAACATCATTAAATATGTTTGAGCAAGTGTCCTTATTTTAGGATGGAACCTCCTTTGCATATATGCAGAAGGTTGTTTTATTTAGATCATGATGTAGAGCAATTCCACCATTCTGCATATTTGTTTTTACTATAACTCTATAAATTTACACTACAACCAGGAATGGATCAGGTATTCCTCTTAATCCATATTATCAATTGCATGTTCTGTCACTTGTGTTATATATGTAAGTCATTGTGACATGTGTAACATAGAATATAGTTTTCATGTACAGTTCTCTGATGGTTAAGTATATTTAATTTTATTTTTTAAAAAAAATTGTGTTTCTCACCTGTTGGGGTCTAGCTATTGAGAATTCTCTACTTAGATATATATCCCATTTTTAATTTGATAATTTGTCTTTGATATATAGTGTTTTGAGCTCTGCATATATTTTAGAGAGCAGTCCTCTATTGGATGTCAATTTAGGAAAAATCTGTTGCTATTGTGTATACTGCCACTTTATTCAAATGATGGGTTCACAAGGTCCCATTTACTAATTGTTCATCTTAGTGCTTAGATTATCAGTTTTGTATTTATGTATATTGTCCTGTGCCAATGCATAAAGAATACTCTCCACTTTCTTTTCTATTTTGTTCAGTGTATCTTCTTTTGTGTTGTCTTTGTATGGATATATTTTCATTCTTCCATATGCATACATCAGGTTAAAGTTGACCTGCTTGTTGAAATGCTGCCATTTTTCGATTGTGTTTTTTTGCACTCTATAGAAAATCATATGTCCATATATATGAAAATTAAAGTTTGGGTCTTCAACTTGATTCCACTGATCATGTGTCAGTATTTATGCCAATCTCCTGCAGTTTTTATCATTATAGTTCATTATTACAACATACAAACACGAAGAGTGGAAGTTCATAAGTTATTTTATTACTCATGAATGTTTTAGCTCCCCTGGGAAATTTCCATATGAAGATAATTTTCCTTACAATAATAATAATAATAATTTTCCTTACAAGAAATATGAGGAATTATTTTGGAGTGTTGGTTATTATTACATTAAATCTATAAATTGCTTTTGGTATGATGGGTATTTTTAGAAGTTAATCCTAACAAGTTATGAGCATGAAAAGTCTTCATGATACCTTCTGTAATTTCTGCCTTCAAAGATTGAAGTTTTTATCATAGAAGTACTTGACTTGCTTTGTATATATTAAGCAATGATATTTTATACTATTTGAGTCTATTGTGAAAGTTATTGACTTCCTTATTTACTTCTCAATCCATTTGATGTTTCTATGTGGGAAGGCTATTGATTTTTGATAGTTAACTTTGTGTTTATCAGCTCTAGGTATTCTGTTAGGATTGCCTAAATATACTGTCAAATCTGCAAGCAAAGACGTGTTGACTTCTTCCTTTCCAAACTTTATCCCTTTTATCTCCTTCAATTTTTTTATCTTAGCTCAGATTTCAAGTATGATACTGAATATATATATATATATATATATATATATATATATATATATATAAATTTGAATTTTTCTTCATATGCATTGATGTAGGCTATTGGCCCACTGTAAACTGTCTTTATTATGTTGATATAAGTCATATATATCATTTTATTCCTAATATCTCCAGGAATTTGATCAAGAAACAGGGTTGGATTTTGTCAAAGGCCCTTTTATCATATAATGGCATTATCGTGTGTATTTTATCCATTTGTTTATATAGTGTATTTACTGATTTTTTTTTTTATATTGAACCAACCAGTCATCTCTGGAATGAAGCCTACTTGAGTCTTTACATATTTTTGGGTATCAGGGAATCTGTGGCCTCATAAAATTAATTGGACACTATTCCTTTAGTTTGTATTTTGTAAAATAATGAAAAGAATATTTTTATTAGCTTTTCTTTATATTTTTGATAGATTTCTGTGCTAAAATCATCTGACTCTTGGTTTTTGTACTTGTGCAACCTATAATGTTTGCTTCTGCCTCTATAGGTGTTATAGGTTTGTTGAAATTGCCTGTTTGTTGTCTTATTTTAGTAGCTAAATAAGAAATTTTCTTTTCCCAATTTTATTAAATATAAAATCTTTTCTCATATACTATATTCTGTATACATATTCCCATGCCTCCATTATTCCCAGTACCTTCATACCTGCTCTTCCATCTCTATCCACTCTCCTGGCTCTCATTTGAAAAGATGAGGTTTCTAATAGATAATGACAAAACACAGCTAAGTAAAACATAATAGAGATGAAGAGAAGTAATCATATATATAAATTGGAAAAAGGCAAGGTAACAGGAAAATAAAAGATTCCCGAAAGTGGGAACAAGAACAAAACATCCAATCTTCACATATTAAGAATTTCCATAAAGGTATTAAAACTGAAAACTATATTATATATGCAGAGGGCATCATATAGTCTCTGGGATTGCTGCTTCACTCTCTGTGATTTCATAAAATCTTGTTTTGCTCAGTGGGTTTAGAGGGTATCATTTGGTGTTGTAGTTCATCTCTGTCTCTCCAACTCCTTCTGCATATATGACCAAGGAGTTCCCTGAGCTCTGAGTGAAGGAACTAAATAGACACAGATCATTCAGAGACATGGGTTCCGAAGTCTATTTTTGTCTGTAATATATGTCTATGGGCCTATGTATTGTCCCCAACGACTGCAGTATAAAGCTTCTCCAGTGATAGCTAAATAAAGCATATGTGTTTGTGTGTCTGTGTATGTGTGTGTGCCTGTGTGTGTGTATGTGTGTGTGTGTATATATATATATAATATAATATATACATATATAATATATATTCTCAATTAATCATATATATGATTAATTGAGAATATAATTAAGACTTTTGTTATTATAGTTGTTTTAATTATTTAGAGTAGTAATATATGCTTTACCTAAGGTCAATGGGATATCTTTTCTCTGGTCTTTGGATAGAATCAGTGTCAAGTATGGGTTTCATCTCTTGGAACTTAAGATAATTCAGCCATAAGTTGTGTATATTTATGAGTTGTCTGTGTATGAATATGATATGCTTTATAAAATATCTGAAATTGTATATATGGATATAATCTATTATATATATATCCATAATTGTATATATGGATAATTGATCATATCGATCAATACCTCACCACAAACTTCCAACTCCTCCCAGTGCCACTCATCTTGTCTATCAACTTCATGAATTTCTTATTCTACTATTATTAACTACTATTATTAATAACCCTTTGAGCTCAATTAAAACTTTCCATAGTCAAATGATTGCTTGCAGTTTTAATTGCTTCCTCCCTAGAAAGGAGAATAGGAGCTAGAGGTATTACAATGAAAGAAATCTCTAGAGGTGTTAAAGTCTTCCTACTGTTTCTGGTTTCTCATGTAAAAGCTACTTAAATAGTGATATACTTTGAGTCATGTTTCAGAAGTGTATATCCATGCATTTGAATGGCATTTGCTGTTATCACTTTCATGAACACAATTTAACAACAGATCTACTCTTAATCTCTATGCATATTTAAAAAAATCATTTGCAGGTAAATGCTATATTGACATATTTTAATTGAATGCTGTACTGTAGATGTTTTGCTTCATTTTGTTTTTCTTAAGGCACAAGGGATAAAATTTATGAGATATTCAATCTTTTCCTTTGTCTTTTTGTAGGTAAGGCAAATGTGTAACCCATCCTTGAGAGAGGAAGAATTTAGGTTCAATAGTCAACACTTATTATCTCTATTTCCTCTGATTTCCATGTTTTAGGGAACATGAAAGTGTTAGTGCACTCCCTGAGGAAGAACTGTGTAACCAGACTTCTGAGGTTTACTTGATTATGTCATATTCACACTATTGGTCTTACTCTCTTCTTCCAAAGAATTAGTGGCTATTTGTGTATATTAAATAAACATTCGTAGTGAGAAAGGGAGTGGAGTACAAGTGCCTATGTGATATATATTAAAGGAAAAAGGGATCATGAAAAAGCTTTTCTGAAACAAAGAATGGGGGAAGTTTATGATACAAAGGTAAAAAGTTCTATTTTAGGAAGCTTAGGTGTTCCCTTAACACAGTATTTAACAAAACAAACAAGCAAACAACAACAACAACAAAAACCAAGAAATTCTGAATCATTGTGAATAGTTTTATAATCCTACTATTGGTTATGAAGGAAAATAGAGAAAATAAGAAGAGTAAAATTCACAAGCATATATCCATTTTAACATTTTTACTATAGAGAGATGATCGTTACATATTTTGAAAATGATGAGTTTAATGTAGGTATGAGGATTAAAATACTCTGAATATTTTTCAAGGTAAATAAATAAGTTTGTACTATCTGGTAACTTTTTAATTTCCCAGTTTTTTTCAATGATAAAATAACAAATATTAATAAAAATAACAGAAAATTACTCATCCGTGTGTAAATTCCTTGTTAATTGTGGATATTTTCTAAAAATAGTCTCTAAAATAGTAGTTCATAACCTAAAATTTCTAGACTTTCGGAGATTTGGGGTAGGTAATAATCATTTTTACAGTAAATATTATTTAAAAAGCTTCAATACAAACAAAAACATATTTCATTTTGCAGCCATTTTGAAAACATCCACAGGAAGATAGCTTCAACCTAGGATTTAATGACTAGACTAAGTGATGGTTTCTGTATCCCAGAAAACAAAACCAATGCAAAGATTGAATATTATTGTTGTTTTAGAGGCATATAATGCCAAATATTTTCACATGGGTAGGATATCTGTGAGATAAATACAACCCTATAAATGTCCAATTTTATTTTGATCTTATTAGTTATTTTGCTGTGGTGTGACAGTATGAAGGAAAGAATAATTTAAAGGAAATGGGCTCTAGCAAAATAAAAATATGGTTTTGATGTAAGAAGATGAGGAAGACTGGATCACAGAGAATTGCAGGAACATCACTGTGTTCAGAAAAATAAGGACATGCTGGACAACATAATCACTGAGCAATATAATTGAGGAAGGTAAGGCAAAATAAGGAAGAAAGGATGAGGATCTCCTGTAGCTGAAGGACTTGTGCCTAGCCACCCCTAAGTTACATCAGAACAATAAACAGTCCACTCTCCCATCAAAATATAACATTAATGGTAACACTTAAAGGATGTCTTACAATAACATTGTACTGTCTTTTTTAGGATCTCATAGTCTACTAGCAATAATACCTCAATTTGGACTTATTCCCTGGTTTATATTTCCGAGGCTAGAGAAGATAGCTCTGGATCAGTGAATCCTAAATTGTGAGTAGACCAAAACTCTTTGTGTGCTGTAGATTATGATTATCTGCCTGAAACTTTCATAACTGCATCTGGCTGAAGATATTGACAGTACCCAGTTATCCCAGTACATCGACTGGAGCATTACCCAGTTATCACACTACTCAATATTCAAAACTTTCTGTTCATCTATTACTCACATTAATAAAATACTTTAGAGATAAACTCAGGAGGAAGTTTGAGGACAAATTAGAATTTGAGAGAAACAGAAAAGCAGAGTCAAACTATCATTCTAGCAGCTCTTAATAAGAGATGGAGTAACGAGAACAAGTCATGCTTTTTGAGTTATATCCAAAATATCTGCTACATTAAGCATGAATGGTCACTAGACTGAAGGAAAAGGTGGAGGAATTCAGGAAAATAATGATA
This sequence comes from Mus pahari, assembly GCF_900095145.1. Classification (NCBI taxonomy): domain Eukaryota; kingdom Metazoa; phylum Chordata; class Mammalia; order Rodentia; family Muridae; genus Mus; species Mus pahari. The sequence goes on along the minus strand of NC_034590.1, from coordinate 125,297,563 downwards.
AATCCCAGAGTTTCTGATAATGTCTGCTTAGAGAAATATCCAAAATATAGAAACAAATAATGGGGAAATGTGGTTATTTCTAAGCCATAGTACTTATTTTAGAGGGCATCCTCTTCCAGGCTCTTCTTTTCAAGAAAGAAAAAGATTAAACAAGGAACATATGCTTAGAAACAGAAATAAATCACTAGAAATAATAAAGTAATGTTGAGTTCATGTAATTATAATTTATATTATCTCCAATTTAAGTAAACTTCTGCTTAGACTCTCATATTTGAGAATCAACACAGGTTAAATAAAATCAAGTTCCCAAAGCAATGACTTGAATTTATACTTGAAAATGTGAATAAATGTCTCAACCTCTTCACATTCATAAGACAAATGAAAACAATCACCAAATTCTGATATAATTAATAGTATACATGGAATGACATATAAAGATCATGTCTAGAAGAGCCTTTAAATTATCAACAGAGAATGTAAGCTTTTGTTGAGCTCAGAAGTGAATTGGGAAACAACCCATATATATATATATATATATATATATATATATATATACACGAAAACAATAATAAATTAAGATATAAAAAATGAATGGTTAATATATATTAAATTCTTTAAATTCTAGTACATATACCCTCTGTATGTTTACTACATCCAATTTGATTTGGGGAAAGAACTCAATTGCAAAGTACAGTTTTGCNATATATATATATATATATATATATATATATATATATATATATATATATATATAATATTAAATACTATAGGTGATCTATTAATAATCTTTAAATTCTTTAAATTCTAGTACATATACCCTCTGTATGTTTACTACATCCAATTTGATTTGGGGAAAGAACTCAATTGCAAAGTACAGTTTTGCTCAACCAAGTGATATGTTTGCACATATAATTTTCTATTTTCATTCACCTTCTGTATCATCATGTTTCTTTATTCCAATGTCTATGAACAATCTAAAGTTTTTAATGTGACAGTGATGGAGAACAATACAGAAGTGACACACTTTCTCCTGCTTGGACTCACAACTGACCCAGAACTACAGCTTCCTCTCTTCATGATAGTTCTAATCATCTACACCATCACCCTGGTAGGAAATCTTGGGATAATTCTGCTGATTGTCCTGGACTCTTTTCTCCACACTCCCATGTACTTCTTTCTAGGTAATCTGTCCTTGGTGGATTTTTGTTACTCCTCAGCTGTCACACCCAAAGTCATGACTGGGCTCCTAATAGGAAACAAGATAATTTCCTATAGTGGGTGTGCTGCTCAGATGTTCTTTTTTGTAGCTTTTGTTACTGTAGAAAATTTCCTGTTAGCCTCAATGGCCTATGATCGCTATGCAGCAGTGTGTAAGCCCTTGCACTATGCCACCACTATGACTACAAGTGTGTGTTTCTGTCTTTCTATAGGTTCCTATACCTGTGGTTTTCTGATTTCCTCCATCCACATTGGAGACACTTTCAGTCTTTCCTTCTGTAGGTTTAATGTGGTCCATCACTTCTTTTGTGATATTCCAGCAGTCATGACTCTCTCTTGCTCTGATAGACATGTTAGTGAGCTGGTTCTTTTTTATGTAGGGAGCTTCAGTATTTTTTTTGCTGTCTTAGTTATTTGTATATCCTACATATTCATTTTTATTACAATCTTTAAAATGCACTCAAAAGCTGGATATGGAAAGGCTATATCCACTTGTGCCTCACACTTAACTTCAGTGTCTATTTTCTATGGGACTGGCATATTCATGTATTTGCAGCCCAGCTCCAGTCACTCTATGGACACTGACCAAATCGCCTCTGTGTTCTACACCATGATCATTCCTATGCTGAATCCTCTGGTCTACAGCATGAGGAACAAAGAAGTCAAGCGTGCACTCACAAATGTTTTGCACATGGCAAAATAGCCTTGATGACTTATTTTTAGTGGTGTAGAGTTAATAATTCTTACTTTTTCTGTCACATGCAGTTAAGTTCTAGAAGGGATTCTGTGGGCAGCCAGATGAATCACCATCACAAGATGGCACTGGCTTCCTGTGTGCTTTCCTTGTAAACAAGCAATGTGCGCATGTGCATTTGGGGTTCTGCCGAGTCACTGCTCATCCCGGAGCATGGTAATGAGGTCCTGATGGCATATCCAATCAGGAGTCTCCACACTGTCCTAAGCATATATAAACAATACATATTTTCGGGCTGGGGTCTTTTGCTTTAGCAATTAACCCAACAATAAAACGTTTGTGGAAGAATCCTATTGTTGCGTCTCTTCTTTACTGGTGAGGAAGACGATAGCGACATGATTCTCATATTTCTGCATGTCATATACCTAAGATCACCTTCTCAAACTTATACCTTAAAGAAGTTTCTCACACTCTCACAATTTACTTATACTTATAAGCTTCCATATACATTGACCTTAAAATACTTCCTTAGACATTTATAACTTGTATTTAAATTTTTTTCTCACTTAGCTTTTACATCCTCTGACATTTATAACTCGCATTTATATACTTTAAGCTACTTTCTTAGATTCTTTTCAATTTTTTTATTAGATATTTTCTTCATTTACATTTCAAATGCTATTCTAGAAGTCCCCTATACCCTCTTCCTGCCCTGCTCTCCTACCCACCCACGAACACTTCTTGGACTTGGCATTCCCCTCTACTGGGGCATATAAAGTATGCAAGACTAACGGGCCTTTCTTCCCAATGATGGCTAACTAAGCCATCTTCTGCTACATAAGCAGCTAGAGACATGAGCTCTGGGGGTACTGGTTAGTTCATATCGTTGTTCCACCTAGAGGGTTGCAGATCCCTTCAGCTCCTTGGCTACTATCACAAATCCTCCATTGGCGGCCCTGTATTCCGTCCAATAGATGACTGTGAGCATCTACTTCTATATTTGCCAGGCACTGGCATAACCTCAAAAGAGACAGCTATATCAGGGTCCTTTCAGCAAAATCTTGCTGGCATATGCAATAGTGTCTGTGATTGGTGGCTGATTATGGTATGGATCACCCGATGAATAATGTCCTGTGTTGAAGGAAGGATAGTTACGTTGTTATCTAGACTATGTAGTAGCATAACTTGAAGAGAAGTAGAATATTTTGTAGTGGATGTAAAGGTAGCTTGATAATCATAATCATGTTGTTACGATTATTACTGACAATAGAGTGGTCACTGTGACTTGTGTTTCAGTTAACTAAAACAGTTTGAGAGGGTAATAGAGAGGCACTGTAGAAGATAAGAATATGTCAAGATTTAGGAAATTAGTTTCCTTTTGCGTATAGAAATCTTTGTTTCTTCCAGGTGGCCAGATCTGTTATCAAAATATTGAAAGCATATTTAATGATATATTTTTTAATGTTATATTTTTGGAAATTTAGACAACTCTGGTTAGGGTCATTAATTCTGCCTGTAGTGGGTGGAGGTAGGAAGGCCACCTTGACTGTATTGTTGACTGATTACATTGTATATCCCACAATATGGTATTGATATGACATGAAGAATCTACCATCTATATTCCTCAATGTGTGCAGACATATCTAGAGGAGTCTCTTGTAAGTATTATCAATGAGGAAGAGGTCTTCAAAACCTTTGGGCAGGAGGGAAAAGGATATGGGGACTTTGGGGGTAAAGGAATAAGGGTGGATGGATTAAGAGGAGGAAAGGTAATAAATTCAAGTGTGATATTTGTTTTCTATTTTCTGTTTAATTTTGCTAATTCACTTTATATCACATCGTAGTCTTGACCCCTCTTGCCAGTACAAACTTTATCATTCCCTCCCCCTATTGGACACATCGTTCTCCTTAGAAAAGGAGAGAACACTTGGGTACCACTCCATCCTGGGGTATCTTGTCCTAAAATTCTAGTTAAATTCATTCCCAATGATGTCCTACCAGGCAGTATACATAAGGAAAAGGGCATCCAGTGGCCAGAAAAAGAGATTAAGAGAGACATTGTTCCACTTGTTAGGGAACCACATGAAGAACAAACTGCACATTTGCTATACAGATGTAGAGATTCTAGGTCCAGATACTGCATGCTCTCTGTTTGATAACACAAGACCTGTGGGCCCTCATTCTCATAAGTTAGTTGACTCTGTGGTTCTGATTTTGGTGAAATTGTCACCTCTAACTTGATCCCATCGATCCTCTAGTCTTCAACAAGACGACTTTGGTTCCTCATGATGTTTGATTGTGGGTCTTTGCATCTGCCTTCATACACTATGGAATGAAGCTTCTCATATTACAGTTAGGCTAAGTTACTGTCCATAATCATAGAAAAGTGTCAGTCTGCTATAGTGTCATTGCTTGAATATCTCACATGGGATAGGTACAAGTTGTGGCTATCATCAGTTGGCTGTTCCCTCAGTTTCTCATCTTCATTCCTGTGTATTTTTGAGGCAAGACAAGTTTTGACTTGAAGTTTTTGTGAGTAGATTCTTGTCCTCCATCTCTCCACTGGAAATGTTGCTTGGCTCCATGACATGGTTCCTTCACTCTCAATATCTTCCTCTGATAGAAATCTCATCTACAGTGACCCCCCCCCCCATAGATGTCCTGTATCCTCTTTCATCCCAGGCCTCTACCTAGTCACCAGAGATGACAGTATGCAAATTTCCATTTTCATATGCAGTATCCACTCATCCCCAGACCTGATCACCATCCTGGTTTCACTCCTCAGTTCCTCTCCAAACATGATCTTTCTCTTCATCTACCTCCAATTACTGTTTAGTCTCCTCTTCTGAGTGAGATTTTTTACATCCTCACGTGGGATGTCCTTATTACCCTGTTTCCTTAGGTCTGTGAATTGCAGAATTTTGGACATGGAAATATGGCTAATGTCCAATTATAAGTGAGTAGCCAACAAAGAAAGAGAATTTCAGACCTATATCTCTTAAGAATATTTATGCAAAAATACTCAATAAAATTCTTGCAAACCTAATCCAAGAACACACCAAAACCATCATTTAACATGAAAAAGTAAGCTTCAACCCAGGGATCCACGGATGGTACAGTATATGGAAACCCATCATTATAATTCACTATATAAACAAACCCCAAAGGGAAAAAAACACATAATTGTCTCATTAGATGCTGAAAAAGCCTTTGACAAAAATACAACAACAATTCATGTTGAAAGTCATGAAAAGATCAGGAATTCGAGACCCATACCTAACATAATTAAAGCAATATACAGCAATAGCCAACATCAAGATAAATGAAGAGAAAATTGAAGTAATCCCACAAAAATCAGGGACTAGAGAAGGCTACCCACTCTCTCCCTTTGTATTCAATATATTACTAGAAGTTCTATTAGGAAAAAAAGAGGTCAAATGGATAAAAATACAAATAGAGAAGTTAAGATATCACTAATTGCAGGTGATAGAGTAAACTTAACTGACCCCAAAAATTCCAGTAGAGAACTTCTACAGCTACTTCTCACCAGAGACTATGAAAGCCAGATGATCCTGGACAGAGTTATACAGACCCTAAGAGAACACAAATGCCAGCCCAGACTATTATACCCAGCTAAACTCTGAATTACCATAGATGGAGAAACAAAAGTATTCCATGACAAAACCAAATTCACACAATATATTTCAACAAATTCAGCCCTTCAAATGATAATAACAGAAAAACACCAATACAAGGACTGAAACTATACCCTAGAAAAAGCAAGAAAGTATTCCTTCAACAAATCTAAAAGAAGACAGCCACAAGAACAGGATGCNAACTCTAAAAACAAAAATGACAAGAAGCAACAATTACTTTTCCTTAATATCTCTTAAGATCAATGGACTCAATTCCCCAATAAAAAGGATTAGATTAACAGATTGACTACACAAACAGGACCCAACATTTTGCTGCTTACAGGAAACTCATGTCATGGAAAAAGACAGACATTACCTCAGAGTAAAAGCCTAGAAAACAATTTTCCAAGCAAACGATCTGAAGAAACAAGATGGAGTAGCCATTCTAATATCGAATAAACTTTACTTCCAACCCAAAGTTATCAAAAAAAGACAAGGAGGGGCACTTCATACTCATCAAAAGTAAAATCTTCCAAGATGAACTTTCAATCCTGAATATCTATACTCCAAATACAAGGGCAGCTACATTCATTAAAGAAACTTTATTAAAGCTTAAAGCACACATTGCTCCTCACACAATAGTAGTGGGAGACTTCAACACCCCACTATCATCAATGGAAAGATCCTAGAAACAGGAACTAAACATAGATACATGGACACTAACAGAATTTATGAAACAAATGGATTTAACAGATATCTACAGAACATTCTATCCTAAAACAAAAGGATACACCTTCTTCTCAGCACCTCATGTTACCTTCTCCAAAATTGACCATATAATTAGTCACAAAACAGGTCTAAACAGGTACAAAAATATTGAAATTGTCCCACGCATTGTATCAGACCACCATGGTGTAAGGCTGATCTTCAATAACAACATAAATAATAGAAAGCCAACATTCACTTGGAAACTGAACAGCACTCTCCTCAATGATACCTTGGTCAAGGAAGAAATAAAGAAAGAAATTAAAGACTTTTAGAGTTTAATGAAAATGAAGCCACAACAGGCCCAAACTTATGGGACACAATAAAAACATTCCTGAGAGGAAAACTCATAGCTCTGAGTGCCTCCAAAAAGAAACTAGAGAGAGCATACACTAACAGCTTGACAGCACACCTAAAAGCTCTAGAACAAAAGGAAGAAAATTCACCCAAGGGGAGTAGATGGCAGGAAATAATCAAACTCAGGGGTGAAATCAGCCAAGTGGAAAGAAAAAGAACTATTCAAAGAATCAACAAAACCAGGAGCTGGTTCTTGGAGAAAATCAACAAGATAGATAAACTGTTAGCCAAACTCACTAGAGGGCATAGGGACAGCATCCTAATTAACAAAATCAGAAATGAAAAGGGAGACATAACAACAGATCTGGAGGAAATCCAAAGCATCATCAGATCCTTCTACGAAAGGCTATACTTAACAAAACTGGAAAACCTGGATGCAATGGACAAATTTCTAGACAGATAACAGGTACCAATGTTAAATCAGGATCAGATTAATGACCTAAACAATTCTGTATCACTTAAAGAAATAGAAGCTGTCATTAATAGTCTGCCAACCAAAAAAAAAGCCCAGGACCAGATGGATTTAGTGTAGAGTTCTATCAGACCTTCAAAGAAGACCTAATTCCCAGTCTTCTCAAACTATTCCACAAATAGAAACAGAAGGTATTCTACCCAATTCATTCTATGAACTCAGCAAAGTACCTGGATATACAATTCATTCAAACAAATCAGTAGCCTTCCTCTACTCAGAGGATTAATGGTCTGAGAAAGACATTAGGGAAAAGAAACCATACACAATAGTCACAAATAATATAAAATATCTTGGTAAGACTCTAAGCAAGTGAAAGAACTGTAAGGCAAGGACTTCAAGTCTCTGAAGAAAGAAGTCAAAGAACATCTTAGAAGATGGAAATATCTCCCATGCTTATGGATAAGCTGGATTAACATGATAAAATTGGCCATTTTTCATTAGCAATATACAGATTAAATGCAATTCTCATCAAATTCCAACTCAATTCTTCTCAGAGAAAAAAATAACAATTCTCAAATTCATCTGGAATAACAAAAAAGGAAAGATAGTGAAAACTATTCTCAACATTATAGAACTTTGGGGTAATCACTGTCCCTGACCTTAAGCTGTACTACACAATACTGATTAAAAAAACACATGTTATGGGTTCAGAGATAGACAGGTAGATAAATGGTATAGAATTAAAGCCCCAGAATTAAACCTACATACCTATGTTGACCTAATTTTGACAATGAAGACAAAACCATCCAGAGAAAAAAAGATATACTGAGAAAGAAATTATGAGAACAACACCCTTCAAAATAGTCACAAATAATATAACATACCTGGGTGTTACTCATACCAAGCCAGTGAATTATCTGTATGACAAGTGCTTTAAGTCTCCAAAGAAAGGAATCAAGGATGATCTCAGAAACTGAAAGAAAAGGTCTCCCATGCTCATGGATTAGCAGGATTAATATAGTAAGAATGGACATTTTGCCAAAAGCAATATACAGATTCAATGAAATCTCCCTCAAAATTCCAAATCAATTCTTCATAGAGTAAGAAAGTCCAATTCTCAAAATCATTTAGAATAACAAAAAATCCAGGATAGAAAAAAATATTCTAAACCATAACAGTCTTTCCAAGGGAATCACCATCCCTGACCCCAAGCTGTACTACAGAGCAATAGGGATAAAAACTGCATGGTATTGGTACAAAAACAGGCAGGAAGATCAGTAGAATAGAATTGAGGATGCAGAAATGAACCCACATGCCCATGGCCACCTGATTCTTGGCAAAGGAGCTAAAACCATTCAGTGCAAAAACACAGATTTTTCAACAAATGGTGCCATTGCAACAGAAGGTCAGAATGTAGAAGAATGCAAATTGACACATTCCTGTATCCTTGTACAAAGTTCAAGTCCAAGTGGATCAAGAATCTCCACGTAAAACCAGATACCCTGAAACAAACTGTAGAGAAAGTAGTAAAAGCCTTAAACACATGGGCACAGAGAAACATTTCCTGAACATAACACCAATGGCATTTTTCTCTCCAGTGACTGTCTAAGGCAAGGCCAGCAAGTAGTGCACAGGACAGAGTAGTAGTGGAGAATTTGGGATAGGGTCCTCCCAGCCACCAGCTAAACCCACGAGCTGGGGTTTTTCCACAGCCCTTTCTACACAGGTAATGCCAGGGGAGAGCTGGTATCACAGGAGTGCTGACACAGGCATACAGGTATGCAGGAAGGACAAGCTCAAGTCAGAGACATAAAAACTAACACAACAGATAACCAGATGACAATAGTCAAGTGCAAGAACCTGAACAACAAAAACCAAGGGAGCGATGTTGGGTCCCGCCCGCTTCCACTGGCAACTCCGTCTAAGCATTGTATTGTGCCCCTTACAGACACGTTAAGAGTTGCCCCCTGGAATCCTGGATACAGTGTCCTTGGACCGCCCACTGTCAACGCCCACTCGTCGCCCGGACCAACCACCAATGTCGTCACGCCTACTCGATTGGACCCGCCTTCTGGACACAGCTCCGCTGAGGATTGGACCGCGCGCCATTGGGACATCGGGACATTGCACCGTTGCGACTGAGAGACACTCAGCAGAGACAATGGGACATGTGGGAGAGGGTTGGGTTCTCCCGCGTGTAATTAATAAATAGTATTCTTTCTTGTAGCTCATCTCTATTTTCAGGAAGCTTAGCTCTGCAGTACGAACCCACCCCAACGTGTTTTCTGCCCACACAGCGCCGGTCTGCGTGGCGGAAAAACATTACAGAGCATGGCATCATCATAACCCAGTTCTCCCATAACAGCAAGTCCTGGATAGCCCAACACACTGTGTTGTGTCTTTTTGTGGCTTAGGTATCTTGGAAACTGTGGCTTCACAGAATGAATTAGGTAAAATTCCTTCTGTTTCTATTTATGAAATAGTTTGAGAAATATTAGTATTAGGTCTCTTTTGAAGTACTGATAGAATTTTTCACTAAGATAATGGGCAATTTTTTATTATTTTATGCATTTACATTCAACTGATATCCCCTTTCCAGTTATACCTCAAAGAACCCCCTCCCAACCCAAGCCCCTTCTTCTCCCTTTTCATCTGTGAGGATGCTACTCCACCCACTCACTCATTCCGCCTCACTGCTCTGATACCCCCTAAAGGGGAAAATTCAAGCCTCCACAGGACCAAGGGCTTCTCCTCCAATTTATGTCATCCCCTGCTACATGTGTTTGGAACCACGGATCCTTCTGGGTGGTCAAGTGATTTGATAGTGTTTTTCCTATAGGGTTAGAATCCCCTTAAGCTCCTTATCGCATCTCCTATGTCTTCCAGTGGGATTCCCTGGGCTCAGTCTGATGGTTGGCTATATCTGCCTCTGTATTGGTCAGGTGCTAGTAGAACCTCCCAGGGAACAGCCATACCAGGCTCTTGTGAGCAAGCTCTTGTTGGCATTGGTAATAGTGCTGGTGCTTGGTGTCTGCAAATAGGATGCATCTCTAGATGTGGTTGTCTCTGGTTGGCTTTTCCTTCAGTCTTTGTTCCAATTTTTCTCCCTGTCTTTCCTCTGAACAAGAACATTTCTAGATTAAAAATTTTGAAATGGGTGGGTAGCCCCATGCCTCAATGTAGGGATTTGCCTACTTACTGGCGGTATTCTCTGCAGGTTCTATCTCCCCATTGTTGGGTATTGTGAGTAAAGGCACTGGTCCTGTGAGCCTCTCATTTCCCTGTCATATGGGATATTCTGGTAGATTCTCCCATTCCCCATTGCCAAGTGCTACATATTTCTATTCAATTAACTGACCTCTGTACTTCTGTCATTTCCAATATTTGATATTGCCCAAACTTTTTTCCTACCCCCTTCTCTCACCCTCCCAGACCCCTCCCTCCCTCTATCTCCTGTGATTATTTTGTACCCCATTCTATGTAGGATTGAAGCATCTACAATTTTGTCTTCCTTCTTCTTAAGCTCCTTATGTTTTGTGGGTGGTGTCATGTGTATTCTGAGCTTTGGAGCTAATGTCCACTTATCAGTGAGTACATACAATGTATGTGAGTTATTCTGTGTCTGTGTTAGCTCATTCAGGATAATATTTTCTAGTTCCACCCATTTGCTTGTGAATTCCTGAAGAAATTATTTTTAATAGCTGAGTAGTACTCCACTGTATAAATGCACCACCAAGTCCAGCCATAGTCTGTGGTGATCTGACAAAATGCATTTGACTATTTCCAGGTCATTTGCTTGTGTTAGTATTTGTTGAGATATCTGAGGCTTGCTGTAGTAGGATATCTGTGCTCTGAAGTTGTGATATTGCTCTGGGTTTTGATGACTGTTTATATGCTGACCTATAGAAAGAGGTTTCCGTGGATATTCTTGTTTTAATTACTTGCAACATGTACTAGGATTGATCCTGGTATGGCATCCATCTATTAGGTAATCCCTAATTGGAAAATTAACTCAGTGGCAGAGCAAATCTACTAGCAGTTTGGTATGCCACTGAGTACACAGTGTGTTCAAATATGAGTTGGTCTGGTAAAGAGTTCATTATAATGGACTTATAGAGGACAGTATCCTCCTCTGTATAGCTGTACATTCTCTAGCAGTATTATAGGACAAGGTAGAGTGACGGAATCTAAACTGTATGGTTACACATCTACAGGTCTCATGAAGGTGGGAGACTAGGTGGCCGGATAATGGACTTCCAGGGAAGAGCAGACCACTGTGGGCAGCTAGGTTTGGTTTGGGGGAGCCAGGCAAGTGTGCAGGAAGGGGATCTAACCTGAATTGTTCTTGTTAAGCGGGTCTGATGAAGCCAGATGGAGAAGTAGCCTGAGTTACGTTTTAATAAGGGAAGTTTAGAGTGATAGAATCTGAGATAGTATAAGAAATTGAAAACCATTTTAAGTTAGGCATAGAGAGAGAAAGAATAAGAATTAAGAATTGTTGAAATAGATTATGATGTGTAATCTCAGAGTTAAATTGATAGAATTAGTCATAATCAAAGAGGCTGTGGCAAAAAAAAAGTATGGACAGGGAAGCCATCCATTGATGGTACTGTCAAGAGTTTTGGTGAGGTAGGAAATAGAGGGAAATGTTGTTCCTAAAAAGTTTTCCAGAACTCTAATGACATAATCCTGTTTCTGGAAGTGTAAATATTGGAAAGTCTGCCAATATTTGGGAGACAGAAAGCTTGGGGTTGAAAGAAGAATAATTTTTACATGAAGATCAATGTTTGTCATTGGGAAAAAGAAGCACATAGGGAGATGTAGAAACCACTTGGCATAGAGGATATCCTTGATGGGACTACACAGGAACCATGAGTGGAGAAAATTGGATACCACTGAAAAGGAAAGCAGTTTGGATTTTTTTGAGAGAGAGAGAGAGAAGGAATAAGGCACAAAGTTAGGCAAGGTGGTTTAAAGTGATGTATTTGTGGTTCAGGATGGGAGAGATTTCCAGGTAACTTATGGAGGGGAGAGTTTATCATTGGAAGTTAAAGACAGTAACCCTGGAGCTGAAGAAATTGAGGAGTGAGTGAAGTGTCTGATTGGCTGTTAGAAAGGGAAGAACTGTAAGGAGAAAATTATCTACATAGGGATGAAGGATGAAAATGGAGAAGTTCATAGCCAGAATAATGGGGGCCATCATTAATCTCTGGGAAAAAAGAGTTGGGGACAGTTGCCCAGATTTGGTGAGTATCAGGGTCTGTCCAAGTGAAGACAAAAAGAGCTTTGAGAATGAGACTGTAGAGGTATTTAGGAGTATTGTTGTCAAGGATAGTTGAAAATGTAGTATAACAGTTGGGCCCTAGGGTGGAGAGGGAAAAGGCTGTGTTAATGTCACAAAGATGTAGGACTAGGCAGAAAGTCCAGTTAGGATTTCAATGATAAGATGACTATTTTATTGAAAAGACATGTCCATAGACTCTGCGCCCTAGGTGAACTTGTGCTGGCGCAGACCAGAAGGGACTTGTACCCCTGGTCGGGCCATATCTCTGCTTCCCTAGTGCTGTCTCAGGTCCTGTGCACAATAGGATTGGAGCAGAAGTTGTGTTCCACTCAGCAGTGATCCTAAGATCGCGCGGGCAGTCCATTAGGGACCGTGGGAGTGTCTGCTGACTCCACACCCTAGGTGACCTGGTGCTGGCACAAACTGGAAGGATAAGGTTTAACTATTTATAATATAAAAATTGGGTAGTCATTGCTCTATTATTATCCTCTAAGTTAATCTGGTTTTCTCTGAGGAAGAATGCCAGAGATATTGCATTTTTGAATATGCCTGGCTCTTTGGGATTCAGATGTTCTTCCATGATGTCTTTCTGGACCCCTTTCCTGTAGGAAATCCTCTCTGTCCTCTCTATTTCTCTATTTTTGTCTCTATTTCTATCTCTTTATTACTCTCTCTATTTCTCTCTCTCTCTCTCTCTCTCTCTCTCTCTCTCTCTCTCTCTCTCTCTCTCTCTCCTTCCTCAGGCTGATTGAAGTTTCACCCTATTCTGTCTTCTGCCCAGACATTGTATAAATAGTTTTTATTGACACGTCAAAGGACAAAATGGGGAACAATATTTATAGAAATTTGAAACAGGAGATACTTGGAGTAAGTCTTACAATGACATATCCTGATGGCAGCAGAGAAATCATTGTATGAATAATACAAGGATAATAGTTGCACAGTGGACAAAAACATTATGCCTACAATCAAATGGATTAACAACAATGAGAGAAAAGAGACGGGATTATCTGTGTGCAATGTCTGGGCCTTCCTGAAAGCCCTTCAGTTGCCTCATGACTTTTAAAGTTAAGAGGGATGAGTCAGCAATGTACATCCTCTAGCCAGTTAGCCATGTCACAGTCCTCAAACTGAGTGCATTATCAGACAGAAAACAAGAACAACAACCTGGTTACACACGTCTGGTTCAACTTTGTTTGTTTGTTTGTTTAGTGTCTTTGTTATTCTATAGGCATGATGGTGGTTTTCTTTGCTTTTATATCAGCTTTGATTCTTGTCTCAGTGCCTCCAAAGGAATCATTACATCAGACACACGTGTGTCACAAAAAGAGATATTGGTGTACGGTGGCCTGGATGAACTGAACCTCTGACAATCAATTCAAATTCACAGGTTACTGACAACAAAATATGGCCTATACATAGAGGCTGGTCTGAGGAAGCCTACAATCATGATTTTGGAGGTCCTAATTAAAGAAATCAAAATGTACTGATCATTTTGAAATATATCCTGATTATAGTTTTACCTCTCTTTACTCCTTACTGATCCTCTCCAGCTCCCCTTTCCTCCAGATCCACTCCCTTACTATCTCCCATTAGAAATGAACAGGCTACTATGAGATAACATGGAAAATAGAATACAGCAAGATAACACAAAAATTATCATAATGAAATTGGAGAAGACAACCTAATGGAAAAGTACCAAGTATAGACACAAGGATCAGAGATTCACTAGTTCTCAGAATCTGGAACACTAATCTAAAAGACTGTGTGTGTGTGTGTGTGTGTGTGTGTGTGTGTGTGTGTGTGTGTGTGTGTGTGTTCATACAAAGGACCTGGTGAAAATTTATGATAGACTTATGCTCTCTGCTTCAGTCTCTGAGTTCCCATGCCCCTTGTCTAGTAGATTCAGACTTCTTGGTTCTTCCAATGTCCTCCCTTTCCTTTGGCTTCTACAGCTTATTTCTGAAATCTGAGAGAAGGAATTTCTTGAAAAATTACTATTAGTTTCTCTCTCTGCATACCATATGGCTGTGGGTCTCTATCTTTTCCCATCTTCTATTCAAAGAAGTTTTCTGATGATGACTAAAAATGACTTATATATAAGTAGAGATTATCATTTGGAGTCATTTTATTGCTACATTCTTTTCTCAATACCAGTAGTGTTTGATTTTTACCTTAGTTTTATTGTCTATCTAGTCTCTTGATCTTGATTGCCCAAACAGGATAGGATATGGGTTTCATCTAGTGGAGAGTAGCTTCAATTAAAACAGACATAAGTCGACTACTTGTTCAAGTGCAATACCATCATTGCCCTAGCAAACTTTACAGGGAGGACAGACTGTATATCAATGTTTTGGTTTCTGGGTTCTTTACGTTTTTCTGTGGGAGTTTGTAGAATAACTTCTCTCAACAACAAGACTAGGATGTGGGAATGAATACTCCTCATAGACATCAGCTAAACTACTCATGCTTCTTTAAGTTATGTGGGTATTGTTCTCAGCAATGGAACGTTACTGTCAAATTGCTGAGAGCAATTCACTGTCTCAGCAACAACCTGCGATTCTCCCCCTAGGGCATGATGGAGAATTCCATGTGAACTCCTTAGCCAACAAGTCAATTGAGTTCAACCTGGTTTTGCTACTAGAACCCTTGTTTAGTGACAAGATATAGCATGATAAGATTCTACACCCCATTATTAGGAAACCTCATTATGTCCATTATTATAAGTTTTAGGACATTTCTACTGCACTACTTTCCATATATCACAAATGACCCTCAATTACAGCTTTCTATCCTTGCATTGTTTCCATCCACTCTATGTTTGCTCCTTGCTAGATCTGATCTTCAAGTGTCTGGCCCCACTCACCCCATAACACACTTAAAATCTGTCTTTCCCCCCTGACAGGGAGATACATGTGTGCCTCATCACCAGAAACTTTTTATACACCTAACACTTTGGGTCTATGGCTTATAGCTTGTCTCTCAGTTTCTTACTAACTAATAACCACAGAAGCAAATGTATAGCATATTTACTATTATAAATATGGGTTACTTGACTCAGGATAATTTTTTTTCTAGTTCATCCCTTTGCCTGAAAATTTTGTCATGTCGTTTTTTTAAACAGTTGAGTAATAATCAATTTTGTAAATGTACTGCATTTTCTTTATCCATTCTTTGCTTTAAGAATTTCTATGTTGTTTCCAGTGTTTGTCTATTATGAATAAAGCATCATTGAATATGGCTTAGCAGATGTCCTTATTTTAGGATCTAGCATCCTTTGGGTATATGCCCAAGGTTGTTATATTTAGATCATGATGTAGAGCAATTCCACCATTCTGCAGACTTGTTTTCACTGTAGCTGCACAAATTTACACTACAACTAGAAATGGATGGGCTATTCCTCTTAATCCATAGTATCAATGGCGTGAGCTGTCATTTGTGTTATGTATGTTTGTCATTCTGACATGTGTATGATAGAATATCAAAATAGTTTTGGTATACAGTTCCCTGATGGTTAAGAATATTGAACTTTAAAAAAAAAGTATTTCTCACCCATTGGGGTCTGTTTATTGACAATTAATTCTCTACTTAGATCGGTATCCATTTTTAATTAGATTATTTGATTTTTGATATCTAGTGCTTTGAGCTCTTCATATATTTGAGAGAGCAGTCCTATGTTGGATTTCAATTTAGGAAAAAAATTGTTGCTATTCTGTATGCTGCCACTTTGTTCAAATGATGGATTCACAAGGTCTCATTTAATTGTTCATCTTAGTGCTTGGAATATCAGTGTTGTATTTATGAATATTCTCTTGTGCCAATACATCAAGAACATTCTCCATTTTTTTTTCTATTTTGTTCAGTGCATCTTCTTTGGTGCTGAGGTCTTTGTATGGATGCATTTGCATTCTTCCATATGCATACATCAAGTTTAAGTTGACCTGCTTGTTGAAATGCTGCCATTTTTCCATTGTGATTTTCTGCACTCTTTACAGAAATCAGATGTCCATATATGTGAAAATTAAAGTTTGGGTTTTCAATTTGATTCCACTGATCATGTGTCAATATTTATGCCATTATCATGTAGTTTTTATTATTATAGTTCATTAGTACAACATACAAACATGAAGAGTGAAAGCTTCATAAGTTCTTTCACTACTCATGAATGTTGTAGCTATCCTGGGAATTTTCCATATGAAAATGGTTATTTTCCTTACAAGAAACGTGAGGAATTGTTTTAGAGTTCTGATGATCATTGCATTAAATCTGTAAATTGCTTTTGATATGATGGCCATTTTTAGAAGTTAATCCTACCAAATGATTAGCATGGAAGGTTTTCATGATAGTTTCTGTAATTTCTACCTTCAAAGATTGAAGTTTTTAATCATAGAAGTATTTGACTTGCTTTGTAAATATTTTTTTTTTTTTGGTTTTTCCAGTCAGGGTTTCTCTGTGTAGGCCTGGCTCTCCTGGAATTAACTCTGTAGCCCAGGCTGGCCTCGAACTCAGATATCTACCTGCCTCTGCCTCCCAAGTGCTAGGTTTAAAGGCATGTGCCACCACTGCCTGGCTAAGAAAGGATATTTGATAGTACTTGAAGCTATTGTAAAAGGTATTCTCTTCCTTATTTATTTCCCAATCCATTTGATATTTCTATATGGGAAGGCTATTGATTTTTGATAGTAAATTTTGTATTTATCAGCTGTAAGTAAGTATTCTGTTAGGGTTAGGGTCACATACATATATTTTCAAATCTGCAAGCAAAGACATATTGACTTTTTTCTTTTCCAAATTTTATACTTTTTAACCCTTTCAATTTTTATATATTATCTAAGACTTCAAGATATATATATATATATATATATATATATATATATATATATGCATATATATACATATATATGCACAAAGTATTAATAACCGGGTCTTTTTCCAGTTTTTAATGGAATCAAATTGATTTTCTATCCATATGCATTGATGTTGGCTATTGGTCTGCTATAAACTGTCTTCCCTATGTCAAAATATGTCATTTTATTCCTATTATCTCCAGGATTTTTACCAAGAAACAGTGTTGAATTTTGTCAAAGGCCCTGTGAGCATAGAATGACAGTATTGTGTATATTTTATCAATTTGCTTATATAATGTATTTACTAATTTTTTTATATTGAACCAACCAGGTATCTCTCAAATGAAGCCTACTTGATGATACTGGGCCATATTTTTGCTATGTTCCTTGATTTTGATTGCTAGTATTAAATAGAGTGTGCTTGAAAATATACACATAAGGGAAATTAATTCTAAATCTCTTTTTCACTGAGTCTTTACATATTTTTGATATCAGGGAAACTATGGTCTCTTAAAATTAATTGCTCACTGGTTTTTTTCTGTTTATATTTTGTAAAATGATGAAAAGAATACTGTTGTTAGCTTTTCTTTATATTTTTGATAGATTTAGGGCTAAAATCATCTGACCCTTAGCTTTTTTATAGTTGTGTATCCTATAATGTTTGTTTCTGCTTCTTTGGTATTATAGGTTTCTTTAAATTGCCTGTTTATTGTCTTATTTTAGTACCTAAATAAGAAATTTTCTTTTCCCAATTTTATTAAATCTAAACGCTTTTCTCATAGTATACACATTTCCATCCATTCACTACTCCCAGTACCTTTCTATCATCTCTTCCATCTGGATTCACACTCTTCCTGGCTTGCATTTGAAAAGAAGAGGATTCTAATAGATTAGAACAAAACACAGCAAAGTAAAACATATAGAAACAAACAGAAGTAATCTAATCCAAGTTGGAAAAAGACAACCTAACAGGAAAGTAAAAGATTCCCAAAAGCAGGAACAATAATAAAACATCTACTCTTCACATATTAAGAATTTCCATAAAGGTATTAAAACTGAAAACTATGCTACATATGCAGAGAACATAGTGTAGTATCTGTGATTGCTGCTTCATTCTCTGTGATTTAATGAAAGATTGCTTTGCTCAGTGGGTTTAGAGGGCATCATTTTGGTGTTATAGTACATCTCTGTATCTCCTACTCCTTCTGCATATCTATCCAAGGAGTTTGCTTAGCTCTGAGTGAAGGAACTAAATAAACACATCTCATTCAGAGTCATAGGTTCCAAAGTCTATTTTTGTATGTAATATATGTCTATGGGCCTGTGTATTGTACCCAACTGTTGCAGTAAAAATCTTCTCAAATGATATCTAAATATATTTAGATATCATATCATATATACATGCATTTAGATATCATACCATATATATATATTTATATACATATATATATATATATATATATATATATATATATATATATATNTATATATATACATATATATATATATATATATATATATATATATATATATATATATATATATGTGTGTGTGTGTGTGTGTATGATTAATAGAGAATATCATTAAGAGTTTTGTTATAATAGTTTTAAATATTTAGAGGAGTAGTATATCCTTTCACCTAAGGTCGCTGGAATATCTATTCTCTGTTTTTTGGATAAAGTCAGTGTCAAGTATGGGTTTCATCTCTTGGAACTTAAGAAAATTCAGCTATAAGTTGTGTATATTTATGAGTTTTGTGTTCATGTATGAATAAGATATGTTTTATATAATATCTGAAATTATATATATGGATATAATGTATATTGAGCATATCCATCTACCAATACCTCACTTCAACACTCCTCACAGTGCCTCTCATCTTGTCTCTCAACTTCATGAATTACTTATTCCACAATTATTAATAACCCTGTGAGTTCAATTAAAACTTCCCATAAGCAAATGATTGCCAGCAGTTTTAATTGCTTCCTCCATAGAACGGGGAATAGGAGCTAGAGGTATTACAATGAAAGAAATCTCCAGAGGTCTATAAGTCTTCCTAAATTTTTCTGGTTTCTCATGCATAAGCTACTTAAATAGCATTATGCATTGAGTCATGTTTCAGAAGAATATATCCATGCATTTGAATGACATTTACTGTTATCACTTTCATGAACACAATTTGATCTTCTGTTAATATTTATGCAGGTTTAAGAAAAATCACTTTAAGGTAAATGCTATCTTGACATATTTTAATTGTATGATGTCATGTAGACATTTTGTTTTTTTTCTTAAGGCACAAGAGATAAAATTTGTGAGATATTCAATCTTCTCATTTTTCTTTTTTGTAGGTAAGGCAAATGTGCTACCCATCCTTAATGAGAAAGAATTGATAGAGGTTCAAAAGTAAAAGCTTTTTATCTCTATTTCCTCTCTTTTTCATGTTTCAAGGAACACGAAAGTATTAGTGCACCCCCTGAAGAAGAACTGTGTAACCAGCATTCTGAGGTTATTTGATTATGTCATATTCACACTATTGGTTTTTCTCTCTTCTTCCAAAGAATTGGTTGCTCTTTATGTATATTAAATAAGCATTCACAGTGAGAAAGGGAGTGGAGGAGAAGTGCATATTGTGATATATGTTAAAGGAAAGGGGAATCATGGAAATGATTTCCTAAAACGAAGACTGGGAGAAGTTTATGATACAAAGGTAAAAAGTTCTATTTTAGGAAGTTTAAGTGTGTCTTAACACAGTAGTTAACAAAACAAAACAAAAAGCAAACAAACAAAAACCAAGATATTCTGAATTTCTGTAATGTTTTTCTATTCCTATTATTGGTTATGAAGGAGCATAGAGAAAACAAGAAGAATAAAATTCATGACCACATATTGATTTTAACATTTTTGCAATTACCAAGAAATGATCATTACGTATTTTTAAAATGATGAGGTTAACATACATATAAGAATTAAAATACTCAGAATGTTTTTATGACACATAAATAACTTTGTACTATTGGTAACTTTTTAATTTCCCAATTTCTTCAAACGTAAAACAAAATTAATAAAAAATTAAAGGAAATTTACACATTCATGTGTAAATTCCTTGTTGATTGTGGATTATAGTTTCTGAAAGTAGTCTCTAAAATAGTAGTTCATAATCTAAAATTTCTAGACATTCAGGAAACTTGTGGTAGGGAATAATCCTTTTTAAGGTAAATATTATTCAAAAGCTTCAATACAAACAGAAAATTATTTCATGTTGTAGCTATTCTGACAGAGGAAGCAAGAAGATAGCTTCAACCTAGGATTTAACAACAAAGTGATGGTTTCTATTCTCAAGAAAACAAAACCAATGCAAAGATTGTATATTATTGTTGTTTGAGAGACATATAATGCCAAATTTTTTCACATAGGTCAGAGGTCTCTGAGATAAATACAACCCTATAAGTGTCCAATTTTATTTTTGTCTTATTAGTGATTTTGCTATGGTATAAGAGTATGAAGGAAAGAAAAATTTAATGGACATAGGCTCTAGCAAAATTAAAGAATGGCTTTGAGGTAAGACGAGGAAGACTGGATCACAGGGAATTGCAGGAACAACAATCACTGTGTTCAGAAAAATAGTGACATGCTGGACAGCATAATCATTGAGTGATATAATTGAGGAAGGTAAGGAAAAATAAGGAAGAAAGGGTCTCCTGTAGCTGAAGGACATGTACCTAGCCACCACTAAATTAAATCGGAACAATAAACAGTTCACTGTCCCATCAAAATATTGCATAAATGGTAACATTAACTGGATGTCTTACAATAACATTGCACTGTCTAATATAGTATTTTGTAGTCTACTCACAATAATACCTGAATTTGGACTTATTCCCTAGTTTATGATTCTATGATCAGGGAAGATAGCTCTGGATCAGTGAATCCTAAATAGTGAATAGACCAAAACACTGTGTGTGCTATAGATTATAATTAATTGCCTGCATCTTTCATAACTGCATCAGGCTGAAGTTAGCGACATTATCCAGTTATCCCACAACATCTGCTGCAGCATATGCTATAACTATTACCTCAGTATTCAATATTTCCTCTTCATCTTACTCATATTAATAAAATACTTCAGCGATAAACTCAGAAGGAAGTTTGAGGACAAGTTAGAACTTGAGGGAAACACAAAAACCTAGTCAAACTATCATTCTAGAAGCTCTTTATAGGAGATGGAGAAAAGAGAGAAAGGCATACTTTCTGAGTTATATACAAAAAAATCTTCTATATAAAGCACAAATGGTTGTTAGGCTGGGGAAAAAGTAGAGGGATTCAGAAAAAAATACGAAATCCCAGAGTTTCTGATAATGTCTACTTAGATAAGTATCTAAAATATAGATATAAATAAAGGGAAAATGTGGTTATTTCCAAGCTACAGTACTTATTTTAGAGGACACTCTCTTCCAGGCTCTTCTTATTGAGAAAGAAAAATGATTAAATAAGGAACATATGCTTAGAAACAGAAATAAATCACTAGAATTAATGTAATGCTGAGTTCCTGCCAAGGTACATGTGTAGTTATAATTTATCTTCTCTCCAACTTAATTAAAATTCTGCTTAAACTCTCATACTTGAGAATCAACTGAGTTTAAAAAAAATCAAGAACCCAAAGCAAGGACTTTATTTCATACTTTAAAATGTGAATAAATTATTCAATCTTTTCTGCTACATAACTTAAATGAAAACAATCAACAAATTCTAATTTAAATATACATACATGGAATTACATATAAAGTTCCTGTCTAGAAGAGCCTTTGGAAATAAGCAACAGAGAGTGTGGCCTTTTGCTGAACTCAGAAGTCAATAGGGAAACTATCAACACATCACTTTTATCACGTTGTTAAATTATATGTATATATATTATATATATACATATATATTATATTATATAAATATGATATAATATATATTATATTATATACATGTAATATAATATATATGGATTATAAATGTTAAAATAATGTAAATAATCTATTAATAATCTAACAGGTGTACCCTCTTTATAATTAATACATCAAATTTGATTTGGCGAAAGAACTATTCTAGAAAATTGCAAAGTACAGATTTTTGCTCACCCAAGTCCTATTTTCATTCACCTTTTTTATCATTGTGTTTCTTTTTTCCAATGTCTATGAATAACCTAATGTTATAAATGTGACAGTGATGGGGAACAATACAAAAGTGACACACTTTCTCCTGCTTGGACTCACGACTGACCCAGAATTACAGCTTCCCCTCTTCATGGTATTTCTAATCATCTACACCATCACCCTGGTAGGAAATCTGGGGATGATCCTGCTGATTGTCCTGGACTCTTGTCTCCACACTCCCATGTACTTCTTTCTAGGTAATCTATCCTTGGTTGATTTTTGTTACTCCTCAGCTGTCACACCCAGAGTCATGACTGGGCTCCTAATAGGAAACAAGATCATTTCCTATAATGGTTGTGCTGCTCAGATGTTCTTTTTTGTAGCCTTTGCTACTGTAGAAAATTTCCTGTTAGCCTCAATGGCCTATGATCGTTATGCAGCAGTGTGTAAGCCCTTGCACTATGCCACCACTATGACTTCAGGTGTGTGTGTCTGTCTTTCTATAGGTTCCTATATCTGTGGTTTCCTGAATGCCTCCATCCACATTGGTGACACTTTCAGTCTTTCTTTCTGTAGGTCTAATGTGATCCATCACTTCTTTTGTGATATTCCAGCAGTCATGGTTCTCTCTTGCTCTGATAGACGTGTTAGTGAGCTAGTTCTTTTTTATGTAGGAAGCTTCAATATATTTTTTGCTGTCTTAGTTATCTGGATATCCTACATATTTATTTTTATCACAATCTTTAAAATGCAATCAAGTGCTGGATATCGAAAGGCTGTATCAACTTGTTCCTCACACTTCATTGCAGTGTCCATTTTCTATGGGACTGTCATATTCATGTATTTGCAGCCCAGCTCCAGTCACTCTATGGACACTGACCAAATCGCCTCTGTGTTCTACACCATGATCATCCCTATGCTGAATCCTCTGGTCTACAGCATGAGGAACAAGGAAGTCAAGTGTGCATTCAGAAAAGTTTTGCACATGGCAAAATAGCCTTAATGACTTATTTTTAATGTTGTAGGGTTAATAATAGTTATCATTTTTTCATGCCACATCCAGTAAAATTCCAGAAGGGATTTTCATATTTCTGCATGTCAAAGGCAAGAAGGTTTAGAAAAAGAATAATATTGAATTCAGGATTTTATTAAAAAATTTTGCCTTTTTGAAAATACTCCTGTGAAAAATATGTGTATATTGTTTTAGTAGTTAATTGTTAAATCTTCATACAGTCAAGAAATTGTAGAAAAGAATCTTCAAAACTGAGCATCTATATATTTCATATTAATGGACAGGCCAAAGAAGTTTTACTTGTTATGCTGACACATTCTTACCATTTCATCTTGTTTGAATAATGGTTATACTATTGCGATGATGGTTCTGTGATAAATTGTAGAGCTTGTTTTTCCTAATATAGGATATTAAGAGTCAAATATTACCTTTGTAATAAGACACTACAGCACAGCTCATAAAAGAATGCTGGGATTTTACATGTTGTTGTTGTTTTCTTTTTTTTTATGAGCAATTAGATCACAGTAATTCAGTCTGCCTTTTATGCATTGAAACCAGGCACTTTTCTATAAATGCTTACCACGCAAACAGACTCTATTTACTAGAATGTAATGATTCAGGGTTTAATCTTTAAGTTATGTGATATAAATTATCTGGACACTATATGACCTGGAATTTCTGCTGGGCTAGACAGACTGGGGAAAAAAACATAAAGTTATAGAGCTAGGCATACATAATTTAATTTTGGTGTACATTTGAAACTTTGTGGTTCTGGTTCTTGAAGTTGGTCAAGGGGAATTCCATGACCAGATAAAGAGAAGAGGACCAAGAAATTAGGAGAGATCCTACCCTCAGGAAGAAACAAGTGGGGAATTATACAATATCCATTGACCAGACTACTTATGTGCTGTTCAGTTGACCTGTGAGAGGTGGATTTAAGTTGATTTTCTAATGCTTATAATTTTCTTAGTTTTTATTCATTTAATTTTCATTCTTGAAATAGTTTCATTTACTTATATACCAAATGTTCCCCCCCTTTCTTCTACCTCCTCTAAGAGATCTTCACCACATTTCCCCTACCCTTTTCCTCTGAGAGGATGATCCCTATCCCATGGCCCAATTAACAATCTCCTTCATACCCTCAACCACTTCCCAGCTCACCCCTTCCTACACTTCCCTATCTGGTGCCATCATATCTCTACACTACAAGGTGTATGCTCTGCCACTGAGGCCAGACAAGGCAGCCTTTGCAACATAGGTACCAGGGGCTACAGACTAGCTGATATATGCTCGTATGCTGGTGGTTTAGTCTATGGGTACTCTGAGGGTTCCAGGTTAGTTTATACTGCTAGTATTCCTATGGAGTTTCCATCCCCTTCAATTCTTCCCCTACTATCCCATAGTGGTCCCTGACCTCAGTCCAATATTTGGCCATAGGTATTTGCATCTGTCTCAGTCAGATGCTGATAGAGTTTCCCAGAGGACAGCCAGGCTTGCAAGCAAAACATGGAATCAGTAATAGTGTCAGGATTTGGTAAGCACACTTTGAATAAATTCCAAGTTGGGATGGTCACTAGATGGACTTTCCTTCAATCTCTGTTCCATTTTTGTCCTTTATTTCTCTTAGGAACAATTCTGGGTTAAAAATTTTGTAGATAGATTGGTGACCCTATTTCTCCACTTGGGGCCCTCTCTATCTACTGGAGGTGATTTCTTCAGGTTACTTCTCCCCACTGTTGGACATTTGCACTAATGTCATTTTCATCGATTCCTGGGATCCTCTCAAATTCCAGTTCTCTAGGACTTTCTACAGGTTCACCACCCTCCCCTCACCCTATCAGGTGAATATTTCCATTCGTTGTACTAACCTTCTTAGCTACTCTCCTGTCTCCACCCATACCTTGTCTTGTCACCCTCCTCCACTCTTCTCTCCTACACAGGCCCCTCCCTCCCTCTGTCTCCTGTAGTTATTTCCTTCCCCCTTCAATTTGGGATTGAGACATGAACATTTGGGCCTTACTTCTTGTTGAAGTTCTTATGTTCTGGTGTTTGAATCATTTTTTATTCAGTACTTTTTTGTCTAATATGTATTCTAAGTGAATACATACCATGTATGTCCTTTTGGTTTGGATTATCTAACTTAGTATAATGTTTGCTAGTTTCATCCATTTGCCTGCAAAATTCATGGTATCCTTATTTTTAATAGCTAATTACTATTTCATTCTGTAAATGAACCAAGTTTTCAATATCCATTCTTCTATTGTGGGACATTTGG
The DNA here is from genome assembly GCF_900095145.1 of Mus pahari. Classification (NCBI taxonomy): domain Eukaryota; kingdom Metazoa; phylum Chordata; class Mammalia; order Rodentia; family Muridae; genus Mus; species Mus pahari. The sequence continues at coordinate 125,271,926 of NC_034590.1, read as the reverse complement.
CTTGCTTTTTTCTTCTGGCTATTACAAATAAGGTTGCAGTGAACATAGTGGAGCATGAGTCTTGTTATATACTAGAACAACTTTTGGGTATATGCCCAGTAGAGATCATAGCTTGTAGTGTGTATTAAAATTTATATTCTAGAAAGGGGAGTAGATTTGTCTTTGAGTCTTAGTGCAATTTTTAGAATCCAAATGATAACAGAGAAGGGAAGAAATTTGAAACAACTTTTCGTATATGTTAGATCACATTCTCAGACACATACCTTAAATAAGTATCTCATACACTCAGAATTTGCTTAGAATTATATGCTTCTATATACACTGACCTTAAAATATTTCATTAGACATTTATAACTTGTATTTAACAATTTTTTTCACTTAGCTTTTATATCCTCAGACATTTATAACTTTTATTTATATACTTTAAGCTAATCACTTAGACTCTTACAACTAAAGACCTATATTGCTTAGTGAGTAGGAATGGGAGGGGTTGTATAGTGAAGGTGGGGTTAACTTGCTGTTATATATTGTCATCTAGGGTGAGAGTCAGGTGAATTTGGAGAAAGGATAAAAATATTCAGTATTAGAATGAAATATTTGCATTTTGCCATGTGGTACATTTACACAATGGAGTACTACTCAGCTATTATAAACAATGAATTTATGAAATTCTTAGGCAAATGGATGGATCTGGAGCATACCATCCTGAGTGAGGTAACCCAATCACAAAAGAACTCACATGGTATGCACTGACTGATAAGTAGACATTAGCCCAGAAACTTAGAATACCTAAGATACATTTTGCAAAGCACATGAAACTCAAGAAGAAAAAGACCAAAGTATGGATAATTCATTCCTCCTTACAATGGGGAACAAAACACCCATGGAAGGAGTTACAGAGAAAAAGTATGGAGCTGAGACAAAAGGAAGCACCATCCAGAGAGTGACCAACCCAGGAATCAATTCCATAATCAGCCACCAAACGCAGACACTATTGCATACACCAGAAAGATTTTGCTGANAGAACCCTGATATAGCTGTCTCTTGTGAGGCTATGCCAGTGTCTGGCAAATACATAAGTGGATGCTCACAGTCATCTATTGGATGGAACACAGGACCCCAAATGAAGGAGTTAGAGAAAGTACCCAAGGAACTGAAGGGGCCTACAACCATATAGGAGGAATAACAATATGAACCAACCAGTAACCCCAGAGCTCATATCTCTAGCTGCATATTTAGCAGAATATGGCCTAGTCGGCCATCATTGGGAGGAGAGGCTTTTGGTCTTGTAAAGATTATATGCCCCAGTACAGCAGAATGCCAGGGCCAGGAAACAGGAATGGGTGGGCTGCGGAGCTGGGCAGGTCGAGTGTATAGGGAACTTTTGGGAAAGAATTTGAGATGTTAATGAAGAAAATATCTAATAAAACTTGTTTAAAATAAAAAATAAGAAAGCAAATCTTTCTGAAGCAAAAATAATAATAATAATAATAAAAGAATGAAATATTTGGAAGTGAAGTGGTGGCACATACCTTTAATGCTAGCACTCGGGAGGCAGAGACAGGCAGATTTCTGAGTTTAAGGCCAGCATGGTCTACAGAGTGAGGTCCAGGACAGCCAGGGCTATACAGAGAAATCCTGTCTCTTAAAACAAACAAAAAAGAAAAAAGAAAACAAAGACAACAAAAAGAATGAAATTGTGATGTAATTAGTGAATAATGTCCTGTGTTGAAGGAAGTTTAAGTATGTTATTATCTAGGCTATGTAGAAGCATAACTTGGAGAGAAGTAGGATAATTTGAAAAAGATGAAAAGGTAGCTTGATAACCATAATCATGTTGTTACCATTATTACTAACGATAGAGTGGTCACTGTGATGTGTGTTTCAATTAACTAAGACAGTTTGAGAGAGTGATAGAGAGGCATTGTAGAAGATAAGGATATGTCAAGAGTTAGGAAATTAGTTTCCTTTTGTGTATAGAAATCTTTGTTTCTTGCAGGTGGCCAGATCTGTTATCAAAATATTGAAAGCATATTTGGAGTCTATGTACAGATTTAATGATATATTTTTGGGAATTTAGACAACTCTGCTTAGGGTCATTAATTCTGTCAGTAGTGAGTGGAGGTAGGAAGGCTACCTTGACTGTATCATTGTCTGAGAACATTGCATAACCCATAATATGGTAGTCATATGACATGAAGAATCTACCATCTATATTCCTCAATGTATGCAGACATATCTAGAGGAGACACTTGTAAGTATGATCAATAATGAAGAGGTCTTCAAAACCTTTGGGCAGGAGTGAAATGGATATGGGGACTTTGGGGGTAACGGATTAAGGGTGGATGGATTAAGGGGAGAAAAGGTAAGAAATTCAAGTGTATTATTTGTTTTCTATTTTCTGTTTAATTTTGCTAATTCACTTCATATCTCATCATAGTCTTCACCCTCTTCCCAGTACAACCTTTACCATTCCCTCCCCCTATTGGACACATCTCTCTCCTTAGAGAATGAGAGAACACTTGGGTACCACTCCATCCTGAGGTATCGAGTTCTAAAATTCTAGGCAAATCCTTTCCCACTGATGTCCTACCAGCAAGTATAGGTAAGGGAAAGGGCATCCAGTGGCAAGAAACAGAGATTGAGAGACCCTGTTCTACTTTTTAGGAAACTACATGTAGAACAAACTGCACATTTGTTACACAGATGTAGAGATTCTACTGCATGCTCTCTGTTTGATGACCCAAGACCTGTGGGCCCTCATGCTCATAAGTTAGTTGACTCTGTGAATCTGATTTTGGTGACATTGTCCCATCTCACTTGATCCCATCAATCCTCAACTCTACAATAAGACTACTCTTTCCTCATGATGTTTGATTGTGGGTCTCTGTATCTGCCTTCATACTCTACTAAATGAAGCTTCTCAGATTATAGTTAGGCTAAGTTCCTGTCCATAATCATAGAAAAGTCTCAGTTTGCTATAGTGTTATTGTTTGACTCTCTCCCATGGGATAGGTACAAGTTGTGGCTGTCATCAGTTGGCTGTTCCCTCAGTTTCTCTTCTTTATTCCTATATATTTTGTAGGCCAGATGAGTTTTGAGTTAAAGGTTTTGTGAGTAGATTGTGGCCCTCCATCTCTCCACTGGAATTCTTGCTTGGCTTCACAACATGACTCCTTCACTCTCAATATCTTCCTCTGATAGAAATCTCATCTACCCCCTCCCAAAAGATGTCCTGTATCCTCTTTCACCTCAGGCCTACATCTAGTCACCAGAGATGCCAGTGTGCTGATTTCCATTTTCATATGCAGTATCCACTCATCCCCTGACCTAATGACTATCCGGATTTCCTTCCTCACTTCCTTTCCAAATATGATATCTTTCTCCATCTACCTCTAATTACTGTTTAGTCTTCCCTTCTGAGTGAGATTTCTACATCCTCCCTTGGGACCTCCTTATTACCTTTTCTTAGGTCTGTGGATTGCAGAATTGATGACATGGAAATATGGCTAATGTCCAATTATAAGTGAGTAGCCAACAAAGAAAGAGAATTTCAGACCTATATCTCTTAAGAATATTTATGCAAAAATACTCAATAAAATTCTTGCAAACCTAATCCAAGAACACACCAAAACCATCACTTACCATGATAAGCTTCAACCCAGCAATCCAGGGATGGTTCTGTATATGGAAATCCACTATATAAACAAACCCAAAGGGGAAAAACACATGATTGTCTCATTAGGTGATAAAAAAGCCTTTGACAAAGTACAACACAAATTCATGTTGAAAGTCATGAAAAGATAAAGAATTCAAGACCCATAGCTAAACATAATAAAAGCAATAGACAACAAACCAATAGCCAACATCAAGCTAAAAATTAAAGTAATCCCACAAAAGTTAGGGACTAGAGAAGACTACCCACTCTCTCCCTTTGTATTCAATATTTTACTAGAAGTTCTATTGAGAAAAAAGAGGTGAAAGGTATACAAATACAAAAAGAGAAGTTAAAATATCACTAATTGCAGCTGATAGAGTATACTTAACTAACCACACAAATTCCAAAAGAGAACTTCTAGAGCTGATAACTTCTGCAAAGTAGCTGGATATACAATCAACTCAAACAAATCAGTAGCCTTCCTCTACTCAAAGGATTAATGGTGTGAGAAAGAACTTAACGAAAAGAAAACCTTCACAATAGTCACAAATATTATAAAATATCTTCATGGGACTCTAAGCAAGTGAAAGAAATTTAAGGCAAGAACTTCAAGTCTCTGAAGAAAGAAATCAAAGAAAATCTCAGAAGATGGAAACATCTCCCATGCTCGTGGATAAGCAGGATTAACATGATAAAATTGGCCATTTTCCAATAGCAATATACAAATTCAATGCAATTCTCATCAAATTCCAACTCAATTCTTCTCAGAGAAAGAAAGAACAATTCTCAAATTCATCTGGCATAACATAAAAGGAAAGATAGTGAAAACTTTTCTCAACATTAAAGAACTTTGGAATAATCACTGTCACTGACCTTAAGCTATACTACACAATACTGATAAAAACCACATAATATATGTTCAAAGACAGATAGGTAGACGAATGGAATGGAATTGAAGCCCCAGAATTAAACCTACACTCCTATGTTGACCTGAGCTTTGCCAAAGAAGACAAAATCATCCAGATGAAAAAAGACATACTGAGAAAGAAATTAGGGGAACAACACTCTTCTAAATAATCACAAATAATTTCAAATACCTCGGTGTTACTCAAACCAAGCCAGTGAAATATCTGTATGGCAAGAGCTTCAAGCCTCTGAAGAAAGGAATCAAGGATGATCTCAGAAACTGAAAAAAAAAATCTCCCATGTTCTTGGATTTGCAGGATTTATATAATAAAAATGGACATTTTGCCAAAAGCAATCTACAGATTCAATGAAATCCCCCTCAAAATTCCAACTCAATTCTTCATAAAGTAAGAAAGACCAATTCTCAAAATCATTTAGAATAACAAAAAATTCAGGATAGAAAAAACTATTCTAAACAATAAAAGTCATTCCAAGGGAAACACCATCCCTGACCACAAGCTGTATTACAGAGCAATAGTGATTAAAAAAAAACTGCAGGGAATTGGAACAAAAACAGACAGGAAGATCAGTGGAATAGAATTGAACAAGCAGAAATGAACTCACGTGCCTATGATCCTTGGCAAAGGAGCTAAAACCATCGAGTGCAAAAAGACAGATTTTTCAACAAATGGTGCCAGTTCAACTGGAGGTCAGAATGTAGAATGCAAATTGACCCATTCGTGTCTCCTTGTACAAAATTCTAGTCTAAGTGTATCAAGGATCTCCACATAAAACCAGATACAGTGAAACAAATAGTGGAGAAATGCCATGCCCATTCCAGTAGTGATTCACATTAAAGGTTTGGAAACCTGGAAGCCGAACTTCATAATGTGATAGTAATGTTTCTAACATTGATTTCAAAGATGATAAAGTGATAAAATTGGGTTTTGCTTTCCCAAATTGTAGATATATTCTAATATTACAAAAGAAACTTAAAAATTCTAAAATGTATCCTCACTGCAAGAGGAGCAAAGTTCAGAGCAGCCTTGACTAGGCTTCTGTGGTGTCTCTTTTGTTTTGCAAACTGTGCCTAAGAAGTTTACTTCAAATCTTTGCTTTCACATAATGAACTTTAAAGTTTTAGGCAGTACCTGTTGCTCCAGAAGGTTTTAGTTATACTAAAAAATTGTGGTACAGAGAATTTAAAAAAGAAAAATTAATTTGCTTCAAAATTTTTATTTTCTTTTTTTTTTATTATTATTATTTTCTTTATTTACATTTCAAATGCTA
>NC_034590.1:125264040-125265462 GCF_900095145.1 Mus pahari | reverse complement strand
AATTGTTATCAATTATAATCAATGGTAATTAAAAATTAGCTGCTTATTTTATTTAAGGTTATTAAATGCCCACAGCAATTGTTTGGTAAGAGAAAACATTAATGTAAAATCATTTTTCATCTCCAAGTTTTAACATCCTATTGTAAGGATGGTGTGGTGTTAATTAATAATCAAGAATTGCTTGTTCCAAACAGCAATCGAATTGGTTATTACAGAATATTGATATTTGGCCTATTGCATATCATCATTCTTAGATAAAATTGATAATCATTATCCTAAAGATAAGTTAAAAATTGCTTTTATGCATGCTTTTGTATCTTCTATAAATTTGTACATGTATGCATCCCATTTACTGTATTTAAAAACAACCCTTCTTTGGGAGAAAAGTATATCTGAATTGGATCACATGTTTATTCTTTTGAGTTTACTCCTGCTTCAGCACAGATAATTAAATTGTGTGCCATAGGTGATGTTTTAAAATGTTTAATAATCAAGCTTTAATTGGTAAAATCAATAAAGAGCTCAGAGCTTATAATTGCTTAAAATTGTTTATCCCTCAGATACTATAAATTTACAATTTTGCAATTGTTTATGCATATACAACTCATAAGAAAAAATGCTGTTCTTTTAAGAAGTCTGTCTTTGGACTTTAAGAATTTCTCCTAGATTGCCTGGACAAGACCTCTTAAGGCAATGCAATGCTAGATTTATATCGTAGTCAGATTATAGACCTTACACAAAAATAATTGGCCATATAATCTCATTCTTTACATCATCAAAATAGTAATGACTTAAGATAATATTTTGGTATTTAAAAAAAATGTGCATGTAAAATTGTAAAAATTTGTGCTCAAGTGTCCTCCCTAAGTTTCTACCTGTTTCCACATAATGGTGTTAATTCTAGAGGACTTATACTTAATTGCTGCAAATAGATACTCTTATCTTTGAAGAAATAAATAATTAAATAAATAAAATGCACATAGCAATGTCTAGGTAAGATAAAAAGGATCCATTTATTGGCACATGGCATGATCCTGTTCAGGTACTTAAAATGGGGGAAGGGGGGACAATGTTTCTTTTTTATTTCCACAGAATGCTACAGGAACATGCTAGCTTCCAGGGTGATTCATGCGACAGGTGGACCTGTGAGTTCCTGAGTGCCCAGACAATTATGACAGGAAAGCTGTATTGAGAGCACAGAGACGGAGGAAATCTGAAGAAATTTCCTGCCTCTGCCATGTCCTACAGCAAGGAGAGCCGACCTAGTATCAACTTGGGGACAACTAAAAAGGCTGACGCGTGAGGCAGGGGGACTGCTACAGAGTATTGGACAAGATTTCATCAGAGACACTGTTTTTTGCCCATTCAGGCCAACTCCACTATAGCTGTAAAAGCTTGTGTACCTTACCTGTATGCTATATT
>NC_034590.1:125170305-125243299 GCF_900095145.1 Mus pahari | reverse complement strand
CCCCAATGGAAGAGCTAGAGAAAGAACCCAAGGTGCTGAAGGGTTCTGCAACCCTATAGATGGAACAATATGAACTAACCAGTATCCCCAGAGCATGTGTCTCTACTGCATATGTAGCAGAAGATGGCCTATTCAGCCATCATTGGGAAGAGAGGCCCTTAGATCATGCAGACTTTATATGCCCCAATACAGGGGATTGCCAGGGCCAAGAAGTGGGAGTGGGTGGGTAGGAGAGCAGGCCGGGTGGATGGTATAGGGAACTTTCAGGATAGCATTTGAAATGTAAATAAAGAAAATACCTAATAAAAAAAAGTTGAAAAAAAAGTGGCAGTATTTCTTTGTTCACATGTAGCTCCCAAATGAATTATACTAAGGTTTAATTAGCTTACAATATAATAATTGGATAATCATTTCTCAATTCTAAACCTCTAAACTAATGTGGTTACCTCCAAGGAAGAATGCCTGATATACTTTCATTTTTGAATAGGCATGGCTTTCTGGGATTCAGATGTTCTTACATGATATCACTCTGGATCCCTTTCTTATGGGAAATCCTTTCTCTCTCTCTCTCTCTCTCTCTCTCTCTCTCTCTCTCTCTTGCTTTCCTCAAGAAAGATTGAAGTTTCACCCTATTCTTGACTTCTGCCCAGACATTGTATGATTAGTTTTTATTGACATGTCAGAGGAAAAATGGGGAACAATGTTTACAGAACCTTGAAACAGGATATGAGATACTTAGGGCAAGCATTATAATGACATATCCTGATTGCAGCAAGATATGGCAGCAGAGAAATCAGTAGAGATAATCTTTGCACAGTGGACAAAAACGTTAGGCCTACAATCAAATGGGTTAACAAAAATGAGAGAAGAGAAAAGCAAAAGACCTGTGTGCAATGCCTGGGCCTGCTTGAAAGCCCTTCAGTTGCCTCTCGTGCTTAAAGCTAAGGGGGATGTCTCAGATTGCACATCTTCTAGCTAGTAAAACCCGCCAAAGTCCTCAAACTGAATGCATTTTCAGGTACAAAACAAACAAACAACTGGTTGCACAGGTCCTGGTTCCACTTGTAGTGTCTTCTATAGGGGTGATGGTGGTTTTCTTTGTTTTGGATGACAGCTTTGATTCTTGTCTCAGTGCCTCAGAAGGAACCAGTACATCAGACTACATGTGTTTCAAAAAAAAAAAAAAAAAAGATATTCATGTACTGTGGCCTGGTTGAGCTGAACTTCTGACAATCAATTCAAATGCAAAGGTTACTGACAATAAAATTTGGTCTACATATACAGGCTGTACTGAGAAAGCCTACAATCATGATTTTGGAGGTCCTAATTATAGAAATCAAAATGCACTGATCATTTTTAAGTATATCCTGATTATAGTTTTACCTCTCTTTACTCCTTACTGATCCTCTCCAGCTCCCCTTTCCTCCAGATCCACTCCCTTACTATCTCCCATTAGAAATGAACAGGATACTAAGAGATAACATGGAAAACGAAATAAAGCAAAATCACACAAAAATTATCATAGTGAAGTTGGAGAAGGCAATGTAATGAAAAAATGAGTAGCAAGTGTAGACACAACATTCAGATTTCAAATTCACTAGACAGAATCTGGACATTTCATTGGAACACTAATCTAAAATTCTCTCTCTCTCTCTCTCTCTCTCTCTCTCTCTCTCTCTCTCTCTGTATAGAGAGGACCTGGAGAAAACCTGTGGTAGACTTATGCTTTCTGCTTCAGTCTGTGAGTTCATATGCACATTGCCTAGTAGATTCAGACTTCTGTGTTCTTGCAATATCTTCCATTTCCTATGACTTCTACACTACTTTGACTCCTATTTGAGGTTATTTCTGAAATCTAGAGAAGGGATTTGTTGAAAAAAATCCAATTAGGTTCTCTTTCTCTGCATACCATATGGCTGTGGGTCTCTATCTTTCCCCATCTTCTATTCAAAGAAGCTTTTCTGATGATGACTGAAAATGTCTTTGAGTATAGGAGACTATCATTTGGTGTCATTTTTGTTGCTACTTTCTTTCTTCAATATCAGCAGTGTTTGATTTTACCGTAGTTCAATTGTCTATCTAATCTCTTGATGTTGATTGCCCAAACAAGATAGGGTATGGGTTTCTTCTAGTGGAGAGTACCTTCAATAAAAAAACAAACATTAGTTGTGGCTGTTGTTCTCAGCAATGGAGCTCTATTGTCAAATTGCAGAGAGCAGCTCACTGTTTTAGCAACAACTGGAGATTTTCCCCTTAGGGTATCAGGGAAGGAACCATGTGACCATCTAAGTCAACAAGTCAATTGAGATCAATCTAGTTTTGCTACTAGAACCCTTGTACAGTGACTAGATTTAGCCAGTTAAGATTCTATACCCCATCATTAGGAAACCTCACTAAGATCATTGTTGTAAGTTTTAGGATGTTTCCACTGTACTAGTTTCCATATACCTCAAATAACCCTCAATTTTAGCTTTCTATCCTTGCATTGTTCCCATCCACCCTATATCTCCTCCTTTCTAAACTTGATTCTCAAGTTTCTGTTCCCACTTAACCCCATATTACCCTTAAAATCTATTTCTTTTCCCCCTGCCAGGGAGATACATGTGTCCGCCATCACCAGAAACTTTTTATACACCTAGCCCTTTGGGTCTATGGCTTATAGCTTGTCTATCAGTTTCTTACTACCTAATAACTCTACAGAAGCAAATGCAAACTATATTTATCATTATAAGTATGGGTTACTTGACTCAGGATGACTTTTTTTCTAGTTCAACCATTTTTCTAAAAATCTTGTCAAGTCATTTTTTAAACAGTTGAGTTATAATCTATTTTGTAAATGTAACACATTTTCTTTATCTATTCTTCTCTTTAAGAATTTCTGTGTTGTTTCCCATATTTGGTTATTATGAATAAAGCATCATTGAATATGTTTGAGTAAGCGTCCATATTTTAGGATGGAGCCTCCTTTGGGTATATGCCCAAGGTTGTTATATTTAGATCATGATGAGAGCAATCCCACCATTCTGCAGACTTGTTTTCACTGTAGCTGTACAAATGTACACTACAACCAGACATGGATGGGCTATTCCTCTTAAACCATGTTATCAATGCCATGAGCTGTCATTTGTGTTATGTATGGTAGTCATTCTGACATGTGTATGATAGAATATCTAAATAGTTTTGATGTACAGTTCCCCGATAGTTAAGGTTAATGAACTTTATTTTTTTTAATGTATTTCCCACCCATTGGGGTCTGTCTATTGATAATTCTCTACTTAGATATGTATCCCATTTTTATTTAGATAATTATTTGATCTTTGATATCTAGTGTTTTGAGTTCTTAATATATTTGAGATGGCATTCCTCTATTTAATGTCAATTTATGAAAAGTCTGTTGCAATTCTGTATGCTGCCACCTTGTTCAAATGACGGATTCACAAGGTTCCACTTACTAATTGTTCATCTTAGTGCTTGGATCATCAGAGCTGTGTTTATGAATATTCTCCTGTGCCAATGCATCAAGAATATTCCCCACTTTTTTTTTCCTATTTTGTTCAGTGTATCTCCTTTTGTGCTTTGTATGGATATATTTTTATTCTTCCATATGCACACATCAAATTTAACTAGCCCTGCTTGCTGAAAATGCTGCCATATTTTTCATTGGGTTTTTCTGTACTCTTTATAGAAAACCAGATGTCCATATATATGAAAATTAAACTTTGGGTCTTTAATTTGATTACATTGATATGTGTCAGTATTTATGTCAATATCATACAGTTTTTGTAATTATACTTCATTAGTACAATGTACAATCATGAAGAGTGAAAGCTTCATAAGTTCTTTCACTACTCAAGAATGTAGCTATCCTGGGAATTTTCCATATAAAGGTAATAATTTTCCTTGCAAGAAATATGAGGAATTGATTTCGAGTGTTGATGTTTATTGCGTTAAATTTGTAAGTTGCTTTTGTTATTTTGGCCATTTTTAAATGTTAATCCAACAAACTTATGAGCATGGAAGTTCTTCATGATACCTTCTGTAATTTCTACCTTCAAAGATCGAAGCTTTTATCATAGAAGTATTTGACTTGCTTTGTAAATATTAAGCAAGGTTATTTTGTAGTATTTGAGACTATCGTGAAAGGTATTGTCTTTCTTATTTATTTCTCAATCCATATGGGAAGGCTATTGATTTTTGTGAGTTAATTTTGTGTTTCTCAGCTGTAGGTATTCTGTTAGGGTCACATAAACATACTATCAAATCTGCAAGCAAAGACATGTTGACTTTTTCCATTCCAAATTTTATCCCTTTTATCTCCTTCAATATTTTTTATATTAGCTGAGACTTCAAGTACAATAATGAATATATATATATATATATATATATATATATATATATATATATATATGAAATGTTAATAATTGTCCTTTTCAGTTTTTAGTGGAATCAATTTGAATTTCTCCTCATATGCATTGATGTAGGCTATTGGCCTGCTATAAACTGTCTTTATTATATTGAAATATGTCATTTTATTCCTAATATTTCCAGGACTTTTATCAAGAAACAGTATTGGATTTTCTCAAAGGCCCTTTGAGGATATAATGACATTTTTGTGTATATTTTATACATTAGTTTATATAGCTTATTTACTAATTATTTCATATTGAACCATCCCTGCAGCCCTGGAATGAAGCCTACTTGATGGTACTGACTCATCATTTTGCTGTGTTCCTTGAATTTGTTTGCTAGTATTAAATAGAGTGTGTTTGAATATATGTTCCTAAGAGAACCTGATTCTAAATCTCTTTTTCATTAAGACTTTATATATTTTTGGTATCAGGGAAACTGTGGCCTCATAAAATTAATTGGACACTATTTCTTCTGTTAATATTTTGGGAAATAGTGAAAAGAATATTTTTTTATATTTTTGATAGATTTCTGGGCTAAAATCCTCTGGCCTTTATCTTTTGTAGTTGTGTAACCTATAATGTTTGCTTCTGATTCTCTAGGTGTTATACATTTGTTGAACTTGTCTGTCTGTTATATTATTTTAGTAGCTAAATAAGAAAGTTTCTTTTCCCATTTTTATTAAATATAACTTCTGTTATCATATAATATACTCTGTATACATATTCTCATCCCTATACTATTTCCAGTACCTTCCTTCCTTCTCTTCCATCTGGATCCATTCTCCTCCTGGCTCTCATTGGAAAAGAAGACGTTTCTAATAGATTTTGACAAAACACAACAAAGTAAAACATAATAGAAACAAGCAGAAATAATCATATCTAAGTTGGAAAAAGTCAAGCTAACAGAAAAAGAAGATTCCATAAAAGCATGAAAAAGAATAAAACATCCACTCTTCACACATTAAGAATTTCCAAAAAGGTATTAAAAATGAAAACTATATTATATATGTAAAGGGCATCATATAGTCTCTGTGATTTCTGCTTCAGTCTCTGTGATTTCATAAAAGCTTGTTTTGCTCAGGGGGTTTAGAGAGCATCATTTTGGTGTTGTATTTCATCTCTGTCTCTCCACCTCCTTCTATATATCTATCCAAGAATTTCCCTGAGCCCTGATTGAAGGAACTAAATAGACACAGATCGTTCAGAGACATAGGTTCCAAAGTTTAGTTTTAAGTGCAATATATGTCTATGGGTCAATGTATTGTCCCCAACTGCTACAGTATAAAGCATATCTGTGTGTGTGTGTGTGTGTGTGTGTGTGTGTGTGTGTGTGTGTGTGTGTGCGCGCGCTCACTGGTTTTTGGATAAAATCTGTGTCAAGTGTGGGTTTCATCTCTTGGAACCTAAGAAAATTCAGCCATAAGTCGTGTATATTTGTGAGTTGTCTGTTTGTGTATGAATATGATATGTTTTATATAATATCTGAAATTGTATATGGATATAATGTATATTGAGCATATCTTTCTGTCAATACCTAACCCCAAAGTTCTAACTACTCCCAGTGCCTCTCATCTTGTCTCTTAACTTCATGAACTACTTATCCCACTATTATTAATAACCCTTTGAGTTCAATTAAAACTTTCCATAGACAAATGATTGCCTGGAGTTTTAATTGCTTCCTTCCTAGAAAGGAAAATCGGAGTAGAGGTATTACTATGAAAGAAATCTCCAGAGGTGTCCAAGTCTTCCTAGTTTTTCTGGTTCCTCATGCATAAGATACTTAAATAGTAATATGCTTTGAGTTATGTTTCTGAAGAGTATATCCATGCATTTAAATGGTATTTGCTATCACTTTCATGAACACAATTTGACTAAAGATGTTCTGTTAATCTTCATGCATGATTAATAAAAATCATTTGAAGGTAAATGCTATATTGACATATATTAATTGTATGATGTCATGTAGACATTTTGGTTTTTTTTTTCTTCTTAAGGCACAAGGGATAAAATTTGTGTGATATTCAATCTTCTCATTTTTCTTTTAGGTAAGGAAAATATGTAAACCCATCCTTGAGAGAGGAAGAATTGAGGTTCAAAAATCAAAGCCTATTTTCTCTATTTCCTATGTTTTCCATGTTTCAGGGAACATGAAAGTATTAGTGTACTCCCTGAAGAAGAACTGTATAACCAGCATTCTGAGTTTTAGTTGATTATGTCGCATTCAACTAATGAATTTACTCTCTTCTTTCAAAGAATTGCTTGCTTTATATGTATATTAAATAGACATTCACAGTGAGAAAGGGAGTGGAGTATGGTAAAGTGCCTATTGTAATATACCTTAAAGGAAAAGGGATCATGGAAATGCTTTCCTAAAACAAAGACTGGGGGAAGTTTATGATACAAAGTATTTAAAAGATTTATTGTAGGAAGTTTAGGTGTTCTCTTAATATTGTAGTTAACAAAACAAAAACAAGAAACAAAAAAACAAAACAAAACAAAACAATACAAAAAAAGCAAAACCAAGATATTCTGAATTGCTGTGTTTTTTTTTCTATTCCTATTACTGGTTGTGAAGGAGCATAGAAAAAAAATAAGAGTAAAACTCATGATCATATATCCATTTTAACATGTTTACTATAGGTACAGAGAGATGATCATTACATATTTTGAAAATGATGAGTATAATGTAGGTATAAGGATTAAAATACTCTGAATGTTTTTCAAGGTGAATAAATAATGTTGTACTTTTTAACTTTTTAATTTCCCATTTTCTTCAATGATCACATAAAAATATTAAGACAAATTACAGAAATTTACACATTCATGTATAAATTCCTTGTCAATTATGGATTATATTTTCTGAAAATAGTCTCTAAAACAATAGTCTATAACATAAAATTTCTAGACTTTCAGGAGACTTCGGATAGGGAATAACCATTTTTAAGGTAAATATTATTTCAAAAGCTTCAATACAAACAAAAACATGTTTCATGTTTCAGCCATTATGAAAGCATTCACAGGGAGATAGCTTCAACCTAGGATTTAACGACTACCCTAAGTGATGGTTTCTGTATTGCAGAAAGCAAAACCAATGCAAAGATTGAAAATATTGTGATTTGAGAGACATATAATACCAAATATTTTCACATGGGTAAGAGATCTGTGAGATAAATGCAACCCTATAAATGTCCAATTCTATTTTGGTCTTATTAGTGATTTTGTTATGGAGTGACAGTGTGAAGGAAAGAATAATTTAATGGAAGTGGGCTCTAGCAAAATAAAGATATGACTTTGATGTAAGATGAGGAAGACTGGATCACAGGAATTGCAGGACAACAATCACTGTGTTAAAAAACAATAGGGATATGCTGGACAGCATAATATAATTGTGATATAATTGAGGAAGGTAAGGCAAATAAGGAAGAAAGGATGAGGATCTCCTGTAGCTGAAGGACTTGTACCTAGCCACCCCTAAGTTACATCAGAACAGAAAACAGACCACTCTCCCATCAAGATATAACATAAATGGTAACCCTTACTGGATGTCTTATAGTAACATTGTACTCTCTTTTTTATGATCTTGAAGTCTACTAGCAATAATACCTCAATTTGGTCTTATTCACTTGTTTATGTTTCTGATGTCAGGGAAGATAACTCTGGATCAGTGAATCCTAAATAGTGAATAGGTAAAAACACTTTGTGTGCTATAGATTATGATTATCTGCCTACAACTTACATAACTACATCTGGCTTAAGATATTAGCATTACCCAGTTATCCCAATACATCAACCGGAGCATATGTTATACCTGCTAACTCAGTATTCAATATTTTCACTTCATCTTACTCATACTAATAAAATACTTTAGAGATAAACTCATAAGGAAGTTTGAGGACAAGTTAGAATTTGAGAGAAACACAAAAACAGCACCAATCATTCTAGCAGTTCTTAATATAAGATGTAGAAAAGATAAAAAGTTATAACTTTTGAGTTATATTAAAAAAATCTGCTACATTAAGCATAAATGGTCATTTGGCTGAATGAAAAGGTTGAGGGATTCAGAAAAAAATGATAAATCCTAGAGTTTCTGATAATGTTTGCTTAGACAATTATCCAAAGTATAGATACCAATAAAGGGGAAATGTGGTTATTTCCAAGCCAAAGTACTTACTTTAATGGGCATCCTCTTCCAGGCTCTTCTTTTTGAGAAAAAAAAGATTGAACAAGGAACATATGCTTAGAAACACATATAAATCACTGGAATTAAAATAATGCTGAGTACCTGCCAATGTATACATGTAATTATAATTTATCTTATCTCCATTTTAATTAAAATTCTGCTTAGACACTTATACTTGAGAATCAACACATGTTAAGTAAAATCAAGAACCCAAGGCAAAGACTTGATTTTATACTTGAAAATGTGAATAAATTTCTCAATCTCTTCACCTACATAACTTCTAGTGTGATTATTAGTATAGATAGAATGACATATAAAATTTTTCTCTAGAAGAGACTTTGGAAATTAACAACAGAGAATGTGAGGTTTTGTTGAGCTCAAAAGTGAATAGGGAAACCATCCACAAATCACTTTTATCAAGTTGTTAAATAATTTCACTACATAGATAGATAGGTAGATAGATAGATAGATAGATAGATACATAGATAGATACATAGATACATAGATACATAGATACATAGATACATAGATAGATAGATACATAGATAGATAGATACATAGATACATAGATTATAGATGCTAAAATAATATAGGTAATCTATTAATAATCTTTAAATTTAGCACATGTACCCTCTCTATATTTAATACATCAAATTTGATTTGGGGAAAAAGCTATTCTAGTCAATTGCAAAGTACAGATTTTTGCTCACCAAAGTCATATTTTTGCACATATTCTTTTATTTTCATTCACATTCTTTATCATCATGTTTCTTTTTTCCAGTGTCTATGAACAATATAATGATTTAAATGTGACAGTGATGGGGAACAATACAAAAGTGACACACTTTCTCCTGCTTGGACTCACGACTGACCCAGAACTACAGCTTCCCCTCTTCATGATATTTCTAATCATCTACACCATCACCCTGGTAGGAAATCTGGGGATGATCCTGCTGATTGTCCTGGACTCTTGTCTCCACACTCCCATGTACTTCTTTCTAGGTAATCTGTCCTTGGTTGATTTTTGTTACTCATCAGTTGTCACACCCAAAGTCATGATTGGGCTCCTAATAGGAAACAAGATCATTTCCTATAATGGTTGTGCTGCTCAGATGTTCTTTTTTGTAGTCTTTGCTACTACTGAAAATTTCCTGTTAGCCTCAATGGCCTATGATCGTTATGCAGCAGTGTGTAAGCCCTTGCACTATGCCACCACTATGACTTCAGCTGTGTGTGTCTGTCTTTCTATAGGTTCCTATACCTGTGGTTTCCTGATTGCCTCCATCCATATTGGGGACACTTTCAGCCTTTCTTTTTGTAGGTCTAATGTGGTCCATCACTTCTTTTGTGATATTCCAGCAGTCACGATTCTCTCTTGCTCTGATAGATATGTTAGTGAGCTGGTTCTTATTTATGTCGGGGGCTTCAGTATTTTTTTTGCTGTCTTAGTTATTTGTATATCCTATATATTCATATTTATCACAATCTTTAAAATGCAGTCAAGTGCTGGATATCGAAAGGCTGTATCTACTTGTTCCTCACACTTCATTGCAGTGTCTATTTTCTATGGGACTCTCATATTCATGTATTTGCAGCCCAGCTCCAGTCACTCTATGGACACTGACCAAATCGCCTCTGTGTTCTACACCATGATCATCCCTATGCTGAATCCTCTGGTCTACAGCATGAGGAACAAAGATGTCAAGTGTGCATTCAGAAAAGTTTTGCACATGGCAAAATAGCCTTAATGACTTATTTTTAATGTTGTAGGGTTAATAATACTTATCATTTTTTCTGCCACACGCAATTAAGTTCCAGAACAGGTTCTCATATTTCTGGCTATCAATATCATGAAAGTATAGAAAAAGAGTAATACTGAATTCAATAACTTATGAGAATTTTTTGCCTTTTTGAAAATACTCCTGTGAAAATTATGTATATATTGTTTTAGTTAAATGTCTTCATACAGTCATGAAAATGTAGAAAAGGATCTTAAAAACTGAGCATGTGTCTATATATTTGATGTTAATGGACAGCCCAAAGAAGTTTTACTTGTTATGCTGACACATTTTCATCTTGTTTGAATAATGTTTTTATTATTGCATTGATTGTTCAGTTATAATAGGATATGACTATTCAACTATTACCTGTGTTATAAGACACTGTAGCGCAACTCATAAAAGAATACTGGAATTTTACATGATTTTTTTATGAGTGATTAGATAACAGCGATTCAATATGTCTTTTATGCATTGAAACTAGGCACTTTTCAATAAATTCTTACACTATTTACTAGAATGTGATGATTTGGAGTTTAACTTTTAAGTAAGGTGAAATAAATTATCTGGAGACTCTAAGACCTGGAATTTCTGCTGGAGTAGACAGAATAGGATCAAAAGATAAAGTCATGGAGTTTAGGCAAAAATAATAATAATAATTTTAGTGTACACTTGAAACTTTATGGTTCTGGTTCTTATAGCTGGACAAGGGGAATCCCAAGACAAGATGGGAGAGGACCAAGAATATGGGATATATCCCACCCTCAGGAAGAAACAGGTGGATAAGTGTATAATGTTTATTGACCAGAGTACTTATATGTTATTCAGTTGACCTGTGAGAGGTGTATTTAAGTTGATTTTCTAAAGCTTATAATTGTCTTAATGTTTATTCATTTACTTTACTCTCTTGAAATATTTTCAATTTGTTTCATTCCAAATGATCCCCCTTTTCTTGTCCCTCCTCCAAGAGTTCTTCACTGCATTCCCCCTCCTCTTTTCCTCTGAGAGGGTGTTCCCCATCCCATGGCCCAATTACCAATCTTGTTCACCCACTTTCCCACTCCCCAGCTCACCCCTTCCTACACTTCCCTATCCACTGCCATCAAATCTCAACTGTATTAAGTATATGCTCTGCCACTGAGGCCAGACAAGGCAGGCTTTGCAACATAGGTACCTTGGGCCACAGACAAGCTGATGTAGGCTCATAGGCTTGTGGTTTAGTCTATGGTTACTCTGCGGGTTCTAGGTTAGTTGACACTGCTGGTGTTCCTATGGGGTTTCTATCCCCCTTCAATCCTTCCCCTGACTCTTCCATAGTGGACCCTGACTGCAGACCTATATTTAGCCATAGGTATTTGCACCTGTCTCCATCTGTTGCTGATAGAGCTTCTCAGAGGTCAGCCAAGCCTGCAAGCAAAACATGGCAACTGTAATAGTGTCAGTATTTTGTAACCACTCTTTGAATAAATTCCAAGTTGGGCTGGTCACTAGATGGACTTTGCTTAAATCTCTGCTCCATTTTTGTCCTTTATTTCTCTTAGGAACAATACTGGGTTAAAATTTTTGAAAGTAGTTTGGTAACTCTATTTCTCCACTTTGGGCCCTATCTGTCTACTGGAGGTGTTCTCTTCAGGTTTCATCTCCCCACTTTTGACCCTTGCAATAATGTCATTCCCATTGATTCCTGGGATCCTCCTCTCATATTTCAGTTCTCTAGGACTTTCTATAGGACCCCCAACCCTGCTCTCACCCCCTTCAGGTGAATATATCCATTCATTGTACTAACCCTCTGACCTTCTTTCCTGTCCCTCTCCTTCTCTCCTCTCTCTCACACAGGTCTCTCCCTCCCTCTGTCTTCTGTGGTCATTTTCTTCCCCCTTCTATTTGCAAATGAAACATGAAGATTTGGGCCATACTTCTTGTTGAAGTTCTTATGGTCTGGGGTTTGAATGTTTTTTTTTTAATTCAGTACTTTTTTTGTCTAATATCCTCTTCTCAGTGAATAAATACCATGTATGTACTTTTGGTTTGGTTTATCTAACTTAGTATAATATTTGCTAGTTCTATCCATTTGTCTGCAAAATTCATGATATCCTTATGTAAATGAACCACATTTTCTATATCTATTCTTTTATTGTGGGACATTTGGCTTGCTTACTTCTTCTGGCTATTATAAATAAGGTTGCAATGAACATAGTGGAGCATGTGGCTTGTTGTAGATTAGAAAAACTTTTGGGTATATGCCCAGGAGGGATCATAGTTTACAATGTGTATTAAAATTTATATTCTAGAAAGGGGAGTAGATTTGCCTTTGTGTGTTAGTGCAATTTTGATAATCCAAATAATAAACAGAGAAGGGAAGAAATCTGAAACAACTTTTCATATGCTTTAGATAATATTCTCAGACTCATACCTTCAATAAGTATCTTACACCCTCACAATTGATTTATAAGCTTCCCTAGACACTGACCTTAAAATACTACCTTAGACATTTATAATTACTATTTAACAATTTTTGTCACTTAGCTTTTACATCCTCAGACATTTATAACTTGTATTTATACACTTTTAGATAATTACTTAGCCTCTTACAATTAAATACCTACATAGCTTAGTGAGTAGGAATGGGAGGGGGTTCTATAGTGAAAGTGTGGTAATTTGCTGTCATATATTATCTTCTAGGGTGAGATTTAGGTGAATTTGGAGAAAGGATAATAGAAATTCAGTATTGAAATGAAATATTTGGCTGGGCAGTGGTGGCTCATGCCTTTAATCCTAGGACATGTGAGGCAGAGGCAGGCAGATTTCTGAGTTTAAGGCCAGCATGGTCTACAGAGTGAGTTCCAGTACAGCCGTGGCTATACAGAGAAATCCTGTGAAAAACAAAACAAATCAAACAAAAAAAAAACCAACAACAAAAACAATAAAAAAATAGAATATTGATGTAAGTATTGAATAATGCCCTGTGTTGAAGGAAGTTTAAGTATGTTGTTATGTAGGATATGTAGAAGCATAACTTGGAGAGAAGTAGGATGATTTGAAGTGGATGAAAAGGTAGCTTGATAATCATTATCATGTTGTTATGATTATTACTGACAATAGAGTGGTCACTGTGATGTGCCTTTCAATTAACTAAGACAGTTTGAGAGGGTAATAGAGAGGCATTCAGGAAGATATGGATATGTCAAGAGTTAGGAAATTAGTTTTCTTTTGTGTATAAAAATCTTTGTTTCATGGTGCTGGAGAGATGGCTCAGAGGTTAATAGCACTGACTGCTCTTCCAGAGGTCCTGAGTTCAATTCCCAGCAACCACATGGTGGCTCACAACCATCTGTAATGGGATCTGATTCCCTCTTCTGGTGTGTCTGAAGACAGCTACAGTGTACTCATCATATATATAAAAGAAAGAAAGAAAATCTTTTTTAAAAAAATCTTTGTTTCTTCCAGGTGGCCAGATGTATTATCAAAATATTGAAAGCATATTTGGAGCTTATGCACAGCTTTAATTATATACTTTTGGAAATAGAAAACTCTGCTTAGGGTCATTAATTCTGCCTGTAGTGTGTGGAGGTAGGAAGGCCACCTTGACTGTAGCATTGTCTGAGAACATTACATATCCCACAATATGGTAGTCATACAACATGAAGAATCTACCATCTATATTCTACAATGTGTGCAGAATATCTAGAGAAGTCTCTTGATGTGAGATCAATAAAAAAGAGATCTTCAAAGAACTTTGGGCAGGAGTGAAAATGATATGGGGGATTTGGGGATATATGAATAAGGGTGGATGGATTAAGGGGAGGAAAGTAAAAAAAATTGAGTGTATTATTTGTTTTCCTTTTATGTTTATTTTTTGCTTATTCACTTTACATCACATGATAGTCCCCCACCCCTTCCCAGTCCAACTTTTACCATTCTTTCCCCCTACATTGGACACATCTCTCTCCTTAGAGAAGGAGAAAACACTTGGCTACCACTCCATCCTGGGGTATCTAGTCCTAAAAGTCTAGGCAAATCCATTCCCACTGATGTCCTACCAGCAAGTATAGGTAAAGGAAAGGTCATCCAGTGGCAGAAAACAGAGACTAAGAGAGTCCCTGTTCCACTTTTTAGGGAACCACAAGAAGAATAAACTACACATTTGCTACACTGATGTAGATTTTCTAGGACAAGCTACTGCATGCTCTGTTTGATGACCCAAGACCTGTGGTCCCTCATGGTCAAAAGCTTGTTGATACTGTAGGTCTGATTTTGGTGGCATTGTCACCTCTGACTTCCTCCCATCCATCCTAAAATTCTTCAACAAGACTACTTCCTCCAGATGTTTGAATGTGGGCCTCTGCATTGCCCTTTGTACATTACTGAATGAAGCCTCTCAGAAGACAGTTACACTAGGTTCCTGTCCATAATCATAGAAAAGTGTAAGTGTTCTACAGTGTCATTGCTTGCCTCTCTCACATAGTATGTGTGCAAGTTGTGGCTGTATTCTGTTAGCTGTTGCCTCAGTTTCTCATCTTTATTCCTGTATATTTTGTTGGCAAGACAAGTTTAGAGTTGAAGATTTTATGAATGGATTGATGTCCCCCATCCCTCTAGTGGAAATCCTGCTTGGCTACTTCACTCTCTGTATCTTCCTCTGATGGAAATCTCATCTATGGTGACCCTCCCCCCCACTCAAGAGATGTCCTGTGTCCTCTTTCAACCCAGGCCTCCATCTATTCACCAGAGATGCCAGTGTGCTGATTTCCATTTTCACATGCAACATCCACTCATCCCCAGACCTGATCAACATCCTGGTTTCCCTTCTCACTTCCTCTCGAAACATGATCTTTCTCTCCATCTACCTCCAATTACTACTTAGTCTCCTCTTCTGAGTGAGATTTGTACATCTTCCCTTGGGACCTCCTTATTACCCAGTTTCCTTAAGTCTGTGGATTGATGAATTGTTGACATGGTAATAGGTCTAATGTCCAATTATAAAAGAATACCCCAAAAAGAAATAGAACTTCAGGAAAATTTTCCTTAAGAATATTTATGCAAAAGTACTTAATAAAATTCTTGCAAATGTACTCCAAGAGCACACCAAATCCATCATTAAACATGCTAAAGTAGGTTTCATCCCAGGGATCTAGGAATGGTTCTATATATGGAAATCTATCACCATAATCCTCTATATAAATAAAACCAAAGAGGAGTGGGAAACACATGGTTATCTCATTAGATGCTGTAACTGCCTTTGACAAAATACAATACCAATTCGTGCTGAAAGTCATGAAAAGATCAGGAATTCAAGGTCCATACCTAAACAAAATAAAAACAATATACAGCAAACCAATTGCCAACATCAAGCTAAATGGAGAGGAACTTGAAGTAATCCCACTTAAATCAGGGACTAGAGAACACTGCTTACTCTCTCCTTTTATATTCAATATATTACTAGAAGTTCTAGTAGAAAAAAAAAAAAGAGGTCAAAGGGATATAAATACAAAGGAAGAAGTCAAAATATCACTATTTGCAGATGAAACAGTGCACTTAACTGACCCCAAAAATTCCAACAGAGAACTTCTAGAGCTGGTAACTTCAGCAAAGTGGCTGGATATAAAATTAACTCAAACAAATAAGTAGCCTCCCTCTACTCTAAGGATTAATGGGGTGAGAAAGACCTTTGGAAAAAGAAACCCTTCTCGATAGTCACAAATAATATAAAAGATCTTGGTGTGACTCTAACTAAGCAAGTGAAAGAACTATAAGACAAGAACTCCAAGTCTCTGAAGAAAGAAATCAAAGAAGATCTCAGAAGATGAAAATCTCTCATGCACATGGATTGGCAGGATCAACACTGTGAAAATGACTATCTTGCCGAAAGCAATCTACAGACTCAATGCAATCCCCCACAAAATTCCAACTCAATTATTCAACGAATTAGAAAGGGCAATTTGAAAATTCATCTGGAATAACAAAAACATAGTATAGCAAAAACTCTTCTCAATGATAAAAGAAGCTCTGGTGGAATCACCATGCCTGACCTAAAGCTGTACTACAGAGCAATTGTAATACAAACTGAATGGTACTGGTACAGCAACAGATAGATCAGTGGAATAGAATTGAAGACCCAGAAATGAACCCACACACCTATGGTCACTTGATCTTTGACAAGGGAGCTAAAATCATCCAGTGGAAAAGACAACATTTTCAAGAAATGGTGATGGCACAACTGGTGGTTATCATGTATAAGAATGCAAATTGATGCATTCTTATATCCTTGTACTAAGGTCAAGTCTACATGGATCAAAGAACTCACATAAAATCAGAGACACTGAAACTTATAGAGGAGAAAGTGGAGGAAAGCCTCAAAGATATGGGCACAGGGGAAAAATTCCTGAACAGAACAGCAATGGCTTGTGTTCTAAGATCGAGAATTGACAAATGGGACCTCATAAAATTGCAAAGCTACTGTAAGCTAAAAGACACTGTCAATAAGAGAAAAAGATCACAGACAGATTGGGAAAGGATCTTTACCAATCCTAAATCAGATAGGGGGCTAATATCCAAAATATATAAAGAACTCAAGAATATGGACTCCAGATAACCAAATAACCCTATTAAAAATGGAATAAAGAACTAAACAAAGAATTCTCAACTGAGGAATACCAAATGGCTGAGAAGCACCTGAAAAAATATTCAACATCCTTAATCATCAGGGAAATGCAAATCAAAACAACCCTGTGATTCCACATCACACCAGTCAGAATGGCTAAGATCAAAACTTCAGGTGACAGCAGATGCTGGCTGGGATGTGAAGAAAAGGGAACATTCCTTGATTGTTGGTAGGATTGCAAGCTGGTACAACCATTCTGGAAATAAGTCTGGCGGTTCCTCAGAAAATTGGACATAGTACTACCTGAAGATCCAGCAATTTCTCACCTGGGCATATACCCAGAAGATGTTCGAACTTGTAATAAGGACTCAAGCTACACTATGTTCATAGCAGCCTTATTTAAAATAGCCAGAAACTGGAAAGAACCCAATGTCCCTCAATGGAGGAATAGATACAGAAAATGTGGTATATTTACACAATGGAGTACTACTTAGCAATTAAAAACAATGAATTCATGAAATTCTTAGGCAAATGGATGCATCTGGAGGATATCATCAAGAGTGAGGTAACCCAATCACACACAAAAAATATCCATACATGGTATGCACTCACTGATAAGCAGATATTAGCCCCAAAACTTAGAATATCCATGATACAATTTGCAAAACACATGAAACTCAAGAAGAAGGAAAACTGAAGTGTGGATACTTCGTTCCTTCTTAGAGTGGGGAAAAAAGTACCCATGGAAGGAGTTACAGAGACAAAGTTCAGAGCTAAGATGGAAGGAAACACCATCTAGAGACTGCCCCACCCAGGGATCCATCACATATACAACCACCAAACCCAGACACTATTGCATATGCCAGAAAGTGTTGGTGACAGGACCTTGATATAGCTCTCTTGTGTGAGTCTATGCCAATGCCTGGCAAATACAGAAGTGGATGCCCACAGTCATCTATTGGATGGATCACAGGGCCCCTAATGAAGGAGCTAGAGAAAGTACCCAAGAAGCTAAAGGGGTCTGCAACTCTATAAGAGGAGCGGCATACCCCCCAGAGCTGTGTCTCTGGTCGCATATGTAGCAGAGGATGACCTAGTCGGCCATCAATGGGAGGAGAGGCCCTTGGTCTTGTGAAGATCATATGCTCTAGTACAGTGGAATGCCAGGGCCAAGACGAGGGAATAGGTGGGTTAGGGAGCAGGGCAGGAGGAGGGTATAGGGAGCTTTGGGGATAGCATTTGAAATGTAAATGAAGAAAATGTCTAATAAAAGAAAAGAAAAATTAAGACAGGTGTATAGGGAACTTCCGGGATAGCATTTGAAATGTAAATAAAGAAAATTAAAAAAAAAAAAAAAAAAAAAAAAAAAAAAAAGAACTTCAAGTATCTGAAGAAAGAAATCAAAGACGATCTCAGAAGATGGAAACATTTTCCAAAAGCAATATACAGATTCAATGCAATCCCCATCAAATTCCAACTAATTTCTTCACAGAGAAAGAAAGACAATTCTCAAATCCATTTGGAATAATAAAAATTCCAAGATAGCAAAAACTATTCTAAATAATAAAAGTAATTCTGAGGGAATCAACATCCCTGACTTCAAGCTGTATTACAGTGCATTAGTGATTAAACAACACATGGTATTAGTACAGAGACAGATAGGAAGGTCAGTGGAATAGAATTGAAGACTTAGAAATGAACCCAGATATCCGGGGTCCCTTGATCCTTGGCAAAGAACCTAAAACCGTGCAGTGTAAAAAGGCAGATTTTTCAACAAATGATGCCAGTTTAACTGGAAGCCAGAATGTACAAGAATGAAAACTGACAGATTCCTACATCCTTGTACAAAGTTCAAGTACAAGTGGATCAAGGATCTCCACATAAAACAATATAAACTGAAACTAATAGAGGATAAAATGGAAAAAGCCTTAAACACCCGGACACAGAGAATAATATCCTGAACAGAACACCAATGGCATTTTTCTCTCCAGTGACTAAGGCAAGATCAGCAAGGAGTGCACAGGGCACAGTAACAGTGGAACAGCTGGGAGAGGGTCTTCCCAGCCACCACTGCACCAAAAAGCTGGGGCTGTTTCACAGCCCTCTCTGCACAGGTCCTGCCAGGTGAGAGCTGGTGTCCCAGGAATGCTGAAACGGGCATACAGACATGCAGGAGGGACAAGCTCGAGTCAGATACTGAAAACTAACAAGCACAACAGATAACCAGATGACAAAAGGCAAATTCGAGAACCTGACCAACAAAAACCAAGGCCACATGGCATCATCACAACCCAGTTCTCCCACAAGAGCAAGTCCTGAATAGCCCAAGACACTGGAAAAACAATATTTGGATTAAAATCACATCTTACGATGCTGATAGAGGACTTTAAGATGGACATAAATAACTCCTTAAAGAAATACAGGAGAACACAGGTAAGCAGGTAGAAGACTTTAAAGAGGAAACACACACACACACACACACACACACGCACGCACGCACACACACATCCCTTAAAGTATTACAGGAAAATACAACCAAACTGGTGATGGAATCAAACAAAACCATCCAAGATCTAAGAATGGAAATAGAATCAATAAAGAGATCACAAAGGGAAACAACTCTGGAGATAGAAAACCTAGGAAAGAGTTCAGGAGTCATAGCTGTGAGCATCACCAACAGAATACAAGACTTAGAAGAGAGAAGCTCAGGTGCAGAAGGTACCATAGAAAACACTGAAAAACACAAAAAGTTCCTAACACAAAACATGCAGGAAACCTAGGACACAATGAGAAGACCAAATGCAATGATAATTGGTATAGCAGACAGTGAAGATTCCCATCTTAAAAGGCCAGTAAATATCTTCAACAAAATTATAGAAGAAAACTTCCCTAACCTAAAGAAAGAGATGTCCATGAACATTCAAGAAGCCTACAGAATTCCAAATAGATTAAACCAGAAAAGAAATTCCTCCCATCACATAATAATCAAAACAGCAAATGCACAAAACAAAGAAAGAATATTAGAAACAATAAGGGAAGTCAAATAACATATAAAGGCAGACCTTTCAGAATTACACCAGACATCTTGCCAGAGACTTTGAAAGCCAGAAGATCCTGGGCAGGTGTCCTACAGACCTTAAGAGAACACAAATTCCAGCCAAAGATACTATAGCCATCAAAACTTTCAATTATCATTGGTGAAGATAACAAGATATTCCATGACAAAACCAAGTTTACACAATATCATTCCACAAATCCAGCCCTTCAAAGTATAATAAATGGAAAATTCCAACATGAGGAGGGAAACTACACCTTTGAAATAGCAAGAAATTAATAGTCTTTTAACATACCAAAAAGAAGATAGGCAAATAAACGTAATTCAACCTCTAACAGCAAAAATACCAGGAAGCAACTACCATTTTTTTCTTAATATCTCTTAATATCAATGGATTCAATCTCCCATTAAAAAGATATAGATTAACAGACTGGATATGTAAACAGGACCCAACATTTTGCTGCATACAGAAAACCCACCTGAGTGACAAAGACAGCCACTACCTCAGAGTAAAAGATTGGAAAAAAATTCCAAACAAATGGTCCCAAGTAATAAACTGGAATAGTCATTCTAATATATTTTAAAAATTACTTTTAACCTAAACTTATCAAATAAGTAATGAGGGAAACTTCATATTCATCAAAAGTAAAATCTGTTAAGATGTAGTCTCAATTCTAAACATCTCTGCTCCAAATGCAAGGGCATTCACATTCATAAAATAAATTTTGCTAAAGCTCAAAGCACACATTGCACTGCATTCAAAAATAGTAGTAGACTTCAAGACCATTATCTCATCAATGGACAGATCATGGAAAGAGAAAATAAAGAAAGACAGTGAAACTAACAGAAGTTATGAACCAAATGGATTTAACAGAGAGATAAAGAACATTTTATCCTAAAATAAAATAATATACCTTCTTCTCAGGACCTCATGGTAACTTCTCCAAAACTTGCAATATAATTGGACACAAAACAGACCTCAACAGATATAAGAAGATTGAAATAATCTCATGCATCTTATCAGATCATCATGGACTATGGCTCATCTTCAATAACAACAAAAATATTAGAAGCCCACAGACATGTCAAATCTAAAGAACATTCCACTAAATGATAACTTGTTCATGGAAGAAATAAAGAAAGAAATAAAAGACTTTTTAGAATTTAATGAAAATGAAGCCATAACATACCCAAAGCAAGCCTTAAGAAGAAAATTCATAATTCTGAGTGCCTACAAAAAGAGAAAAACTGGAGAAAGCATACACTAGCAGCTTGACAGCACATCTGAAAGTTCTAGAACAAATAGAAGCAAATTCACCCAAGAGAACTAGTCAACAGAAAATAATCAAACTCAGGACTGAAATCAATAAAGTAGAAAAAAGAACTATACAAAGAATCAACCAAACCAGGAGCTGGTTCTTTGAGAAAATTATCAAGATGGATAAACCCTTAGCCAGACTAAACAGAGGGCATATAGACAGTATCCAAATTAACAAAATCAGAAAGGAAAAGATAGACATAACAACAGGAGATGAGGAAGCTCAAAAAAAACATCAGATCCTACCACAAAAGTTTATACTAAAAAAAACTGGACAATCTGGAATGAAATGGATAATTTTCTACACAGATACAAGGTACCCAAGACAAATCAGGATCAGATAAATGATCTAATCAGTGCCATAACCCCTAAAGAAATAGAAGCAGTTACTAATAGTCTCCCAACCAAAAAAAAAAAAAAAAAAAAAAAAGCCCAGGACCAGATGGGTTTAGTGCAGAATTCTTACAGACCTTCAAAGAATATCCAATACCAACACTCTTCAAAATATTTCACAAAATAGAAGCAGAAAGAACGCTACTCATTTAATTCTATGAAGCCACAATTACTCTGATAACTAAGATACACAAATTCACAACAAATAAAAAACTTCAAACCAATTTCCCTTATAAATATTGATGAGAAAATACTTAATAAAAAAATTCTCACAAACCAAATCCAAGAACACATCAAAACCATCATTCAACATGATCAAGTAGGCCTCATCCTAGAGATACAGGGAGATTTCAATATACAAATATCCATCAATATCATATGTATAAACAATCTCAAAGGAAAAAAAATCACATAATCATCTCACTAGATGATAAGAAAACATTTGACACAATTCAACACCCCTTATTGGTAAAAGTCTTGGAAAGATCAGGAATTCAAGGCCCATACATAAACAGAATAAAAGCAATATACAGCAAACCAGTAGACAATATCAAATTAAATGCAGAGAAACTTGAAGTAATCCCACTAAAATCAGGGACTAGGCAAAGCTACCCATTCTCCCCCTTCCTATTAAATATAGTAATGTAAGTCCTAGCCAGAGGAATTAGACAACAAAAGGAGGACAAAGAGATACAAACTGGAAAGGAAGAAGTTAAAAATATCACTATTTGCAGATGATATGAAAGTATACTTAATTGACCCCAAAAATTCCACCACAAAACTACTACAGCTGATAACTCCAGCAAAGTGGCTGGATATAAAGTTAACACAAACAAATCAGTAGCCTTAAAATACTCAGAGTATAAGCAGTCTGGGAAAAAATTAGGAAAATGACACCCTTCACAAAAGTCATTCATAATGTCAAATACCTTGCTGTAACTCTCACCAAGCAAGTGTATGGTGTGTATGACAAGAACTTCAAGTCCCTGAAGAACAAATTCAAAGAAGATCTCAGAAGCTGAAAAAAATCTCGCATGCTCAGGTATTGGCAGAATTAATATAGTAAAAATGGCCATCTT
The DNA here is from genome assembly GCF_900095145.1 of Mus pahari. Classification (NCBI taxonomy): domain Eukaryota; kingdom Metazoa; phylum Chordata; class Mammalia; order Rodentia; family Muridae; genus Mus; species Mus pahari. The sequence continues at coordinate 125,220,486 of NC_034590.1, read as the reverse complement.
GCAAAAAGCAATCTACAGGTTCAATGCAATCTGAATCAAAATTCCCATTCAATTCTCTATAAAAAAATGACTTCCTGAAACTCTTAGACAAATAGATGGAACTAGAAAATATCACCCTGAGTGAGCTAATCCAGTCACAAAATTACACACATGATATGAACTCACTGATAAGTGGATATTAGCCCAAAAGCTTGGAATACTCAAGACACAATTCACACATCATATGAATATGAAGAAGTTGGAAGACCAAATGTAGATGCTTACATTTTTAAAAAGGGGACCAAAATAATCAAGGAAGGCAGAAGATGTGAGTGAAGTTGGAGGAAGTGAGGAGGGGGAAGGGAAAGGGGGGCACAGGATCAGGTGTGCGAGGAAACAGGAATGATATATAAAGGATCAAGAATTTGAAAAGTGTGTAGCAATGGGAGCTGGGGAACTGGGGATACCCACCAGCAAGTCTCATATTCCAGGAAAGCAAGAGTCTCCCACGTCAAAAAGTATGATGAGATTAACTGAAATGACCAACAAAGGGGAGGAAGAACCTTTAGAGACCATATCAAGAGTCTAACCAAGACCCCTAGTTGGGTGATGGGGCCACCTACTCATCTCCAAATTTTTAATCCAGAGTGGCTCTTTTCTAAAGGAAATACAGGGACTAATTGTGGCGCAGAGACAGAATCCAGAGACTTCCCCACCTGAGTATACATCCTGTATACAGACACCAAACCCAGACACTACTGGGGATTACCAAGAATTGTTTCCTGACAAGAGCCTACTGTGGTTGTCTGCTGAGAAGCTCTGCCAGAGCCTGTAAATGCAGAGATGGATGGACACAGCCAACTATTGGACCGATCAGGCATGGGGCCACAATGGAGTAGTTAGAAAAAGGACTGAAGGAGCAGAATGGTTTTGCAATGCCATAGGAAGAACAACAATATCAACGAACCAGATCCCCCAGACCTTCCAGGTACTAAGCCATGAAAAAAAGAGTACACGTAGAAGGACACATTGTTCCAGTCACATATGTAGCTGAGGATGGCATTGTCTGGCATCAATAGGAGGAGAGGCCCTTGGTCCTGTGAAGGCTCAATTCCCAAGTGTAGGGAAATGCCAGGATGGTGAGGTGGGAGTGGCCTGGCAAGAGAGGGAGGACCATCATAGAAGCAGTAGAGGGGAGCTAGAATAGGGGCATTCAGGAGGGGAACCCAGGAAAGGTGATATATTTGATGTGAATTCATAAAATATCCAATAAAAATTGTTTTTACTTTCCTGAGTCTTTTGTTTTTCCATATGAAATTAAGAATTTCTCTTTCCATGTCTTTGAAGAATTGTATTGGAATTTTGATGGGGATTACACTGAATATGTAGATTGCTTTGGGTAGGGTGACAATTTTTACTATGTTAATTTTACCATTCCATGAGCATGGGTGATCTTTCCATTTTCTACATTTTTGAATTCTTTCTTGAGAGACTTGAAATTCTGTCATACAGATCTTTCACTTGTTTAGTTAGAGTTACACCAAGCTAAAGGAGGAGGGTGACCCTGTAGGAGAAATAGCAGTCTTAATTAACCTGACCACTGGGATCTCTGACACTGGATGACCAACCAGGCTGTGTACACCAGCTGATAGAAAGCCTCCAACACATATACAGCAGAGTACTGCCAAGTCTGGGTTCAGTCAGAGAAGATGCACCTAACCCTCGAGAGACTGGAGGCATCTCAGATTTGGTAGGTGTGGTGGGTGAGCTATGGTAATATCCTCATGGAGACCTGTGTCAGGAGGTATGGGATGTAGACCAGTCAAAAGGTGGACTGGGAGATGGATAAAACCTGAAGTGTTAAAAAAAAGGTTTATTTCTTTAAAAAAAAAAGTTTGTTAAATATGTTTAAGAGATATGTAGAATTTGGAGAAACAATTGGTAGTTTCTCCTAATTGAAACTAATTTAAAATACAAATTTCATCATGCTTCACCAGTTAATTATAAGCTTTCTGAGATCAGAGAAGTAGAAAACATGTCCTAGCCTTGCGTCCTGAGGGATCCAGTAAGTCACCAACTCATCCAATGCTTATTTCCTAAGTTCCAAACTACGTGTTTAGAAAGATTACACTTAACAGATGGTATAAATGAAATTATTCACATGGCCCTTAAAGAGCCATTGTAAAATTATGGTAAAGATTTAGAAGTTACTAGAACTACCTTTATTTGGAAAAAAGTAAGCCAAAAGCAGTACAATAGTCATGGACATTTTCAGAAGTTGGTGTCCCTATTCAGATCTTAAAAGAAGAATGGGTATGTAATTTCACTGTGTACTATTTAGATCATCATCTTAGCCTCTAAAGATAAACAGTGGCTCTTGGAATTTAAAAGAAAATTATTAGGTTTACTTAATCAATTGTTGTCTCAAATTATAGCTACTCTGTGAGCTATGATTGCATTGTTCTACTAAACAACACATATTCAGGTAATGAGCTTGCAGGCATATTGTTAGCATGTTTTCCATCCTTGTCAATAAATACTAAGTGATGTTATATGGATTTTCCTGGCAGTGCTCCCATAGTGTCCTTTGTATCTGCAGTATCAGCTTCTACACTTGAGCAATTATATTGCAGGGAACTTAAGATTTTCCGCATATATATATATATATATATATATATATATATATATATATATGTGTGTGTGTGTGTGTGTGTGTGTGTGTGTGTGTGTGTGTGTGCCAACTACATTAAGGTATTTTGCTAAATATACTTAGTGATCAAAATGTAGAAACTTCAGTAAAATTACAAGTCATACTGACAGATTGTAGGAAGTCATTTAAGATAAGGCAAATAGTCTTAAATACAACTGAATTTTCTAGGAACAATATAGTATCATATGGGACATGTTGACAAAGTTCATCTAAGAAGAAGGATAAACAGTTTTATTGGGCCCCTCTTATACGTCAAATGTTTCATGACACCTATGCATCCTCTTAGGGTTTTGGAGGCAACATATTCTTCATTTACATTTGTTATCTGAGACCATTTATCAAAGGATATGAAATTTTTAATTTTGAGTAGAGGCCAGAACAGTACATTGATGTACAATAGAATATACTACAAAGCATTCACTGATATATTGCTATGCAGATATATTGATAGTAATTTTCACATCCTTGTCAATAAATACTAAGTAAAGTTATTTTGCTTATCCTGCCAATGTTTATACAGTGCCCTGTCTATTTGCAGAATCAGCTTTTACACTTGAGTGAGTATATCTCAGGGGACTTAATATTTTTCCCCATGCAAAAAATTATACAAAGTCCCACTACATCAAGATATTTTGCTAAATGTACTTAGTTATTGAGTTTATGGACAAAACTAACTTCAGAAAAGAGAAACAAGTATAAAAATTGAGACGTGAGCAATGAAAACCTTTCAAATAAACATAATTTAAGGGGTAGACAATTTTAATGGGAAATTCCCTCAATACATAGCCCATACTAATATCTGAATAAAATGAAAAATAGGCTAAAGAATTCTGTTAGATTCTAATGGATGCTTCAACAAACAACAGAAAAATTGGATTCACCAAAATGAACATCCCTAGGGGAGTATTTCAATATGGAATCATAAATCCCATCAGTAAAATGATAATAATTATTAAATATCATAGTATATCAGAAAAAGAAAATTAAAAGAAAATAATTAAATGTATCAATAATGGTAAAAATATTTTTGACAAATCAAACACAAAAATTTCAAAATTATCCTAATTCCTGTAGTATGCTACTAAATATACTGTTCCTTCCTTTGCAGGACAAAATAATAATCACAGGCAAGAATAAGCACTCACATCATGAACTAGTACAAGCTTAAAATATAATCTACTTTATGCAGAGGACGTCATAAGAATTTTAATATTACATCATAAAATATTGAAAGTTATTATCATAATGATTATTTTTCTTTCTGAACCCATTTTATAAATGCACTCTTGACTTCTTTGTTTCTCAGGCTGTAAACTAAAGGGTTTAGCATGGGAATGACCATGGTGTAGAAGACAGACACAATTTTGTCACTGTCCATTGCATGTCTAGAGCTTGGCTGCAAATACATGAAGATTGTTGTTCCATAGAAAATAAAAACAGCAGTAAAGTGGGAAGCACAGGTAGAAATAGCCTTCTGAAGTCCTGATCCTGTGTGCATGTTTAAGATTGTGATAAAAATTATAATATATGATACTAATATTATTGTGAGAGCAAAGAAGAGAGTGAAGCTTGCTAGATATATGAGTACTAGCTCATTAATATGCCTATCAGAGCAAGAGAGAGCCATGAGTGCTGGCATATCACAGAAAAAATGATGGACCACATTAGACTTACAGAAAGAGAGACTGAATGTATCTCCAAGGTAAACTGAGACACTCAAGAACCCAAGGACATAGCAACCCATTATCAGACACATACATACACTTGGAGTCATGGTGGTAGCATAGTGTAAAGGTTTACATACTGCTGCATAGCGATCAAAGGCCATTGAGGCCAACAGGTAATTTTCCACAGTAGCAAAGGCTGCAAAAACAAACATCTGAACAGCACAGTTAGTGTAGGATATGATCTTGTCACCCAATAGCAGTCCAGCCATGACTTTTGGTGTGATAGCTGAAGAGTAAAAAACATCAACCAGAGACAAGTTACCAAGGAAAAAGTACATGGGAGTGTGAAGCCGAGAGTCCAAAAGAATCAGCAGAATCAACCCCAGGTTCCCTACCAGGGTGAAAATGTAGATGAGGAGAAAAATGATGAAGAGGGGAAGTTGCAGTCTTGGGTCATCAGTAAGTCCCAGCAGGAGAAATTGTGTCACTTCTGTCCAGTTCTTGACTGGTGTCATCTAACAAACAGGCAATGCTCTGAAATATTGAGAAAGGAATGAGTAATATGTTAACAAACTGAAAATTGAGGAGGATAAACAAAATGCATAGACTGTCACTTTATTGGAAAGATTTTCTACAATATACTGGGCATTGACATGAATTTCATGTCCTAGTTACATATAGGATCACATGCTTCTAAATCTGGAAATTTTGATAAATAATTTATGCAACTTAAAAGATTGTCTTTCCTTCAGTCTCTGCTCCATTTTTAGTCCCTGTATATCCTTAACAAAAGAACAGTTCTGGGTTAAACTTTTAGAGATGGATGGGTAGTCCCATCCCACAACTGAGGTCCATGCTATCTACTAGAGGTGGTCTTTTCAGGTTCTCTCTCCCTTTTTCTGCTAATGTCACCCCTATTTGTTCCTGGGAACCTCTCAAGAGGACCTTGGTCCTGTAGAGGCTTGCTGCCCCAGCATAGGAGGATGCTAGAGCAGTTGGGTGGGTATGTGGTAGAACACCCTCTTAGAGGCAAAGGGAAAGGGGGAGGAGATGATCGGTTTGTAGAAGGGAGACAGGGAAGGGAGCCAACATTTGAAATGTAAATAAATAAAATAACTAATTAATAAAAAAAGGAAAGTAGTGTCTATCAATGTACAGAGTATAAGAGACTTTGAAACACCTCCTTCTCAATGGAAAGCTTTTATCTAATATAATTCTACCACTTTCAAACTACTATGTGGAAAATAATGTGGGAAGAGTGTAAGAGCAAGAAGGATGGATGACTACAAGGAAAGAGGGTCTTCCTGATATAATAGGACTGATATAAATATTAATTTACAGACACTATGGCAATACACAAAACTTTATAGAACTTCAAGCCAGAAGGGGTGACAAACACTGAGAGTGCAGTGGATACACATAACCAAGAAGTAATCTGCAATAGATATACTCTGATAAAAGAGGAAACACTTTTCCCAATCAAGTATTAGACTCATTGGGATATCAAACACGTTGCGGCCGAGGTCCCAATCCCATGAGTAGTTGGCCTAAATAAAATAAATGGCATGATCTCAGTAGACTTTTTGTTTAGTTGTGGGATTTGGAGCATTATTTGTCTTTTAAATTTTTTGCATGGCTAGTTGTATGTTTGTGAGTGTGTGTGTGTATGTGTGTGTGTGTGTGTGTGTGTGTGTGTGTGTGTGTGTGTGTGTGTGTGTATGTGTCTTTTCAAGGAGAAGAGATGACACATAAAATTCCTGTGTGTAGGAAAGATCTGGGAGAAGACAGGACAGGGGAGACATTTTAAACAAAAATTTTCAATAAAACTATTTGTCCAAGTACTGAGTAACTTGAAAACAGTACCACAAAAACTTTTCTACCATCTCATTTCTGAACTCAATAAAGTATGAGATTTTCACATCTGCCACCGACCAAGAATTGATTTAAGCAGATCCAGTTATTATCTCTTCTTTTGTTCAAGCAAGAAAATGACAATTTTTTATAATCACAATAAAATAAAATCCCCATACTTTAATTACAACAAAGAGTAAGTGATGATCCCTAAATTTGTATTTTAAAAAAACACATTAGAGCAAAACTAAAGTAAATTTTACTTCAGTGAAGTAAATAAAGACTTGAAACAGAAGTTACAAGATTTCAGTACATGGTAAGCAAAGACAATATTGCAAATATAATACAAATTAATATTTAAAAACAGAAGCTATTGAACAACATTTGAAACAGCCAATATAGTGGTCACTGTTAATTGCTTAGAGTCTTGATTCAGCAATAAAGGCAAATTCTATCCAAGATCACTTATCAGACATCTCCTTACCCTTGTTCTATAAACATTCTGTTGCCCAACAATTTGTTATTGTTGATACAATACACGCAAGGAAATTTGTAAAAGGTATTAAGGAAAAAATATTAGATTCTGAACCAGATGGCAGAGAAAAATGTAGTCATATATCTATATGAAGAATGAAGAACCTCAAGATGATGTCTATTTAAAATGCTTATAGCCAAGGCAAATCTGTGATTTTTAAAGAAAAGGATAAGGCGAAGTCTGAGGCTGTTAAAGTTCTTAGGAAAATTTTATCCTTTGAAAATCATTTTCCTGTCTTAATTATTAGCATAAGTTTTGCTGACTATTTTTAACCTCTTATGATAGATGAACAAAATTTAAATGTATAGCATCAACTAATATTTCACTGTTCTTCTGCCCACTTCTTATTCTTAGCTGTTCATGTCATATAGGAACTATCTGTTTATTACGTTCAGTGAAAAGGTCTCTATGTATACACCTCAGCTAGAAATTAGTTTTAGATACTACTAAAAATAATATTTCCATTGTTCATTAAGTCACAGTGGGTACATCTTCACCTGGATTGACATGAATTATACTTTTTACTGTATAGTGACCCTTACCAGTTGGCTTGAAAAGAAAAGTTAATTCACCCAAGTCAGTCAGTCTGATATCAATTCAATGGAATGTGGCCTAAGTGTGATTACAGACAGAAACTTACTCAAGTTGTATCCAAATGACTCTAAGTCTGTGAAGAAAAAAGTGAGGAAAGAGCAACAATATGGATCAGTGTCCATATTAACAATTATTTTTTCTGCCTTGTAGATCGTATCATAACTGCAATATATCTTGCAGATTCTAGCTGTAAAGACTGAAAAAGAGACATTATTGAAAATCTAAAGATGTTACCAATATTAAATTATATCAATATAATGTTTATTTTTAAATAATTTCTCTCACCTTGCTACAAGCTCGTAGCCAACTTCTCGTAAGAAGGCTGTATAGTTAATTATTATCTCTTAAATAAAGACAATGATGAATGAAGCATGGTATAAAGTTTATTTCTTCAAAGATGTGTTACGGAGTTGTACTTGATTTTCAGAGTCTACTGTGTACAAATATAGAGCAAATTATATGGACTTGGCAAGTTCTGGCGAATTCCTTCAGGAGTGTTTCTGCAGTGTCATTCCTACATTGTACAAGGAAGCAATTAAATAACCCATGGGAAACTCATTGGTTTCTTTAATATGCACACATACTTTTGCATTATATGTAATTAATTGGTTTTAGAATCTAAAATTTGTAATTATTCTTTTTATTTTACTTTCATTTGAGGTCATACTGAAACATATTTCAAGAAATTAACTTAGAAAAAGATTTCAGTATTTATTTGAAATTAATGGAAAATTAATGAATATCAGTATGTCATTTTCACCTTTGTTCTTGTTTGTTCACTTCCCTCAGTCCAATATTGTATCCCCTTACACCTCTTCATACTGGCACCATTCCTTCTTCCAACAATCATCCTTCCATAGAAAATAGTTTTCTTCTTCAATACCCACATGTATTACTATTACATTTCAATTCTGGGAGTAATTTCTGCCAACAAGAGATTGATTTGTGCTCCCAATTACACATGATCACAAGGAAATTTAAAATAAATTTGTAAATGGAAATTTGTAAAATGAGAATACCTATCCCAATCAACACCATATACATGCCAACACAGATTATAGATGCACACACAAATGCACATACACACACACACACACACACACACACACACACACACACACACGCATTATGACACCACTGAATGTTAAATATATGCTCACAAACATCAAGAAATACTTATAAGAGAATAATTCTTAGATTAAAATGAAGGCTTGTACCTTATCAGACTGCCATGATTAATGCTGGACTTCAACAACAGACATGCTAGAAAGTCTACACAGTAATGGGACTTGAACAACTAACTACACAGTGATCTCTGGGTAATGGAAGAAATAAAGAAAAAAATTGCATAACTTCAAGAATTCAGTGAAAATGAAGGCAAAACATATCCAAATTTATGGGATACAATGAAAGCATTGTTAAGAGGAAACTTCACAATACTAAGTGCATCCATAAAGAAATTAGAAAATTCTCGTATCAGAAATTTAATAATACATTTGAAAGCTTTGGAATGAAGAATCAAAGAGGAGTGGAATGCAGTAAACAATCAAAATAATGGCTGAAATCAAACAATTATAAACAAAGAAAACAATACAAAAAAGTCAGCAAAAAACAAAGAGCTGGTTCTTTGAGAAAATCAGCATGATAAACAAAGACAAACCCTTTGCCAAGTTAAAGAAAAGACAGAGAGAGAATATCCAAATAAACAAAATAAGAAATGAAGAGGGAGACATAAAATCGACACTGAGTCAATTTAAAGAATCATTAGGCATTACTTCAAAAGGCTGTACTCTACAACACTGGAAAAATTTAATAAAATGGATTAGTTTCTTGACAAATAGAACTTACCAAGTTAAACCAAGATCAGGAAAACTATTTAAACAGCCTGATACCCCTGAAAGAAATAGAAGCAATCATTAAAAGTCTCAAAACCATAAAAAAGAAAAAAAGCCCATGGCCCGATGGTTTTTAAAACAGAATTCTATCAGACTTTCAAAGAAGAGCTAATATCAACAATACTCTTCAAACTATTCCACAAAACAGATATGGAAGGAACACTGCCAACTCATTCTCTGAAGCCACAATCACCTTGATACCTTAACCACAAAAAGACTCAAAAATGAAAGAGAACTTGATACTGATTTCTCTTATGAACATTGCTGCAAAAATAGTCAATAAATACCCAAACTGAGTCCAGGAAGATATCCAAAACCTTATTTGTCATGATCAAGAAGGCTTCATCTCAGGGATGCAGGAATGGTTCAATATACAAAAAAAAAAAATCCATAAACAAACTGAAATGAAAAAAATATCACCCAATCACCTCATTGGATGCTTAAAAATCCTTTGACAAAATTCAACATGCCTAAAATTTAAATGTATTAGAGAGATCAGGTATTCAAGGCCCATACCTAAACATAATCAAAGCAAGCCAGTAGCCAACATCAAGCTAAACAAAGATAAATTTACAGAAATTCCATTAAAATCAAGGATAACACAAGAGTGTCCACTCTCTCCCTATCTATTTAATATAGTACTTGAAGTTCTAGCCAGATCATTAAGATGAGAAAAGGGGATCAAAGAGATATAAATCGAAAAAGAAGTCAAAGTATCACTATTTGCAGATGATATGAAAGTATATGTATACGACATACAAGATTCTCTCAGAGAACTCCTAAAACTGATGAACACATTCAGCAAAGTAGCTGAATAAAAATTGACTCAAAGACATCAATAACCTTCCTTTATATAAATGATAAACGGGCTGAGAAAGAAATTAGAGAACCAAGACTGCGACAATAGCCGCAAGTAATATAAAGTATAGATTCTACAGATACAATATAATCCCCATCAACATTTCAAGAAAATATTTTATAGACCTTGAAAGAGAAAGACTAATTGAGGTTAAAATAATTTTTCACAAAGTTCTAAAACTTAGGCAAGGGAAGCACCTAGTTCTAATATCTCTCTAGGCGTTGTCATCTCCAATGCTGCAAGTAGCTAGGAAAATGAGGTACTGTTTTATATGATTAAACATCATCTTTTATTTTTTTTTTTTATACAGCATGGATCGTTTCAGTTTATTGCATGAAGGAGATACACTAGTCCAAGTTAAAAGCAGATCCCACATGATTACATTATACAAGCTGTGAGGGATTTTTTTTGTTTTTTGTTTTTCGTTTTTATTTTTGTTTTTTTTTTTTTTTGTTTTTTTTTAAAGAAATCAAATAAACTCAAAACAAAGTGTGTCATAATTTGGGGAAAATTCACATGATGAATGAGAGAAACAACTGGGAAATGACAGTATACAACCCGTGTAAGTGCTTAAATGTTTAGAGAAGGAAGGGAAAATGAAAAAAATGTATAAAGTTCATAATACAAATAAGATAATTACTTAAAATGAAAGATTCAATTTGAATATGAATTGAAGCAAAACTTTATATTTTGTGTAAGAAGATAGGAGAAGCGGTTTATGCTACAGTTTATGTTCTAATATTAGATAAAATAGATAGTGAATTGAGCATTATTTGGAGAAAGAACTAAGATACGTTTATACATGGAACTATTAGACAATATGACACAAGCATGCAAGACATTAAAGAACAGAATCTTCACATATGAATTAATTAAAGTCAAAATAAATAAAAGACAAAAATAAAGGATACTACATATTTCAATTCACGTTCCTGACCCTCGAGACTTCTCTCCTTTTTCTTCCCATACCTGATTCTGCCTCCCTTTCTCCCTCCCTCTCATGCCCCTCTCTCCCTCAAGTTCCTGTGATCATTTTACTCCCCATTCTAAGTAAGATTGAAGCATCAACACTATGATATTCCTTCTTTTTAAGGTTCATATAATCTATAAGTTGAACTGTGGGTTTCTGAGCTTTTGGACTAATATCCACTCATCAATCAGTACACACTATGTATGTCCTTTTGTGTCTGGGTTATCTCACTCAGGATGATATTTTCTTATTCCAACCATTTACCTGAAAAGTTCATGAAGTCATTGTTTTTAATATTTGAGTTGCACTCCATTGTGCAAATTCACATTTTCTGTATCCATTCTTCCATTGAGGGACATCTGGGTTGTTTTCAGTTTCTGGATATTATAAATAAGGCAGCTATGGACATAGAATCCTAGTTATACTTTGGGGCATCTTTTGGGTATATGCCAAGGAGTGGCATAGCTGGGTGTTCAGGTAGTACAATGTACAATTTTCTGAAGAACTACCAGATTGATATCAGAAGTGGTTTTACCAGCATTCAATCTCATCAGCAATGGAGGAGTGTTCCTCTTTCTCCACATCTTTGCCAGCATCTGATGTTGTCTGAGTTCTTTGATCTTAGCCATTTTGATTGTTGTGAGGTGAATGTCATGGTCGTTTTGATTTCCAATTTCCTGATAACTAAAGATGTGTTGAGCATCTCTTTAGGTGCTTCTTGGTCATTAGACATTCCTCAGTTGAGAATTCTTTGCTTAGTCTGTATCCCATTTTTAATAGGGCTATTTGGACCTCTGGAATCTATCTTTTTGAGTTATTTGTATATACTGTACATTAGCCCTATAACACATTTAGCACTGGTAAAGATCTTTTCCCAACCCGTGGGTTGCTGTTTTGTCCTATTAACAGGTGTCCTTTGCCTTACAGGTTATTTTCAGTTTCATGAGATACCATTTGTCAATTGTTGATCTTAGAATCTGAGTCATTTTTTTCTCTTCAGGAAAATTTTCCCTGTGCTGATGAGTTTGAGTCTCGTTCTCACTTTCTCTTCTATTCAATTCAGAGTATCTGGATTTATGTGGATGTCCTTGAACCACTTGGGTTTGAACTTTGTATAAGACATAAAAATGGATTAATTCATATTCTTCCACATGCCAACAGCCTCTTCAATCAGCACCATTTGTTGAAAATTATGTCTTTTTCCACTGGGTGATTTTGGCTTCTTTGTCAAAGATCAGGTAACCAGAGGTGTATGGGTTCATCTCTTGGTCTTCAATTCTATTCCATTGATCTGCCTGTCTGTCTCTGTACTAACACCATGCTATTTTATCTCTATTGTTCTATAGTGGAGCTTGAAGTCGGTGATTGTTATTCCCCCAGAATTTCAATTATTGTTGAGAACAGTTTTCACTATCCTGGTATTTTATTATTCCAGATGAAGTTGAGAATTGCTCTCACCATGTCTGAGGAATTGAGTCAGAATTTTGATAGGCATTGCATTAAATCTCTAGATTGCTTTTGGTAAAATGGTCATTTTGCTATGTTAATCCTGCTGTCCCATGAGCATGGAACATCTTTCCATCTTCTGGGGTTTTCTTTGATTCCTTGAACTGTTAGCTATTCTAATTCTAATTAACTATGTATTTTGGTGTGTACCATTTTCTGTTTTAGGACACATCAGACATTGAATATACAAACAAACCACATTCAGAATTTCAGAGTGGACCTCAAATATAATTCAACACATAAAGGAGATTTCAGAAAAATGAATCTATGATTGGGGATACCAAATACTGTAGAAATGAAATATTCATACATGTTATATTCTCTTCAAAAAGTGTATACATTCCTTAATATTTAAATGTACTCTTGACCACCGTATTCCTCAGACTGAAGACCACATTGTTCAGCATGAGGAAAAGTATAGTGTAGAACACAGATGAAATTTTTTCTGTGTCCATGGAATAACTGCAGCTAGGCTGCAAATACATGAAGATGACAATACCATAGAAAATGAATACTGCTGTGAAGAGGGAGGCAAAGGGAGAAACTGCGTTGTGATATCCAGCAGCTGTGTGAAATCTTAGAATAGTAATAAAACTGAATATGTAAGTTATACACATTACTATGATATCCAAAGGATATGAAAACTTGCTATATAAACAAGAGTTAATATGCCTATCAGAGCAAAAGAGAACCATGACTCCTTGACTATCACAAGATAAATGATAGACCACAGTTTACTCACAGAAATAGAGGTTGAACACATCTCCAGTGCAGGTGGAGGCATTTAGAAAGTCTAGAACCAGCCATATGCCTACACCTGTAATCATGGTGGTGGCATAATGCAGAGGTTTACACACTGATGCATAGTATTTATATGCCATTGATGCCAACAGCTAATTTTCTACACTGGCAAAGATAATAAAAGAGAACATCTGAGCAGGACAACCATTGTAGGACATGATATTGTTTCTAATAAGAAGCCCAGCAATCACTTTTGGAGTAACAGCTGAATATAACTAAAGCCACTAGAATCAGATTACCTTAAAATAAAAGTACATTGGGATGTGAAGCTGGGAGTCTAGGACAATCAATAGGGTCAATCCCCAGTTTCCCCACCAGGGTGATAACATAGATGAGGAGAATAATGATGAAGAGGGAAAACTATAGGTCTGAGTCCTATCAGGATGAAGTGTGTCATTTCTGTTTTGTTCTCTATCCAGGATATTGGAGATCACTGAATTCTCTGGAGTTATGAGAGCAAGAGGAGTAAAACAACAAAAAGTGATTGAAAAGTGTAAAATATGTGTACAAACAACTGAGCTAAGACTTGCAATTTGAGCATCTTCAAAGAAAGCCTGGGCTTCAGAATCAAGTTTAGTATAATAAATACACAGTGTTACTTATTTCATGCAGTGAGAAATATGTATTGGTAATGTACAGAACTTCAAAACTTTGTAAACAGTGATGTTGATGTTTAATAGTTTAATAGAAATTACTTGTTTGGTGGAATCTTTTACCAAGTAGAAATGATGGAAACAGGCAACCTCAGGAGGTAGGAAATTGTGCCAGAGACATGGGAACTGATAGACTCTTAGGACTCAAAGGTATGGGCCTTAGATGAAAGACTGTAAAGTGGGGAGAGGGAACTTATAGAGATCACCTCCAGCAGGAAGACAGGGCATCAAGTGAGTGATGGGCTTGGCATCCTACAGTCAAAAACTCTGACCCATAATTGTTCCTGTCTGAAAGAACTACACAGATGGAAATGGAGAGGAGCCTGAGGAAAAGAATGTCCAGCAACAGGCCCAAAGTGGGATCCAGCTCAAGGAGAGGCCCCAAGGCCTGACACTATTATTGAGTCTATGGAGTGTTCACAAAAAGGGACCTATCATGACTGTCTTCTAAAAGACCCAACAAGCAGCTGAAAGAGTCAGATGCAGGTATTTACACCCAACCAATGGACAGAACCTGCTGACCCCTTTGGTTGAAATAAGGAAAAGCTGGAAGAAGCTGAGGAGGAGGGCAATCCTGTAGGACCAGCAGTATCAATTAATCTGGACCCTAGAGATCTTTCAGACACTGGACCACCAACTAGGCAGCAAACACCAGCTGATATGAGGCACCCCAAAACATATACAGCAGAAGAGAGCATTCAGTCAGAGAAGATACACCTAACCCTCAAATGACTGGGGGCTCCAGGGAGTGTAGAGGTCTGACAGGGTAGGGAGTGAGGGGTGGGGACATCCTTATAGAGACTGGGGAGAGGGGAAGAGATTTGGGATGTGGAACATTCAGAGGGTGGACCAGGGGGCTGGGGTGGGGAATAAAATCTGGAGTATAAATAAATAAATAAATAAATAAATAAATAAATAAATAAACTCAAACTAAAAAAAATAATGTTTCCTCTCTACATTTGCATAGAGACTATTGTTATTTTTTTCCTTGGAATCTGTATTATAAATTGACAAAAGCCATGCCTTCTTAAATCCCATTCTTTGTCCAATTAGTGTTATGATATAGATTAATCACAGGTCAGTGGTAAACTGTCTTTAACTCAGATCTCCATGTTCCTAAATTAGATAATATTTTAATCTTATTTGTATCTGGTCTTGTACAGTAACAGTATTATTTCAAATTTTCTTTCTATTCTTTAAACCTTGATAGGATGTCTACCCCCAGATTAACTACTACTGGCTACCATCTTTCACAAATTCAGCTACAGCCTCCCCTTGACAATACATGGTTCCCAAATTAAAAATACACCTGAAGACTCTATATTTTAGAAAGAAGCAAATGTGCCCAAGAGGATTAGACTGCATGAAATAATCAAACTTGGGACTGAAATCAATCAATTAGAAATCAAGAGAATGATATAAATAATCAATGAAACAAAGAGCTGGTTCTTTTAGAAACTCAACAAGATAGAAAAACCCTTAGCCAAACTAACTAAATAGCAGTGAGACAGCATCCAATTTAACAAAATCAGAAATGAAAAAGGGTGGATGTAACATAACAACATATACTGAGGAATCAAAATAAGCATTAGGTCTTCTTTCAAAACCTGAACTCCACAAAATTAGAACATCTAAATTAAATGGTCAATTTTCTTCTTATTTAATATTTATTTATTTTATGTATGTGAGTACACTGTTGCTGTCTTCAGACACACCAGAAGGGGGCATTGGATTTCATTACAGATGATTGTTAGTTATAATGTGGTTGCTGGAAATTGAACTCAAGAGCTCTGGAAGAGCAGTCAGTGCCCTTAAACACTGAGTCATCTCTCCAGCCTCGAAAAATTTCTTGATAGTTTCTACTTAAAGTTAAATCAGGATCAGGTAAATAGTTCAAATAGTCCTGTAACCTCTAAGAAAATAGAAAAAGTCATAAAAATCTCCCATCCTTAAAAAGAAAATAAAATCCCATGGTTAGATTGTTTTAATCAAAATTCTACCAGATATTCAAAGGAGAGCAAATACCAACACTCTTCAACCTGGCGCAAAATATATATAGAAGAAACCTTTCCAAACTTGTTCTATGAGGCCCCAGCCACCTTAATAATGAAACCACACAAAGACTCAACAAAGAGAATTTAAGACCAATTTCTCTTATAAGCATCAGTATAAAAATACTCAATAAAGTACTCACAAACATGAAGTGGTACTTTCTGGTTTCTTTGGAAACTCAATTACGTCAAATGATCTTTTTCTGAGGCACACAGGTGAAAGGCTGTTGTGCTAAAGTAGACCCATGAAACAAATGTTTTCCTGAAGCAGACACAGGTAAAAGAATCTTTTGATAAAGAAGATACATGAAAGAATATTATCCTGGACCGAATGTAGGTGAAAGGATGTTTTGATAAAGCAGACATGAAAGGATTAATGATATTTAGAAGGAATATAAATATAACCCAAAAGACAGTGGACAACACTGGATGATATTGGTATACCCTACCAATTTTTACTGCTCATCCTTTGTTGTGACTTCATAGAGAGAAATGCACCAAAAATTTTCTGGTGGTGTTCTAGAGACTTCTTGCTGCTACCTTGGACATGAGTCAACTGGTAGAGTGAAGTGGAAGTTTCTGGATATGTCAGCTGATGCACTAAATCTAATAAACACTAAATCTAATAGAAAAGATAGTAGATAATTCCCTTGAACTCATGATTCAGGAGACAGCTTCCTGAACAGAACACAAAAAGGTGAGGAACTAAGATCAACAATTCATAAATGGGACTTCATGAAATTGAAAAGCTTCGGTAAGTCAAAGGAAACCACTGATAGGACAAAATGGGAGCCTACAGATTGGGAATCGATATTCACTGACCCTACATCCAACATAGGGCTAATATCCAAAACATATAGAGAACTCAAGAAGTTAGACACCAGCAATCCATTTAGCTCAATTATTATCTGAACTCAAATAAAGACTGTCATATACTTGTGTCAGAGTTGCGTTCCCTGGTGGTCTCTTGGGGTTCTTGCAATCTTGGCATATCAATGGCATAGAACTAGGACAAGGTGAAGAGCCAGGATGTCTATGGATCTAACTATAGCTGAATCTCTGAGCCGTGTGGGAATATGGATGCTGAAGTGGCAACTTCCTTTAGCAAGGCAGGACTCCCAGTTGTTGTATTCCCAGTGGAGGAATAACAACAGCAACCCACTCACAAAACCTTAGACATAAAACATGCCCTTTATACAAAATGTGTTAGGACAAAGATAGAGCAGATATCTGGGAATGGCTAATGAATGACTGGCCCGAATTGAGACCCATCCCATAGGCACAAACCAATCTTCAAGCCTTACTAATACTCATTCTTGCAGACAAGATCCTAGCATAACTGACCTCTGAGAGAAAGTGGAAGTGTTAGAGAAAGGATTGAATGACCTGAAGATGATAAGGACTCCATAGGAAGGAAAACAGAGTCAACTAACCTGGAATCTTTGGTGTTCCCAAAGACTGATCCACCAACCAAAGAAAGAGCATGGACTGGACTTAGGCCCTCTGCACATATGCAGCAGATGAGCAGCTTGGTCTTCATGAAGATCTCCCAATAACTGGAGTGGTGGCATCGCTGGATTTGTTGCCTACCTGTAGATCACTTTCCCCTTTGTGGGATGGCTTGTCTGGCTTCAGTGCAAGAGTATGCATCTAGTCTGCCATGTTGTGTTAGGGGAGGAGTAGGAGAGGTGATAACCTGGGGGGTTTGCTCCATCTCAGAGGAGAAGTGGAGGGGGCAATGGGAGAGAAGCTATGACAGGGTGGACTAGGAAGAGAGGGGGGATGATATTGGGATGTAAAATGAATAATTAAATTAATTTAAAAATGGAAATGTCTTAATGAAAATCATTATTCGGCACAATTAACATACACTGAAAGTAGAATTCTGCATCAATGTAAGTCTTATATATGGGAATGTTTTTGATGCTTGCTAAAGTTTCACAGCAAGTCATTAAGTAAGTAGAAGGAATTTTTGTACTCAGAATGATTATCACTTACATGGTTAATAAAGTCCACTGAGACATGACCTTCAGGATGTCCTTTCAAAAACCTTTGTGATCAGAATCAGATTGGGATTTAGAGGCCAGGGCAAGAAGACTTCGAGAGAATTATACAGACTGGGAAAATTTTCATTCAGGTTTCCTAGGGAAGAGGCAATTAACCTGTCTTCAGGGACCAAAAGTATTGTTAAATTTTTAAAAATTAAAGTGTTTAACTGATATTTGAAATTATGTAAATTAGTGAGGATTCATGAAATTATTTTTTATTTTTTATAACTGTTATTAAGTTTGCTCCTTGACAATCTCACTCTGGTTTGTTATACGTTTGATTTCTCTCACCCTATACTAGCTTGTCTGCCTTCTAACTGACTTCCATCCTTGACTTTGGGGATACATTAAATTTAGCCAGGACTACACACATGACCTGAGGTTTTCAACTACGTCTTAATACATGGTGGACTCACCAGCATGTACACAACGGAAGAACATAATTCTGTCTCACAAATAATCTAGCAATGGCTAACAGTTCATGGATGTGTAGAGCTCAGTGAGACCCTCCTCTTGGCATAACTGGCTTTGACAGGCTTAGGTCACTACAAAAGACTCTAGGAAGCAGAAGTTTCTGAAAGATCATAATTTCAATTACCGTGTCATAATCTGAAATCTCTCAGCACCTTGAGCAGCCATGAATGTCTATATTCATCACCATTCATAGCAAAAAGGAAACTCTCTACATAAGGCCGAGAGTAGCATTTTTCTCTTTTTGTGGTTATACTTACATTTTTACATATAAACATCACATTCACTGGCAAATTCTACAAAGATGGTATATCAATATCTATTTTTATTAGATATTTTCTTTATTTACATTTCAAATGCTATCCTGAAACTATAGCCTCTGTACTACCCCTACTCCCCTACACACCCACTCCCACTTCTTGACCCTGGCATTCCCCTGTGCTGGGTCATATAAAGTTTGCAAGACCAAGGAGCCTCTCTTCCCAATGATGGCCGATTAGGACATCTTCTGCTACATATGCAGCTAGAGACATGAGCTCAGGGGGTACTGGTTAGTTCATATTGTTGATCTACCTACAGAGTTGCAGCCCCCTTCAGCTCCTTGGGTACTTTCTCTAGCTCCTCCATTGGGGGCCCTGTGTTCCATCCAATAGCTGACTGTGAACATCCACTTCTGTGTTTGCCAGGGACTGGCATAGCCTCACAAGAGACCTCTATATCAGGGTCCCTTCAGCAGAATCTTACTGGCATGTACAATAGTATCTGGGTTTGGTGNCTGATGATGGGATGGATCCCCAGATGGGGTAGTCTCTGGGTAGTCGATCCTTTCATCTTAGCTCTAAATTTTGACTCTGAATCGATATCCTTTCATGGGTATTTTGTTCCTTATTCTAAGAGGAATGAAGTATCCACACAATGGTCTTCCTTCTTGGTTTTCATGTGTTTTGCAAAATGTATCTTGGGTATTCTAAGTTTCTGGACTAATATCCGCTTATCAGTGAGTGCATATCTAGTGACTTCTTTTGTGATTGGGTTACCTCACTAAGGATGATATCCTCCAGATATAACCATTTGCCCAAGAATTTCATAAATTCACTGTTTTTAATAGCTGAGTAGTACTCCATGTGTAAATGTACCACAGTTTCTGTATCCATTCCTCTATTGAGGGACATCTGTGTTCTTTCCAGCTTCTGGCCATTATAAATAAGGCTGCTATGAACATAGTGTAGCATGTGTCATTATTACCAGTTGGAAGATCTTCTGGATGTATGCAAAGAAGAGGTATAGCTGGATCCTCCGGTGGTACTATGTCTAATTTTCTGAGCAACCGCCAGACTGATTTCCAGAGTGGTTGTACAAGCTTGCAATCCCAGCAGCAATGGAGAAGTATTCCTCTTTCTCCATAACCTTGCCAGCATCTGCTGTCACCTGAATTCTTAATCTTAGCCATTCTGACTGGAGTGAGATGGAATCTCAGGGTTGTTTTGATTTGCATTCCCCTGATGACTTAGGATGTTGAACAATTTTTCAGGAGTTTCTCAGCCATTCGATATTCCTCAGTTGAGAATTCTTTGTTTAGCTCTGTACCCCATTTTTATGGGGTTATTTTAATTTCTGCAGTCCAGCTTCTTGAGCTCTTTGTATATATTGGATATTAGTCCTCTATCAGATTTAGGATTGGTAAAAATNCTTTCCCAATCTGTTGGTGGCCTTTTCGTCTTGTTGACGGTGTCTTTTGCCTTACAGAAGCTTTGCAATTTTATGAGGTTCCATTTGTCAATTCTTGATTTTACAGCACAAGCCATTGCTGTTCTGTTTAGAAATCTTTTCCCTGTGCCCATATCTTCGAGGCTTTTCCCCACTTTCTCCTCTATCAATTTCAGTGTCTCTGGTTTTATGTGGAGGTCTTTGATCCACTTAGACTTGAGCTTTGCACAAGGAGATAAGAATAGATCAATTCTCATTCTTCTACATGATAACCACCAGTTGTGCCAGCACCATTTGTTGAAAATGCTGTCTTTTTTCCACTGGATAGTTTTAGCTCCCTTGTCAAAAATCAAGTGACCATAGGTGTGTGGATTCATTTCTGGATCTTCAGTTCTATTCCATTGATCTACCTGTCTGTCACTGTACCAGTACCATGCAGTTTTTATCACAATTGCTCTGTAGTACAGCTTAAGGTCAGGCATGGTGATTCCACCAGAGGTTCTTTTATTGTTGAGAATGGTTTTTGCTATCCTAGGTTTTTTATTATTCCAGATGAATTTGCAAATCGCCCGGGGAGAGGGTGGCCTGCAGAAGCATTTTTCTATTGTTAAAGCTGAGGTATAGTGCTTTTTGACTAATGTAAATATTAATATTCAGAAAGTGGTGTGTCACCCTGTCAATTTAGCTAAAAACCTCCCCTGTCCCAGCTCAGGATATAAGACCTCCTCAGTCATAATTTTTTTCTTTTTTACTGGTAGTACTGGCTATAAATTCAATGGTCTTCCCCAGCTGTGAACCTTATGTGAAATACATAACTTATTGTGAACTAAAATACTAACCTCCCAGGCAATATGGATCAGTATGAGAGCAACTGACAGTACTTTTGATTTGAGTCCTAGCCTATAAGAGGGAATTTATAGCCCATGGTTATAAAATTATCAAATATTTATACTGGGTAACAGAAGAATAACAAAAATATGTATTGTTTTAAGGACCTCCACAGACTCTCTGACCACATAAGACAACATAAGACACCACGTAAGACAACATAATTCAAACACTCCAAAATCTGTATTGTGACTTTTGCATCTCAACAGCTTTTATGATTTTACTATTTAGCAACACAGGATATCTACAATCTTAAGCATCTTACTTTTACATTACTTGTTCTCAATGGCTTATAAGCAAATAGACAAATAAACAAATGTAAATAGATTTATATATTTACCTGTTGGCATAAGAACATATTTTTGTATTGTTGTTAGGAATTATATTAATTTAGTAAATTAGAAGTTTTATGTTCACTTCCAATAACCATAACTTAACAAGCAGTAAGTGGTTACATATTTTTTCAATATCAGGCATGGTATTCCCTCTTTGGTCTTAAGATGAATTAGAGCTGTTTGTTACTGTCAAGTTATTCTTGCCATTGTTGCACCCTGAGGGTTATTAAGCAATGATGATGGTTCATAGACAGGCCTGGGAAGGACTCTTGTCTCCATCCTTTTGAAACTTGTGTAGTGTCTTCTGGTACCATGAAAGCTAGTCCTGAATGTGGGGAGCATGCAGGTCAGTTTGATCTCAGAGGATTATGGACTCTATTTCTGAAGTGCATGTAATCTTCAGCAATAGTGACTTGCCTTCCTTCTCTGGGGAGCAGTGAAAGGCACTAGCATTTTCTGTCAGTTTTGGGAATCTCCTGACCATCCCTGTCCAACAACTCAAAAGACAACTTCTTACGTCTGGTATTAATGTTTTTGTTGTGTGGTCCTTTACTCTTGGCAGAACTATTGCCAACCAATATGAGAAAATAATTAAAACTATATATTTATTGTACAGTTTGTTTAGTTAAATAGTTACCAGTATAGTTCCTTATGACTTTCTCAGACTTGGTGTTATTTTACCCATCTTTCTCCCTAACCTCTCTCTTCAATAAAGATAATCTGCATTAACCATTGTTGACATGAGATCATTTATATCCTGCTAATTGTCCCCACTCTCTTCTAATGGAACCAAAAAATCTGTAATAAATCAAGATCCAGATTTATTAAGCACATTCCCAATGGAAACATCTGCAAAATATTCATGCTTGTAAGTCTAATGGAACATTGCAGAAGAGAATGTGGAATCACTCCCTATAAGAGCCAGAGGATCAGGGACTTTGCTGTGAGATTCAGAAATTATGTCCATAAAGGTCTACAAACATTACTGGCCAATGAATATGACAAAGTGGAGAAGGTAAAACCCATAAGACCTCAAAGCTACCCAAATTCCTACAGGCAACTGAGAAAAGCTGGAAGATAGGTAGATTTCCAGAGGGGGAAAAACATTTTGAAGCTCTGGTTATATTTAGGAATATATATGCATATATACATGTATACTAGCAATAACAACTAGTGGTAAAATGGGCTATAAAATCAACACAGTGTGTGGAAGGGTATGTCGGAGAGTTTAGATGAAGGAAAAAGTTGAGGGATAAATGTAGTTATATTATACTATCTAAAATAAAATCCTCAAAAAGAATTACAAAAAAAGTGTAAGTTTTAAAATGACTTTTAAAAAAGTACTTTATTTATTTACATTCCAGTTCCTCATCCAATTAATCCTCCCCTTTGCCTCCTAGAGGGTGCTTCCCTACACTCCCACACAAAGTATCTCCTTTATCTGGGGCCACAGGTTACTCAAGAATTAGGCACATCTCTCACTGAGACCAGACCAGGCAGTCCTCTGCTATGTATGTGCTGGGGGCCTCAGACCATCCCATGTATGCTATCTGGTTGATGACTCAGTCTCTGCGAGCCCCCAGTGGTCCAAATTATTTGAGACTGCTGGTATTCCTATGGGGTTTCCCCCTGATTCAGCTTCTTCAGTCCTTCCTCTAATTCAACCATAGGGGTCCCGGTCTTCAGTCCAATGATTGGGTGTTAGTATCTGCATCTGTCTCAGTTAGCTGCTGGTAGGGCCTCTCAGCATACCTTCTCAGGGTAGACAGCTATGCTAGACTCCTGTCTGTAAGTACATCATAGCATTAGTAATAGTGTCAAACCTTGATACAGTCTCCCCTACCCACCTTTACAAACACAAACAAGATGAATTCCAAGTTGGGCTGGTCCCTGGACTACAATTCCTTCAGTCTCTTTTTGTGACATTTTTGTCACTGCAGTTTTTCTAGACAAGAACAATTCTGGGTCAAAAATCATGACTGTGGGTAGGTAATCCTGTTCCTCCACTTGAGGCCCTGTCTATCTACTGCAGGTGGACTCTTCTAGTTCCCTCTCACCATTGCTGGGCATTTTGGCTAAGGTTCCCCCTCCTATTGAGTCTTGAGAGTCTATCACCTTCTAGGTCACTGGTACTTTCTAGAGGGTACCCCTGCCTCTTACCCTGCAAGACTACATATATCCATTCATTCTTCTGGCCCTCTGGGCTTCTTTCCTGGTTAGCTAAGACATCTTCTCTGTTCTATTTGTCCCTATCTCTAATTAAACCTAATGATCTCTAGTATATTATATTGTTTCTATAAATAATAGATATTTTATGGATCATTAGTGTATGTTATATATGTTATTTGAGTACTATATTCTCTTTGTTCTGCAATCAGGGAAGAACATTTAGGTTTTAATTGCATTCCCAGTGTATTCTGAATATAACTGCAGGGTCTGTGTAGTGCCATGGTTTGTTGCTCTTTTTCTTTCCAAACTGATTTAATTTCTTTTGAGTTTTTACACAGCATCATGGTATAGGATTCTTTTATAAGTATGCAGAGTGCTTATATTAGTCTATATTTCTGCCATGAGTATGCAACAGTTACCAATCTTCATGTCTTTGATAGTTTCTGTGTTAAGGTGACAGCCACTTGTGCTGGAGACTATAGCAGTGCCAGGATTACAGACACATAATACTGTGCCCAGATTTCACATAGGCTCTGGAGATCTAACTCATGACCTTATGTTTGTACAGCAAACAATTTATCCACTGAATCATTTCTGAAATGTCACAGATTTTTTTTTACAATAAGTTCTTGAGATTAGAAGATAGAAGGAAGTGTCACAGATTTATTTTTATAATAAGTTCTTGAGATTAGAAGATATAGGGAAGATAGAAGACTAGTATTTAATCAGTTTTAAAATGATGAGCCAAGAAGGATAGCTGAATGGTTCCACTTGAGCTCAAATACCTGATAATGATGAAGGGAAAATGTAATTAGTGTATGTGTGGGAAACTGAGAAAATGAGAGGGTAAGGAAGACGGAAGTGGGTGTGATAAATCTTACTCAATAACTCATTTAAAGATGGAGGTAGCTCTTTTTTCCATTGCTTTTGTCTTGATCCAGTCGATCCTTCATAAGTAGGAAGGTGATAAGTATTGACATTTTTTAATTAAGTCAACTTGTTTCAAGTATGTTTTAAATACAATCTTATATTCTAGTCATTAAATAACCACAAAATGTTTGCTAAGATCATCTGGATACCCCTATGGAATGAACACATGAACTGAAAATAAACTTAGACAGATAACAAATCCATGTTGTACTTTACTGCAAAAATTCTGACATACATCCATATAAGTCTTCACAAGAAAATTATGAGTATCTTTTAAATGGGCCTTTCATTCACCTGATTACATAGGTTTGTATTGGTGTCACAGAAATAATATTATATGGAAAAGTATTGACTATGATAATATACTCAGTTTTTTTCACAAGCTGACCAAAAGTTATCATAGAAATTTTATATATGCTTTACTCTTTTGAACAAGATGTTACCTTTTTGATAGCCAACATACTATTAAATGAAGAAGAAGACATCACTTTAATTTCTTGTATTCAGTGTAGGGTAGGAAAATGAGATTCAGTATAAAGTTAAGGTGAAAGGAATGAATACACCTGTTTTGCATTCTCAAAAGGGAAAAATAGACGCTGTAAACATTATTTTGACCGCAATACAATCTTTGTGAATGCGTTCTTCACCTCTTTGTTCCTTACACTGTAGACCAGAGGGTTCAACATGGGGATGACCATGGTGTAGAATACGGATGCAATTTTGTCAGTGTCCATAGAGTGACTGGAGCTGGGCTGCAAGTACATGAATGTTAGTGTCCCATAGAAAATGGAGACAGCTATGAAGTGTGAAGTACAAGTGGAGAGAGCTTTGCGATATCCTGCAGCTGAACGCATCTTTAGTATGTTAGTAAAAATGAATGTGTAGGATATTGAGATGAGTATAAGGGCAAAAAAGATATTGAAGCTGGCTACAGAAATAAGAATCAGGTCATTAATATGTCTATCAGAACAAGATACAATCATGACCGCTGGAATGTCACAGAAAAAATGATGGACCACATTTAACCCATAGAAGGAGAGACTTAATGCATTTGCAGTATAGATTGAAGCATTCAGGAAGCCACAGATATAACAGCCAGTGACCAGAGACACACACACTGGTGTTGTCATGGTGGTGGCATAATGTAGGGGCTTACACACTGCTGCATAGCGATCATAGGCCATTGAGACCAAAAGGTAGCTTTCCACATTGGCAAAGGTTGCAAAAAAGAATATCTGAGAGGCACAAGCATTGTAGGACATGATCTTGTCTCCTGTAAGTAATCCAGCCATGACTTTTGGAGTGACTGTAGAAGAGTAACAAAAGTCCACTAAGGACAGATTACTTAGGAAAATATACATGGGGGTATGGAGCCGAGAGTCAAGAAGAATCAGCAGGATCATCCCAAGATTCCCCACCAGGGTGATGGTGTAGATGAGGAAGAAAGTGATGAACAAGGGAAGCTGGAGTTGTGGGTCATTGCTGAGTCCCAGCAGGACAAACCATGTCACTTCTGTCACATTCTCCATCAATGATATCAATTAATCAACAGAAGCCCTTAATGTTTTGTTAAGTAAAAAAGAATAATATAAGAAGCTGAAGAGATTGTTTAGTGGCAATAATACACTGTGGCTCTCTGTTCCAAATGAGCCAGCACCTACATGGGAGCACACAACTGTCTGTATCCCAGCTTCAGGGGATATGTCTGACACCCTCTTCTGGACTGCTCAGGCATGAGGCATGCATTGTGCAAAGGTATACATGTAGACAAAGCACATATAGATATAGAAGTAATTTTAAAAATCTTTAAGACCAGCAGATAGACAGGGCCCCAAGTGAAGGGATGGGACCACCAACATACCTTCAAAATTTGACCCAGAATTGATCCTGTCTAAAAGTAATATAGGAACAGAAAAGGAACAGAGACTGAAGAAATGGCCAACCAGTGACAGGGCTAACTTGGAATCCATCCCATGTGTAAGCACCAAACCCTGACAGTATTACTGATGCCATGTTGTGCTTATAGAAGTAGCATAGCATGGCTGTCCTCTGAGAGGCTCTCCTAGCACCTGACTGAAACAAATGCAAATAATTACAACCCACCATTGACAGAGGGCAGAGACCCCTATGCATCCATTAACTAACACAGAGACTCTGAGAAACCAACCAAAGAATATTAATGTAGCCTAAGGCATGTATATAGCAGAGGAATACATTGTCTCACTTCAGAGGGAAAGAATGAGCCTAATCCTGTAGAGATTTGAAGTCCCAAGGAAGGGGAATGCTAAGAGTGTTACATGGATGTGGGTAGGTGAGTGCGTGTGATTGGGAGTACCCTCTTAGAGGCAAAGGGAAGGGGAATGTGGTGAAGAACTCTGAGAGGCAGAACAGAAAATGGGCGACAACATTTAGAATGTAATAATTTAATTAAAAATAATTTTTAAAAAGGATCAAGCAAGGAATGGGGTAATAAAGGAATTGTAATATTTATAATTTTAACTGATTTTCTACCCAACAATGAAATGATATACATTTGTTAGCTATATGTAGACAGTTAAGTAATAGTAAAAAAAAAGTATACATTTTCATTTTATGGATTATTTTATTTATTTACATATCAAATCCCCCTTCTCAGTTTCCCATCCACAAGCCCCTACACACTCTTCCCTGCCTCTATAAGGGTGCTTCCACACTTGCCCACCCACTCTTGACTCAGTGCCCTAGTGTTCCCCTATCCTGGGTCATCAAGTCTCCACAAGACCAAGGGGCTCCCCTCCCAATGATGTGAGATAAGACAATTCTCTGCTACATGTCCAGCTGGAGGTTTGGGTAACCTCTGTGTGTTCTTTGGTTGGTGGTTTCGTCCCCAGTAGCCTTGGGGTGGGAGCTGACTAATATTGTTATTCTTCCTATGAGGTTGCTAAAGGAGAAAGTCAATATATCACTATTTGCAGATATTGTGATAATATACATAAGTGACTCCAAAAATCCACGAGAGAACTCCTACAGCTGATAAACACCTTCAGCAAAGTGACTGGATACAAAATTAACTCAAACAAATGAGTAGCCTTCCTCTGCTCAAAGGATAAATTGGCTGATAAGAAACTAGGGAAACAATAGCCTTTACAAGAGTCACAAATAATATGAAATATCTTGGTGTGATGTTAGCCAAGCAAGTGAAAGATCTGTTTGACAAGAACTTCAAGTCTCTGAAGAAAAAAATTGAAGAAGACCTCAGAAGATGGAAAGATCTCCTGTGCTCATGGATAAGCAGGATTAACATACTAAAAATGCCATCTTACCTCAAGCATCCTACAGATTCAATGCAATGCAAAATTCCAACTCAATTCTTCACAGAGATAGAAAGAGCAGTGATCAAATTTATCTGGAATAACAAAAACTTATTCTCAACAATAAAAGAACTTCAGGGGGAAACCATCCCTGTCCTCAAGCTATACTGCAGAGAAATAGTGATTAAAAAAACTCATGGTATTGGTATAGAGGCAAACAAGTAGATCAATGTAATAGAATTGAAGACTCAGAAATGAACCCACATACCTATATTCACTTGATCTTTGACAAAGGAGCTAAAACCATCCAGTGGAAAAAAAGAGCATTTTCAACAAATGGTGTTTGTCCAACTGTCAGTCAGCATGTAGAAGAATGGAAATTGACCCATTCTTACCTTCTTGTACAAAGATAAAGTCCAAGTGGATTAAGGATCTCCACATAAAACCAGATATACTGAAACTAGTAGAAGAGAAAGTGGAAAAGAACCTTGAACACATTGGCACAGGGGAAAAGTTCCCAAACAGAACACCAATGGCTTATTCTCTGTGATCAAGAATTGACAAATGGGTCCTCAAAAAATATAAAGGCGAAGGTGAAGGACACTGTCAATAGGAAAAAACAGCAGTTCACAGATTGGGAAAAATTATATATTTTAATGTGTCTAAGTGCCTGCTCACCTTTCCTGGGCTGTGTAAAACTAACACTGCAGTATTTACAATCCAAAAGATAGTATAGAAACAGACTGTTCTGTTTAAATAGCATGTCTTTGAGAAAGTATTACATCGAAGCAAATTGCCCACCCTGTAGGTATAAATTTTTTGTAGCTTTAATAAAATAATTGCTAGTTTTTGTTCTGGACTTTGTTAAACCTTTCACCAATTGCAAGCTAATACTCCAAAGTTATTTAACATAATTATGAGTAATTGTTTCATTTTGTTTAACCACAGTGAAATGAGTGGTACACTGTTTGATATTTTCACCTTGGACACTATAATGCTGCTTTCATTAAATATAAATCAAGAAATTAATTTCTATCCTAACTGTGAAATGTTTCTTCTGAAGGTTATAAATGAAGTAATGAGTTCTGAATTGCATTTTAACTTTTTTCTCACATGTATTCTCATGTTTTTAGATAGCATATGGAAAAGAATAGATTCATAAGCATGAAAGTATGATTAAGTCACAGGAGACTTTAACTTGAATCAGTATTGTTCTACTTTATAATTACTAGTATTGTTGAGCTTACAGGTTTGTTGGGATAACGCTCAACCTCAGAATCAGTTTCAATGAAAACATGTCACTAACTAAAATACAGAGAGTTCAAGTGCTTGGAATAGATATATACCAGATCATCCACTAACTACCTAGAAAGCTTCTAATTTTTCTAAACATCATATTGGCATCTGAAAAAGCAAGATAACAGGGCTACATTGGGACATTATTGCAAAGACACATTAATGCATCGCAGACAATAAAATGCTGGCTTTTAAGCATAGCTTAGTGAGTATCACCCATCATGTTGTTAATACTATGTGATAGTAGCCTAGAGGCTTTAATTCTGGGTAAGTTCGTCAGTCTTGAAAATACTTTTCTGAAAATTGTCCTTTGTGTGTTGGGCCACCAGTATTGCCTGTGCCTTCTCATGACTCTCAGTTTCTTTTCATTCTAAGACTATCAATGCTGGTCATGCAGTCCTCCACAGACCAATGTTTTTAAAAATGTCATTAATGTAATCCTTATTTTTAGGTAAAGTATTCCATTTTTCTTAAATTTTAGTTGTATTTTTCTCAGGCTATTTTCTTACAGCAAGGGCAGAGTTAAGGGAGAACAAGTTTCTAGGTTGTGATTTGTTTATCTCAAACATATATAATTTTTAATAGTCTAATGATACTTAAACTTTCTTGTTTGACTTGGTATATTTGGAAGGATATCCACTATAAATAATTATTATTTCCTCTCACCATTTCCTTGAGCCCACTTTAATTATGTCTCTATACTTTAAAACATTTGAGTGGCTAATCTTACCTCATAAGGGAACTTTTATTATTTGCTATGTTATTTACAAATGAGGTTGTGGGTTAGAGTAGAATCAACTAATCTAGTATCATTTTCTACTTTATATGTAGAAAAATTTAAGATCTAAGAAATCACATGAGAATTTCAATTTTTTAGGCATGATGAAAAACACTAAAGTTGAAAGAGTTCCAGATTCCATTCAACAATGAGACTCACCTCACGGCATAAAGATTATAATGTATTGAGAGTGTATTGATTTTTTACCAATCCTTCATCAGTATACAGTAAACTGAACATACAGTGGACATAATAAAGTTATACCAACCAAACTACATTTTATATTCTTTCTGAGAAGAATAAATTATTATATGAATCATGAAATTTCCTTCAGTGTTTTGACATTTTTACCTCGACTTCACATCTCAAAACTAGTTTTAAAATAGTCTTTTGCCTTTAAACTGTTTTAGCCCTCAAAACAATTTTTTAAAATTTTTATTTATTTATTTATTTATTTATTTATTTATTTATTTATTTAGGTTTTTTGAGACAGGGTTTCTCTGTATAACCCTGGTTGTCCTGGAACTCACTCTGTAGACGAGGCTGGCCTCGAACTCAGAAATCCAACTGCCTCTGCCTCCCAAGTGCTGGGATTAAAGGTGTGCACCACCACTGCCCGACCCTCAAAACTATTATTAAACAATGGTTTTCAAGTAACTCATAGTAGGTATACACAGCACATTTATTTTATGTGAATTATATTTATCACTAATATGCTTGCAAAAGGTGAAGTAGTCAGTTTTTAGTAGGGAAATATGTTATGCAGAATTGTTATTCTAACATCTTTAAAACCTACTATGTGATAGTTCACAAATCTTCTTCCAGCATTCTTTTCTTAAGAAATAGACAATGTTTACTGAAAAACAAGGGGTTGGCAGAATTTCCACATAGACCAAGTTCTGAATTCACCAGGCATTCTTTCTATTTCCTTGGAGCAGTGCCCTACTCTTACTAGGTAGACATACTACAGGAAAACAAGACATGATCTCCTCTCTCCTACGGTTCACAGGCTGTGTCTGTATACAAAATACAGGAGACCATAAAGAAAACCATGAAGAGTTTGCTAGATAAAAGTGAATCAATGATTTCTTCTTTGAGCATTTTTTCTCACCTTTCTTGAAGGCTCATAGCTAATCTTCAGGAAAGTCCAAAAACCTATATGTATAAACAATGACTGCAACCTATAAAGTAAATAGTGTATAATACAGAATGGAATACTGTGGGTCCCTCCAGTATTGCAATGGGTTTCAGCTACTATTGCATGTGATATAGGGAGAATTATAAAGGCTCAAAGAGCTCCAGAGAGTCCCCTAGAGTATAGCTGAAGATCTACTGTGTTCATAGGGAAAAGATAATTAAATGACCTTGGGGACTAAACTTATTTCTATATTTCTAGAAGTTAAATTTCTTGGCTAATGGGTAAACAAAAATGAAAACGTCATATTAATGAGGTACCAGGCAATGTTTCTATACATAATAAGCATTGTAAAATGTTCATAATTGTTTATGACTGTCTGACTTCTCAAGACTAGCTATTTGTACTAAAAATAACTTTAAAATAGAATCCATCCTTCTAGCGTTTTCTTTCTACTTTTAAAAGCTGTTCCAAAAACATAATACATTATTTCTATCTACAGTAACACTTTTGGCAATAGCACATCTTAACTTCTTGTTCTTAGCTAACCGTAACTTTCTGAAATATCTAATAGTTATTGCTCATTCTTTTATGAGTTGTCCCTTATAGTACTTTCTACATTTGTTTTTTTTAGTGTAGCCAGGTAATGTGATAGATTTATTTTTATTTTGTTACAAGTCTCCACAGTGATTTCCATACTGCCAATACCACTTTACAACACCACAATTCCACCAACAGTGAATGGGTGTTTCCTTTTCCATGCATCCTGCCCATTATTTAGTTTTGGCTGTTTTGTTGAACTTTGCCATTCTGACTAGGATACAATGTTATCTCAAAGTTGTCTTGATTTGCATAATTGATGGGGTCAATGAACATTATAAAAGTATTTGTTACCCATTTTATTCTTCTTTTTAAATTTAATTTTATTTGTAATTCATTTTTACACTCCATATTCCATTCCCTGACCCTCCCCTCACACCCTCCAACTGCTCCACTTCACACACCTCCTCCCCACCACACCCAGTCTCCACACAGATGCCCCCACCCTCCATCCCATCTGACCTCTAAACTCCCTGGGGCCTCCAGTCTCTTGAGGATTGGGTACATCATCTCTGAATGAACATAGACTTGGAAGTCCTCAACTCTATGTGTGTTTTTGTCTGTTTGGTGGTCCAGTGTTTAAAAGATCTCAGTGGTCAAGATTAATTGACTGCTGGTCCTCCTATAGGATCTCCCATCTCCTCAGCTTTTTTCAGCTTTCCCTAATTCAACAAAGGGGATCAGCTGATTCTGTTCCTTGGCTGGGTGCAAATATCTGCATCTGACTCTTTCAGCGGCTTGTTGGGTCTTTGGAGGACAATCCTGATAGATCCTTTTTGTGAACACTCCATAGCTTCAGTAATAGTGTCAGGCCTAGTAATGTCCCCTTGACATGTATCCCACTTTGGGCCTCTCACTGGACCTTCTTATCCTCAGGCTCCTCTCCATTTCCATCCCTGTAATTCTTTCAGGCAGAAACAAGTATGCGTCAGAGGTGTAACTGTGGGATGGCAACCCCATCCCTCACTTGATGCTTCCTGCTGGACGAAGGCTATATAAGTTCCCTCTCCCTACTGTCAGGCATTTCATCAAAGGGATGTCTACAAAATATTTTATGTCACTTTTTCAGAAATATATTATTTTTATTGACCACAATAATTTTTTAAGTTTTCATTATCTCCATGTGTTATATTTGCAATCATTTACTTAATTATGGTGGTAGTGTGTAGAAGTCTGAGAATAATTTACATAAATCAGTTCCCTCCTTCCATTATGTGGGTCCCAAAATTTGAACACAGATCATGAGACTTGGAAACAAGTTGCTTTACCCACTTATCCATCTCACCAGTCCATGCTTATTAATTATTTACTATTGAGTTTTGTAGTTGTTTTATATTCTAGAAATTAAACCCATTTTAAATGCAAAATTTGCTTTTACTGTATTGTAAATTTTAAATTTACAATACAGTAAACTACTATTTTTATAGTACTAGTTTTATCTGTAAACTACTATTTTTTGCCTAGAATATTCTATTTACCTTTAGAAAATCAAGTTTTTTTCTTTTGTTTTTGTAGTTTTGTTTATGTTTTCTGTGGGTGGTCTTTTGAAAAACAAAGAAAAAGAAACACTCCTCCACTATTGAAATGCAGTGTCTTCAAGTACCTCTTCCATTTTTTTCTCTACTACTTTTATAGTTTATGTCTTTCATTTAAGTCTTTTATTTATTTTGAAGATATTTTGTAGCTGGAAAGTTGTGGAATATGTTATTTTCTTCTTCATGTGCATATCTTTGGTCTCTCAATATCATTTATTGAAGACTGATCCTTTTACTGGTGTGTTCTCTTAGGATACTTGGAGTTATGGGAATGAACTCATCCTGAAAATAAAAATTTACTGAGTGGATAAAGTGACTTGGCAAAGGCAATATTTGCATTACTGTGCTGCCCACAGCCAAGCCACAGGGCATTAGCAGGCAGAGAATATCCAGAGACTCAAAGCTGGTCATGCCACTCACTGAATGTGGTGCACTGGAGATCTGACCCCACCTACCACTGGCTGCAGCACTCTGGAGAGAGGCCCTACACCATGCCTGGGTAACACATTATAAATAACTCTGGTGAAAGAAGTATGGATGAATTGTCACCCAGAGCATGAGGATGGAAGAGCTGGACCTTTGACTTGTCTGCTGTGAAGTATCATGCATGAGGAGGCAATGCCCTCCCTCCAATTCCTCTTGACACCTGAAGCTGTCAGGAGAGCTGGCTTAGAAATTATGAGAAAGGGAATGCTATCCTTGCTCCTCACCAGCTGAGGCACTGTGGAGACCAGGCTCTACCCCTCACCTGAGCAACACACCAGAGATGGATCTGGTGGTCTGCATTCAGGATATCTGGCCCAAAGGGTATTTATGAATTATTTTTTTCATTAATAGATCCCAGTAGCATGTTTGCTAGCCACCTCAGTGTTTAATGCTCTTGAATCAAAGACACACAACCATTATATTTTGATATGTCTTAAACAACACAATAGCTAGGCCATGTCCTGTCCTCCACATTTTCAATTCACCTCTGTATTAGTCAGGGTTCTCTAGAGTCACAGAACTTGCAGATAGTCTCTATATAGTAAAGGAATTTATTGATGACTTACAGTCTGCAGTCCAAATCCCAACAATGGTTCAGTAGTAGCTGTGAATGGAAGTCCAAGGCTCTAGCAGTTGCTGAGTCTGACACTGCAAGAAGGCGAAAGAGCGAGAGCCAGACTCCCTTCTTCCAATGTCCTTATATGGTCCCAGCAGAAGGTGTAGCCCAGATTAAAGGTGTGTGCCACCACACTTTTAATCCCAGATGACCTTGGACTCAGAGATCTCTCTGTCTTAATCTTCTGGATTCAATCACCACTGTGTCTCAAGATCTCCATACCAAGATCCAGATCAGAAATTTCTATCTCCCAGTCTCCAGATTAGGTTCACTGGTGAGCCTTCCAATTCTGGATTGTAGTTCATTTCAAATATAGTCAAGTTGACAACCAGGAATAGCGACTACAACCTCCCACTGAAAATCCCTAGTTATCACTTACTAAATTTTATATTCTACCTTGGCTGCTCTGGCTCCAGTTGATCTGTCTTTTGGGCCATACTCTCCCAGCTCCTTCACATCGAGGCTGTGAATCTCCCTGTTCTCTACTTTTCTTAGGCATGGTGTCTACTCTCCTCCATAACCACCCAACATGGCTGATCTCCTTCTTCCCCCTGTCTAGGTCCCAAGCC
Source organism: Mus pahari (assembly GCF_900095145.1). Classification (NCBI taxonomy): domain Eukaryota; kingdom Metazoa; phylum Chordata; class Mammalia; order Rodentia; family Muridae; genus Mus; species Mus pahari. The sequence goes on along the minus strand of NC_034590.1, from coordinate 125,185,562 downwards.
CAGGAACCCTGAAGTCCTACCTCTCACTGCCCTGCCCAGCCATTGACTGCCAGCATCTTTATTTACCAATCAAAATCAACAGGGAGCAGCATTTCTCAGTGCTTCCTCTCTCCTACAAACAATTTTGAATACCCAAATTAACATAACAATGTATGCAGCATTAGGACAAACTCACTACATTTCCCTCTTTTTGTCTGACTAGAAAGGTTCTTTTCTCTCAGATATAAGTTGAACATAATTATAACAATTATATAAACTATAAGGTATTATATTCACTTATAACATCTACTCCATTACATTTGGTAATTTAGATAAAGTAGTCTATCATCTATCCTAACTTAAAGAATTTAAAATTTTGTACCTGAATTATATTTGATTTTAACTTGCAATGCCTTCTGAAAAACTATCATTTCAAATCTATAATATCTTCTTTAATGTTAAATACTTAAGTTCAATTATGAGATTAGAAGTAGTCTTCAACACCACCAGAGATCTGAGAAAGAATTAAATATTACCTGAATATGTATGGAGCACAAAAACATAGCTTCCAAAACTTATACACTTTGTAGAGACAGCTGACGGCCTGGACAGTCCCCAACATTCCTCATGAAGTTTGGTCATGTGTCTTCAGCCTTCTGGCCCAGAACCATCTGACAGATCTTAAATGAAGTAGGAATTATGAAGAGCTAGCTTATCCTGTCTTGACAGAATTTAACAATTGCGTATCCCATATCTGTTTCTCCTTTTCTGGACAATAACTGTCTGCCGAATGAAATTAGGATATTTCTTACCCATGCCTAGCTTGCCACTAATGAAGTGACTCCAAATGGAAGTAAGGATGTTCAATATCTTATTTGAAGTGGAATGGGGATACTGTCAGGAGTGGACATATCTCCTACTTAAAAGATCTATTAATAATGAAGTGATTTTAAATGCCATATCCTGTGGATCTCTGATGGTTTTGAAGAAAGTCTATCTATATGTAGAATATATGAACTGGTAAACCTTAACTACTCTTAACTATTACTATTTGAATAATACTGTAAATATTTTATTGTAATAAATCACAACCTAATATTACCATGAGTTTACTAACTGACCTTCAATTTGTATTACTTAATCATCCTAAATAGTTTGTTTAGCCTTATATTCTTAAGTAAGTTGCATAGGCACAATGATTATTTGAGTTACAAAATTAATTTTAAATTTTGTACCAATAGACAATGATTTATACCAATGAAAAGCTTACATCTGTATCAATAAATAAATCTTGTACCAGTGTTAGAAAATATAACTTTGATTGTGCATCAAAATGTAAATATTTCTATCAATGTAAGACTATAGCTATAAAATGTTTTTTTTATTATTATTATTTTCTTTTTTTTCCAAAACAGAGTAACTGGCAGGTAAAATGGTTGATTTCTTTTCCTTTTTTTTTTTTTTTACACTCCATATTTTATTCCCCCTCATTCCTGATCCAACCTATGACTGTTCCACACCACATACCTTCTCCCCACACCCTGTCTCTACATGGATGTCCCCACCCCACCCCATCTGATCTCTAAATTCCCTGGAGGCTCCCATCCCTTGAGGGTTAGGTGCATCATCTTTGCATGAACACAGGCCCGGAAGTGCATATTAATCAGCTATTATTTCTGTCCTAAGAAAAATTTCCCAGCATTATAGATGTAGTTTAAAGAAGAAGGAAGACCAAAGTCTGAAGACCAAAGTATGGATACTTCATTCCTTTTTAGAATGGGGAACAAAATACCCATGGAAGAAGTTACAAAGTTCGGAGCAGAGCCTGAAGGAATGACCATCCAGAGACTGCCCCACTTGGGGATCCACCCCATAAGCAACCACCAAACCCAGACACTAGGCAAATGCCAACAAGAGCCTGCTGACAGGAACCTGATATAGCTGTCTCCTGTGAGACTCTGCCAGTTTCTGGTAAATACAGAAGTGGGTGCTCACAGTCATCCATTGGATGGAGCACAAGGTCCCCAATGAAGGAGCCAAAGAAATGCCCAGAGAGCTGAAGGGGACTGAAGCCCCATTGAAGGAACATCAATATGAACTAACCAGTACCCTCAGAGCTCCTTGGAGCTATACCACCAGTCAAAGTAAACACATGGTGGAACTTGTGGCTCTAGCTATAGTTGTAGCAGAGGATGGCCTAGTTGGTCATCAATGGGAGGAGAGGCCCTTGGACCTGTGAAGGATCTACACCCAAATATAGGGGAATGGCAGGACCAGGAATGGGAATGGGTTGGTTGGGGAGCAGGGGGAAAGAGGAAGGAATAGGGGATTTTTGGAGGGAAAACTAGGAAAAGGGATAACATGTGAAATGTAAATAAAGAAAATATCTAATAAAAATAAAGGAGAATGTGGTGAAATGTTAAAAAATGTAAAATTGAAATAGGAGCTCGTATGGGGAAATCAGGCAGGTCTATAATCGCTGATAGTCAGATAGCCAGTTTGGGAAAGTGAAAATTTCAAGATCAGAGGAGGTCACTGTTGGATGTCAGGTACAACCTGGTCAACTTTATAAGGGCTTGTCTCAAAAATAAAAGATCAAAATATTTGGATATGTAGCATAGTAATAGAGTACTTGCATAGCACCTGAAGAAGTACTGCAAAAGTCAAACCAATAAAAATAAACAAAATTGTGAATGCACACTTGTGTGTGTGTGTGTTTGTGAGAGAGAGAGAGAGAGAGAGAGAGAGAGAGAGAGAGAGAGAGAGAGAGAGAGAGATTATACATGTATATAAGTTTGGACTCAAAAATCTGGGTCAATGCATGATGTAATAATCTTGGCACTGTCGTAACATTTCATATCTTCTAAAATCATGGTTCTTAAGCTACCTAGTGTGACACTTTAATGCAGTACCACATGTTGTGACCCAAAACCATTAAATACTTTTGTTGCTACTTCATAACTGTAATTTTATTACTGATGAATATGATGTACAGGATAGCTGATATGCGACCTCCGAAAGGATCATAACCCAAACATTAACAAGTGTCGTACCAGGGTTTACATTTCTACATGCTTGTTTATTTCAAATTAGTGGGTCTAATATATTTGTTCACAAATGATGACTTATTTTTCACCAACTGCTTTTCTCATGCTAGGGCAACTATGACCTACATACTATGTACTTTCACAGTCACACACAGAGTACCATGTACCTACTGCGTGTCATTCAAGGGTTTAGGAAAGCAAATAGACTGCATCCCCATAGACTGTACGATTTCTGGGAGGGCAAAAACACAAAGGTAGTCACAGCAGATAGCTACAGGGGGCTAAAGCCAAAGATGTTTGTCCAAAGTAGTCAGCAAAGCAAAGGTTAGAATAAAACCTTAAGTTAGAATGAGAGCAGAAGAGTAGAAACGGGAAATGGGAACACCTCAAAACCACAAGAGCTGTTCCTAAGAAGCAACAGGTAAGTAAGAAAAGTGACAAGATTCCAGAATTTTAGATTCCAAAGAGATTAGAAGGTCCAAATGCCTGTCAAGTTTTCAGACTCAATTGAGTAATGTGAACAAAAACTTCAAAAAAGTAACCTGACTCTGGCTATGAATGAAAAACTCCTGGAATGAATTTGTGTCTGCAGAGACTGATAAGCAAAATGAAATTTCTGAATCACCAAGAGATTGGAATTTTGTAGGTTCAGTATTAGTTACTTTATATTGGCCTAATTTTAGCCTTCTGGAACAATCACTGTAGTAGCTGAACTAACACTACATAATAATAAATAAAAACCCCTAAGAAACGGACTAACTTAGCAGAACACTAATTTCCCCAAGCCAAGAGCTGAGAGGTTTATCAGACAGCATCTTGGGCTGAATGTTTATCTCACTGTCCCAGGTCATTGATAGGAAAGGTGTAGTAAGTGGTAAGGGAGAGGGTAAGTGGAAGATAAATTTCCAATAACAACTTATCAAAGAAGCAGCTGGCTCTTTTGTTCAGGCCTTTGGCTCTATCCAGGCATGCCCTGGATGGACTGAAGGAAGATCAGTATTGATATTTGTTTTTCCTAAGTCTGCTTGTTTCAAGCCATCACTTTCAAATGTATTCTAAAGAAAGGGTTTTCCCTTATCCCTGTCTACCTACAAAATAAATGAGACATAGACTATGGTTTATTTAATTAATTTAATGACACGATAAATGGGCAGTTAATAATCTATTCTAATTCTTTAAACTAATCTGGCTACCTTCCATCCAAAATCCCAGAGATACGTTCATTTTATTATTGACATGGTTCTCTGGGCTTCAGGTAGTTTCTATCATGTCTCTTTAGACCCCTTTCCTTGTGGCAAATCTTCTCTTCTTCCTCTCCCTCTCTGCCTTTCCTGGCTAGGGGAACAAGAACTGTATTCTCTCTTCTGCCGAGCTACTGAATGATCAGCTTTTATTGACAAGTCAGAGAACAAATTGGGAGAATGTTTACATAAACTTCAAACAGGACATACTTAGAATAAGCATTACAATGCCGTGTCCAGATTGCAACAAGAAGTAGGGGCAGAGAAACCAGAATTTGATTAACACAGTAATACTCTTTACAAAATACACAAAATCATATGCCTACATTTACTTTTAAATACAACTTCATATTCTAGTCCATAAATATTAAATATTTACTACGTTCATCTGTATAACCCTATGAAATGTACAAAAACTGAACATATAACAAATCTATGTCACATTATATTATGGAAGTTTTCTGACATCCATTTATAAGATTTCACAGGAAATATATAAATGTGTCTTCTCTTTAGCAGAATTACTTATGCTCATGCTTACATGGATTTATATTGGTATGACAAAAATATTGTATGGAAAATGATTGAATATGATGTATAGTCAAAAGGTTTTTTCAAAAGCTGACCTAAAGTCATAGACATTTTATTCAGGTTTGACCATTTTGAGCAAGATGTATCCTTTTTAGCAGCCAAACACTACTGTAAAGATAATGGTATGAATTCAAGTCCTTGAATTCTGTTTAGGATGAGAAAATGTGATTCAGAATAGTGTTAAGATGAAAGGAATGAACTCAGATTTTTGCATTCCAAAGTCAAAATCAAAGCTATAAACATTACCTTGACCTCAATACAACCTTTGTGAATGCATTCTTCACATCCTTATTCCTCATGCTGTAGACCAGAGGGTTCAACATAGGGATGACCATGGTGTAGAACACAGAAGCGATTTGGTCAGTGTCCATGGAGTGACTGGAGCTTGGCTGCAAGTACATGAAGATGATAGTCCCATAGTAAATGAAGACAGCTGTAAAGTGTGAGGTACAAGTGGAGAGGGCTTTGCGATATCCTTCAGATGAGTTTATCTTTAGTATGTTGGTAAAAATAAACATATAGGATATTAAGATGAGTATAAGAGAAAAAGTAATATTGAAGCTGGCTACAGAAATAAGAACCAGTTCATTAATATATTTATCAGAGTGAGATACAATCATGACTGCTAGAACATCACAGAAAAAATGATGTACCACATTGGACTCACAGAAGGGGAGACTAAATACATCCACTGTATAGATGGAAGCATTCAGGAAACCACAAATGTAACAGCCAATAACTAGAAAAACACATACGTGTGTTGTCATGGTGGTGGCATAATGTAGGGGCTTACACACTGCTACATAACGATCATAGGCCATGGAGACTAAAAGGTAGCTTTCCACATCAGCAAAATTTGCAAAAAAGAACATCTGAGAGGCACAAGCATTGTAAGATATGATCTTGTCTCCTGTAAGAAATCCAGCCATGACCTTTGGAGTGATTGTTGAGGAGTAACAGAAGTCCACCAAGGACAGGTTACTCAAGAAAATGTACATGGGGGTGTGGAGTCTAGAGTCCAAGAGAATCAACAGGATAATCCCTAGGTTCCCCACCAGAGTGATGATGTAGATGAGGAGGAAGGTAATGAAGAGTGGAAGCTGGAGTTGTGGGTCATTGGTGAGTCCCAGCAAGACAAACCATGTCACTTCTGTCGTGTTCTCCATCAATGATATCAATTAATCAACAGAAGACCTAAAATTTTTACAAGCAAGAAAAGAGAGACTGGAGAGATCAGAAAGCAATCACAAGGAGATAGCAGCAGAGGGACCTGGGTGGAAAAGGGGACAGGGGGAAAGAGAACACGATCTTGTATTGGGTGGGGGAAAGGACTGAAGCCCTGAAGGCCAGGAGAAAGAGTGGAAACAGGTAACCTCGGGTGTTAGGAGGTAGAGAGACCCTCCAGAATGTACTAGAGACCAGGGAAGTGAGAGGCACTCAGGACTCAAAGGGAGGGACCTTAGATGAAATGTCCTACAGTGGGGAGAGGGAACTTGTAGAGTCCATATCCAACAGAAAGGCAGGGCATCAAGTGAGGGATGATGGGGTTGCCATCCCACAGTCAAAACTCTAACCTATAACTGTTCCTGTCTGAAATAACTGGAGGGAGAGAAATGGAGAGGAGCCTGAGGAAAAGGAGATCCAGAAACAGGCCCAAAATAGGATCAAGCTCAAGGGGAGGTCCCGAGGCCTGACACTATTATTGAGGCTATGGAGTGTTCACAAAAAGGTACCTATGATAGCTACCCTGCAAAAGACCCAACAAGTAGCTGAAAAACTCAGATGCAGATAATTGCACCCAACCATTGGACAGAAGCTGCTGACCCCCATGGTTGAATTAGAGGAAAGCTGTAAAAAGCTGAGGAGGAGGGTGACCCTGTAGGAGATCCAGCAGTCTCAATTAACTTGAATCCCTGAGATCTCTCAGACACTGGACCACCAGCCAGGCAGCATACACCAGCTGATATGATGGTCCCAACACATATACAGCAGAGGACTGCTGTGTCTGGGTTAAGTCAGAAAAAAAATGTACCTAACCCTAAAGAGACTGGAGGCTCCAGGTAGTTTAGAGGTCTGGTGGGAGGGGCCGGGGTAGGAGGAGGAGACATCCTTGTGGAGACATGAGGTGGGGAAGCGGTATGGTATGGGGAACAGTTAGAGGGTGGACCTGAAGGTGGATAAAATCTGGAGTGTAAAAAAAGATTAAATAAAATTAAAAAGAAAAAAAAAGTAGCATAAGGGGTTGGAGAGATTGTTTAGTTGTTACAAGCCCTGGATTTCTATTCCAAATGAGCCAATACCTAAAGAATATTTCACAACTGACTATAGTCTAGTATCAGGGGATTTATGTAACATAATCTTCTGGCCTTCTCAGGCATGAGGCCTACATTTTGTAAAGACATTGGTGTAGGTAAAGCATCTATAACCTTAGAATTAATTTTTTTAAAATAATCTTTAAGTATATGACAATAAAGGAATTGAAATATGACTTTCTACCAAAATTGAAGTGATATGTATTTGTTAGCTACTCATAGACAGTTTAGTAACTGAGTATACTGTTTATTTTAATATGTCTATCTACCTGCTCACTTTTCCTGGAATTTGTAAAACCAATGCTAAGCTACTGTACTTACCTTTAGAAAGATACTATAGGAACTGCCAGTTCTCTGTCAATAGCAAAATGACTTTAACAAATTATTATATCCAAGTTAATTGTCAAGTAGAGAGATATTTCTGCATTTTATAAAAATCATAATCCAAATTTCTCTTCTGTATCCTGATAAAACTCTAATTCATTGCAAATTAACAGTACAATTATAATGACTAAAATTTATATTAATTAACTTATTATAATGATATTAATAATAGTGCATATTTTTTTTTACTTAACCACATAAAATTGAGTAGCACACTGTGTGGAAATTTATATTTCATCACTATATAGTTTTCTTATTAAAAAATTCAAGCAAGCAAGTAATTTCTAAATTAACCATGAAATCTTTCTTCTGACTACTAGATTATGAATGAAGTAATGAGCTCTGAATTGCTTTTTAAACCTTTCTTCCACACACATTCTCGTAGTTTTTATATAGCATACATAGATACATTAATAAAATATATTTAAAAATATGAAAATATGATTAGATCACAGAAGGCTTTAACTTTAATCAGTATTGCTCAATGTTGTAATTCCTAATTTTGTTAAGTTTACAAATATGTTGGGAGAATTTTCAAGCTTAGAATCACTTTGAAATGAAGACATATCATTAAGTCAAGATATATACCAGTTCATTCACTGACTACCTAAAAACACCTAACCCCTCTAAAATCAATATTGTCTCCTTAAAGGTAAAGACAGTAATGAGGCCAACTTGGGATATTATTGTAAAAAATGAAATACTTAATCAAAGGCAAGAAAATCTGACTATAAACATGGTTTTGTAATACTAAAACATAGTGTCACTACTTTTCGATAATAGTGTACTTTAGTTCTGGGTAAGTATAAGTCTTGAAAGTTCATTCTCCAAATTGCCCTTTCAGGAGATGCTCCCTACCTCCTCACCCCTGTCTATTGCATATTTCCATCCATTTTTATGGCCATCTGCCTACCTCTCCTGTCCTTCCCCCACATCTGATCCTGAACCCTGTCCTATATGTCTTCCCTTCCCCTCTCTCTCCAAGTTCCCTCCCTTCATCTGCCTCTTTTCTTTTTTTCATCTGCCTCTTATAACTATTTTATTCTCCCTTATAAGTTAGATTCAAGCATCCTCCCTTGTATCTCCCTTGTTTAGCTTCTTTGGGTCTGTGGAGTGCAGCATGTTGCTTGTAATTTTTGGCCTCTATGTACGATATGTCCTTCAAACTGGGCTGCCTTGTCTAACCTCAGTGGGAGAGGGAACACCAAGCCTCTAAAAGACTTAAAGTGCCAGAGTGGGAGGAAACCCAGGAGGCTCCCACCCACTCAGAGGAGAAGAATGGAGCTCATAGAGGAAGGATTATGACTGGGGAAAACAGGAAGAGGCAGTGAGTAAGTAAAAAAAAAAAAATTAACTTAAAAAAATGCCCTTTCTACATTTGGGCCACTCGTATTGCCTGTGCCTCTCATTCATGGTCCTCTGTTCTAACTTTTAAGACTATGGATGCTGATCATGTTGTTATACATGGACTGTTCTTTTTAAAAGTTTCATTAGGTTAATCCTTAATTTTTAGATAAAGCATTCCTCCTTTATTGTCTTTGTTGTTCATGTGCTTTCTTTTCTAAGTAATTTATTTGTTTTCTAACTTATTCATTTTATGTCCAACTCACTGCCACCCTCTCAATGGTCACCACCTCCCACAATCCTTTCCTCATCTCCCATCCTCTTCTCCACTGATTGGGATGCTCCCCCTAGGAATCCCCCTATCCAGACACATCAAATCTCTGTAAAGCTAGGCACATACTTTCCCACTAGGATCAGACAAGGCCATCGATCTTATAAGAACTTATCCCACATATAGGCAACAGCTTTTTGGATAGCCCCAGCTACAGTTGTTTGGGACCCACATGAAGACCAAGCTGTACATGTGCTGCATATGTACAGGGAGGCCTAGCTCCAGCCATGATTGTTATTTGGTTTAGTCTCGGAGAGACCCAACGATCCAACAGTTGATTGACTGTTGGCCTTCCTGTGGAGTTCCTATTCTCTTAAAGACTAAAATCTTCTCCTGTTCTTTCATTACTCCTTCCTTAATTTTTAGTTTTGTTTTCCTTAGAATATAATCCCACAGTGAGAACAGAGACTAGGGGCCCAAATTCACAGGTTATGGGTTTTATTTATCTCACAGATATAAAATCTGTAGAATTTAACAATACATAAACTTTCTTTTTTGGCTTGTCATGTATGTAAGAATATCCACTCTAAATAGCTATTATTTCCTATCATCTGTTTCTTGACCTTTTGCCCACTTTTGTTAAGTCTTACACCTTAAAAATATTTAAGAGGCCAAGCTTAACTCATATAATAACTTTCTGCATTTTCTACATTATTTACATATAAAGCATGTGTGCGTGTGTGTGTGTGTGTGTATGTGTGTGTGTGTGCATGTATATGTGCATGTGAAGTACAAAGGAAATATTATTCCTTACTTTATTTGAAGGAAAACTTAGGATTTTACAAGTTACATGAGAAACTCAAATTTGAAAATATTATGAGAAACCCTCAAGCTGAAAGAGTTACAGATTCCATCCAACAAAGAGCCTGACCTCAGGGAATTAGAGGTAACATGTGTTTGAAAGACTATCCACCCAGGTATCTCTAACCCTTCATCAGTATGCAGAAAAGTTACTTTATCTTCTGTTTTTTCTTATTGGTTTTATCTCCAATTAAATTGAACATTCACTTTGGGAACCAAACTTGTTTCTGTATCTTAGAAGGGTACTTTCAGAGAGGAATCTAGGAAAGAGGATAACATTTGAAATGTAGATGAAGAAAATATCTAACTAAAGAAAGAAAGAAAGAAAAAAGGAAAAAAGAAAAAGAAAAGGCGACCTGATGTCAGCTAGTTCCCTCCTATGGCGGACTCCTTTCCCACCTTATAAAACAGAGTCTGCATCTGCCGCTTCCTGGTGGGAGTTCTCATTCTGCTTTGTTGGATGAAGGCTGCCCTAATTGATAAATTACAAATAAGCCAAATTAGATCCATCAAAAAAAGGAACTTAACAAAATAAAGTTATATCAACCAAATTACAGCTTACATTCTGTATGAGAATGATAATTTATTTATATGAACCATCAAAGTTCTTGCAGTGTTTTGACATTTATACTCAACATCTCAAAATTACTCTTAGAAGAACAGCCTTTTGCCTTTAAAACTTTACACTTTTAGCCCTCAAAATTATTATTAAACAACTGTTTTCAAGTAACTCATAGTATGTAAACACATCCCATTTATTTTATGTGAATTCTACTTCTCACTAATATGATTATGAAATGTAAGTAGCCAGTTTTTAATAAGGGAATACTATACACAGAATGGTCACTTTAACATCTTAAAAATCTGTGATAAAATTGTGATTTTTTTTGTAAATCTTCTTCCAGAAACTTGATCTTAACAAGTGGTCAATATTTACAGCTTGTCTAAAGCAAGAGAAGAGGACAGAATTTTCACACAGAACAAGTTCTGAATTCACCATGCATTCTTCCTCTTCCCTTGGAATAGTAATATACCTCCTTATCAGGAATATATACTACAGGAAAACAACAAGTTTAGTTCTCTCCCACAGTTCACAGGTTTTTGTCTGTATACAAAAATATAGAAGTCTATTAGGGAAAGCAGGATGAGCTTGCCAGACAAAAGTGAAGAATTATGCTTTTTATCTTTGAGTGGTTTTTTTTTTCCTCACTTTTCTTGAAGACTCATAGCTAATCTTCAGGTTTGTCCAAAGACCTGGGTTGGTTAAAAATGACTGCCACTCATAAAGTAAATAGCATTTAACAGAGAATAGCATGCAGTCTTTCCCCTTGGTGTCACATTTATATTGCAGAGACAAGTGCATTAAGGTGCTGGGGAAATTGTAAAGACCCAGAGAGCTCTGGAGAGTCCCCAGAGTATAACTCAAGATCTTCATACTGTCTTCTTAGGGAAAAAAATAATTAATTTACTTTGGGAACCAAACCTGTTTCTATATCTTAGAAGTGAAAAGTCCTTTCTAATGAAAAAATGAAATCACAAAAGTCACTCATTTCAAGAGGTACAATTGCAAAGTTTCTCTACATAATACATTTTATAAAATGTTTGAATTAGGTTAAGTATACCTATCTCCTCAAGAGAGAGGCTCCCAAGACCCAACAGGGATGACTTTAGTGGAAATACCCAGCAAAGGGGATATAGAACCTGAGGAGACTACCCCCAGTAGATATGCATAGTCCCCAGTTGAGAGATAGAACCATCCACTTATTTAAAGTTTTGGCCCAGAATTGTTCCTGTCCAAAGAAAAGACAGGGATAAAAAAAAGTGGAGCAGAGTCTGAAGAAAAGACCATCCAGAGACTGCCCCACTTTGAGATCCATCCTACCTGCAGACATCAAACCCCAAGAAATTCTTGCTGACAGAAGCCTGGTATAGCTGTCTCCTGAGAAGCACTGCCAGCAGCTTACTAATGCACTTGTAGATACACACAGCCAACCATCAGATTCATCCCAGGGACCCCAATGGAAGAATTAGGAGAAGAACTAAAGGAGCTGAACAGGATTGCAACCCCACAGGAAGAAAAACAATATCAACTAACCTGACTATCCAGAACTCCCAGGAACTAAACCACCAACCAAGTTGTATACATGGAGGGATCTATGGCTCCACCTGCATTTGTAGCAGAGGACTGCCTTATCTGGAATTAATAGGAAGGGAGACCCTTGGTCCTGTGGAGACTTGCTACCCCAGCATAAGAGGACACTAGAGCAGTGATTTGGGAATGGGGTTATGTGGGTAGGTGGGGGAGGACTCTCATAGAGGAAAAGAAGATGGGAGGTTAGAGAGGGAAGGACAACAACATTTGAAATGTAAATAAATAAAATAACCAATAAAAAGAAAGAAAGATCCTACATCAAATTCTCCCAATTGCATCTCTCAATATTAGCTCAGCATATATCTTTAGTGTTTTCATTTCATAACATCTCTAGATAAGTAAATAACACATCTGGTCAATTAGAAACCTTCAAAAAACAAATCTTAACAAACAAGCCTCCTGTCCTGTAAGCCCTTGAACTGACTGGTGTTTTTATACATATCCACACTAACCCATATAGTTACCAATTGTTCTTTATGTTTTCAGCCAACTAATAAACCAAACAGGATTATATTCTACATTGATGTTGTGAGTGTTAAATACTAGGATCAAGATAATAATTTTGTGACCTGGAGAAAGGCACACTAGAAACCATCCAATAAGTCATGAAACATTCATCCAGGAAAACAAGACAAACCATTTACAGAGAAATGGAGGAAGATAGACAGAAACTGAGCAAGGCTGTCAGTTATTGGCTTCAATGAATCAGATACATTTGCCAGCCTATATTTTATTTACTTCTACTGATAAATGAAAGATGAACATTTTGTGTATTTCTAATTTCTTGAAACCAAGAAAGTTATAAAATATGAGAAAACCAGAGAATCAGCAACTGGCATGAAGTAGACTCATGTTGACACCAAAAATAAGGCTATGACTAGGTGACTTGGGGATTGTGAAAATCATTTGAACAAAGACAGAGTTATCACAAATCAAAACATGCTCCAATGAGAGAGAAAAAAATAATTGAGGGATTAGAGAGATGGTTCAGTAAGTTAAAACACTTGTCACACAAGCATGAGGACATGAGTTCAAATCCCCATACTCCATGTAAAAGCTGGAGACTGAATAAAAGTATCTGTAAGCCCAGGGTCTGTACAAGGAAATAGGTGGTAGAGAAAGAAACACAACAAAGAAATCATGTGTCAAAAATTATGGAAAAGAAGGACCAGCATCCAGGATGTTCTATAACATCTACCTACATACAACATAGCATAAATTAATTTGCATCTACATTCACATACAGACAAACAGACAGACAGACACAGAGACAGACAGATGGATGGAGAGAATGAATGAATGTATTAATGAATGAATGAATGAATGAATGAATGAATGAATGAATGAATGAAATAATGTTCTACCTGAATGGTTGATTGGTAGCTGCTGTTTTGAACAGGAAAATAGTATCATTTGTGAATCTCTTTAGCCTAAAAAATTAGCACACCACATATTCTTTTTTTATTTTTTAATTGGATTTTATTTGTAATTCATTTATTTGCACTCCATAATCCAGTCCCTACCCCTCCCACCCTCCAACTGCTCCACATCCTACAACCTCTCCCCTCCACACCCCTTCTCCACATGGATGCCCCCACCTTCCACCCCATCTGATCTCTAAGCTCCCTGGAACCTCCAGTATCTCTAGGATTACGTAGCACACAAAATCAACACAAGTTATTGACTTACAGGGCTTTCTAATGACAAAAAGATAAATAAATCTCATCTCTTTGGGGAGATAATTTGTTAAATAGAAAAAGCAATGTGTACAAATAATTAAGAGACCTGTGTTTTAGATGGACTGTCTTGCCTTTAGAGATTCAGATGAAGTTAATTCCAATCCCCACACAAACTGAAAAGGAAACAGTAAATGTCCTTTGATGCGAAATCTTCAGTGTGCCTAGTTACTTCACCTTCCAGTTTTTGCTAGATTTTTAGGGTCTTGAGTGTTTCTTGCTGATGTTGTCTACCATGTTTTGATTCTGCTTGTTATCTTTGATCTCATGAAATAGCTCAGACATTTGTGTGCACTGACAACTTTCTGGTTACCTCTTCAAATTGCTCTCCACCTAATCTGGTTTGTTCTTTAGTGCATACTTCTAGAGAGAATACTCTGCTCAATGATTGCCAGAATCCACTGAATTCCAGGTAGGTGTGACCAAGAGATGATGTCAGAAATATCACACATTAAGGTATAGTAAGCCAAAGAAGACTGTGTCTCTAGCTATCTCTCTGAGGACTTGTGGAATGTAGACTGTAATAACTGATGTTTAGTTCCTTCCATTTAACTAAATGACCCCTGATTCCATCTGGCAACTTCACTTTATCCTTCAGAATACTTAATTCCACTGTCTACTTTAGTTTTTATAAACTCTGTTTCTACCAGTTATATCAAACTTGATATAACTTAAAAAGTTTGATTGGCATTTTATCCTCCCATGACCATAATCACTACAATGACAGATGGTTTCTAAATATTCAAATTATCACTTTTAGGGTCCTTTTAGTACATGGTTAAGATGATTGATGTATAGCTCCATTCTTCTAAGTCTTTTAATTGTCTTCTCTATTCCTTTCATTCTCACCTCCTTTTAAAGGGCTCTAAGTATTTGTAATAGTGCTTAGCCCTTTCCTTCCTATAAACTCCCTTTCTGTCATAACCATGAGTATTACTCTTCCAGACTCTCCCTGATGTCATTGCGTGTATTATATTCTAACTTAGCTGAATTAATCCCATCCTCAATACATTCAAGATACATACAACAGAACCAAAAGTTGGTTCTCTGAGAGAATCAACAAGATAGATAAACCCCTAGCCAAACTAACACAAGAGCCCAGAGGTAGTATTCAAATTAACAAAATCAGATATGAAAAGGGAGACATAGCAACAGAATGTAGGGAAATTCAAGAAATCAAGAGATCTTACTATAAAAATTTATTCTTGACCTAAAGCTGTTCCCACAGCCCTCTATACACAGGTCCTGCCATGCCACACCCACTCTGATAGTGACTCTCATTACAGGTTTGGAAACCTAGAAGCAGTCCTGAGAAAAAGAGTTTCAAGGAAACTCAGCC
>NC_034590.1:125147722-125158450 GCF_900095145.1 Mus pahari | reverse complement strand
AGAAAGAAAGAAAGAAAGAAAAGAAAAGAAAAGAAAAGAAAAGAAAAGAAAAGAAAAGAAAAGAAAAGAAAAGAAAAGAAAAGAAAAGAAAAGAAAAGAGCTGCCTGTAAAATACACTGGTGTAACAGTGGCACAAAATTTGTTGAATAAACAACTAGTATCTGATGCTTGATTTAAGACCTGCTCCATGAGATGGAACCCATAAACAACACTGCTTGTGAACAAGAACCTGAGATTAGATAGGCTTGGGACTTACAGAAAACAAAAGTCTACTGCTATGTTAAGGATCATACCAATATAGTGACTCCAAAAGTCAATCTGCTATACTCATAGATCTTTGTCTTGGCAGCCATCATCAGATATGTTTCCTTTGAAATAAAACAAATACACAGAACCAAATTTAGACAATGTGCAGACTGTGACAAACCTTGAAACACACTTTTCTAGCCAGGATGTTTCAATGGAATATCTACCTCATATTGTATCAGTATATTTGTTAAACCTTGCAGTCTTTGCACATATATTTTGGCTTCCATGTTTATGTTAGTATTCGATTCATGTGTGTGCAAATGTATCTGTCTTTGGATTAGCATATGTTTCAACCTCTTTCTTTGGCTCTTTTTTGTTTGCTAATTTCGACATATTCTTCACTGTTTGTTTATGTTGTATATTTTTTCCTTATTTATGTATTTATGCATTTATTTATTTATATACTAATTGATGCCTCTCTTGGTTCCCCTCCATTCTGTCTCAGACAGCGTGCCCACTTAGTATCCTCCACCTTGGTGCATCAAGTTTCTGAAGAAAAGTAAAGCAAGGCATCCCTCTGCTACATATGTGCTGGGGCCCTAGGACTAACTCCTGTGTGCTGTTTTATTTGTAGCTCAGTGTCTGGGAGCTCCCAGGAGTTCAGATTAGTTGATACTGTTGGTCTTCCTGTGGGGATGCCATCCTCTATAGGGCCTTCAATCCTTCTCCTAGTACAACTATAGGGTGCCCAAACTCTGTCTAATGTTTGACTGTGGGTATTAGAATCCCACTCACTCAGCTGTTGATTACAGTCTCTCAGAGGACAGCTATGCTAGTCTCCTGTTTGCAAGCATACCAGAGTATCAATAATAGTGTCAGAGATTGATGCCTGCCCATGGGATGGCTCTCTCAAGTTGGGCCAGTTATTGGTTGACCATTTCTTCACTCTCTGTTCCATCTTTATCCTTAGTATTTCTGGACACAATTTTTTGGTTGAAAGATTTATGGGTAGGTTAACGTTATTATCCATTCATTGGGGGTTCTCCATGACTATAGAAGGTGATATCTTCAGGTCCCATGTCCTCACTGTTAGGCATCCCACCTAAGAATACCCATATTTAGTACTAAGAGGCCCCCAACCCAGGTCTCTATGCCTACCTAGAGTTTCCCACCAATCCTCACCAGCTGACAGCATCACATTTCTATTCATTCTTCTGATCTTCTGGGCCTCTCTCCTGTCTCTCCCTATACCTGATCCCATCTCTCTGTTCTCCTCTCCATCCCCTCTCCTACTCAGGTGCCTCCTTCCCTCTGCTCCCATGACTTATTTGTTCCCCCTTTTAACTGTGATTCAAGCATCCTCTTTGGGGTCTTACTTCTTGTTTAATTTCTTTAAACCTATGGGGGATATATTATCTCATGTTTTTATTATTATTATTATTATTATTATTATTATTATTATTATCCTATTACTATTATTGCTTGTATAGAAGGAGGAGAAGAGAGACTGGGAGGAGTTGAGGGAGGTGAATATATTATATAATATATTTTAAATAAAAGAAAATTTAAAGCTTTGTGATTATACTTCTTTGATGTTCAAAATAAAATTGATGAAGACACTCAATAGTGAAAAGTAAAACTTTTGAAACGGATCCATTTTAAACATGATAGAAATCAGATACAGACCTTCACTCTAAATAAAAGAATGAGTAAAATTTCCATAACTGATAGATTTTTCAAAGTAGTATTCACAATAATATGTTTGGCATGTGAACTACTATAACTTTGACTTGCTGACCATGCTGTCCCTGGAACCAAATGGCAAGGAAATCTTACTACACTTTTACTAGAAGACTATTATAAAAAGTTCTAGGTCAAGTGAGCAGCATGGACTCACATCATAAAATGCAATAGGATATATTCCTTACTGAATTATTTGAGTATTGTGTTTGCCTAAGGCTCATACATACTGTCAAATTATTTTATAAACCATGTTCCTAGAACTCTTGCAATTTTTTATGATATTTGTGAAATAAATAAAAGAGATAACAAGAATTTGGGTAAATTACTCGTCATTTCTCTCAGTTGAGACTAATTTAGGATAAAATTTTCATTATGCTTCACCAGTTAAGTGTAACTATTACAGAGATAGGGCAATCATGGTAAAATTGTCCTAGGCTTTCCTGCTGCTGAACCCAGACTGTCTCCAACTGATCCTCTGGTAATTTTGTAAGTTCCAGAGTACATATTTGCAAAGGTAACACTTATCAGATGGCATAATTAACTTGTACAAAAGAACTTTCAAGAGCTATCAGAAAATTGTGATAAAGGCTTAGAAGGAGTCACTAGAACTACCTTTACCTAGTAACTAATAGGCAAAAGCAATTTAATAGTAATAGAAGCTTGCAGAAGTTAGTCACAGCAATTGTGATATTAAAAGATGAATGGGTATGTAATCTTGCTGTGTACTATTTATATCATCTTCTAAGCCTCTGAATAAAAGCAATCACTCTTGGAATTTAACAAATAATTATTAAGGTTGCTTAATCGACTGTTGATTCAAATTATAGCAACTGTGTGAGCTATGGTTGCATTGTTCTAGCAATTAATATACCTTCTGATACTTGATTTGCAGACATATTCATAGCAAATGTTTTTTTTCATATTTTTCAATGAACACTAAGTGAAATTATTTTAATTTCTCCTGGAAGTACTCCCAGAGTATTCTGTCTAGTTGCAGTATGACCTTTAGGCTTATGTTTCAGGAAATTTAATACTTCTTCCCATGTACAAAATTTTATACAGGCCCTCTAACTGCATCAGTAATACTTTGCTAAATGAACTTACTGATCAAGATATAGAAACATGAGTAGACTTACAAGTAAAGCATATAAGGACAGTTAATCAAAAGCCTTATCAAGATAAATCAAATAGTTTCTATCTCAGCGAATGTTCTTGAAATACAGTAGTATGGGACATGTTGACACAGCTCTTCTAAGATAAAAGATAAACTGTTTTATTAGGCCTTTCTTATGAAACAAAATGATTCACAACACCTATGTGTCCTTTTAGGGTTTATTATTTAGGTTTATTATCAGAGATCATGTATCAAATGATCTGACATTTATAATTCTGAGAAGAGGCCAGAACCACAGATGTCTCTATAACAGAATATTCTACACAGCCTGTATATCAGCATAATAGATAACAGTGAAAAATATAAATTAATTAATATATACATACTAACAAAACTAACTTCAGAAAAAGAGAAAACAAGTATAGAAATTAAGAGGGTAGCAATAAAAAATTCAAATAAATGTAATTCTGGTAATAGAAAATGTTAACAGTAAATTCTCTCCATTAATAGTCCATAGTAATATCTGAACATAAAGGAAAAATAAGCCAAATATATGCAAACTACTCATAAGGCTCTCGAAACAAAACACAGCAATCATAGAAGCCCCAAAGTTAAAATCCACAGAGGTGTATTTTAATGTGCATTTAAAAAATTCCAATCAGGATTACAATGATAAATAACTATCACAAGGTACCAGAAAAAAAAGTTAAAAGAAAATAATCCATTGTCTCAATACTGCTAAAAAAAAATGGAAAAAAATCAAATACAAATCATAATGATTATTTTTCTTTCAGAACCACTTTCATGAATGCACTCTTGACCTCTTTGTTCCTCAGGCTGTAAACTAAAGGGTTCAGCATGGGAATGACCATGGTGTAGAACACAGACACAATTTTGTCAGTGTCCATTGCATGTCTAGAGCTTGGCTGCAAATACATGAAGATTATAGTTCCATAGAAAATAAAAACAGCAGTTAAGTGGGAAACACAAGTGGAAAGAGCCTTCTGAAATCCTGCTCTTGAGCGCATGTTTAAGATTGTGATAAAAATTATAAAGTAAGATACTAATATCATTATGAAAGCAATGAAGATATTAAAGCTAGCTAGGTAAATAAGTACTAGCTCATTAACACGTTTATCAGAGCAGGAGAGAGCCATGATTGCTGGCATATCACAGAAAAAATGATGGACCACATTAGACTTACAGAAAGAGAGACTGAATGTATCTCCAAGGTAAACTGAGACATTGAGGAAACTAAAAACATAGCACCCCATGATCAGACAGATACACACATTTGAAGTCATGGTGGTGGTATAGTGTAGGGGTTTACACACTGCTGCATAGCGATCATAGGCCATTGAGGCCAACAAGTAATTTTCAACAGTAGCAAAGGCTGCAAAGAAGAACATCTGAGCAGCACAGTCGTTGTAGGAAATGGTCTTGTCTCCTATTAGCAGCCCAGCTATGACTTTAGGAGTGACAGCTGAAGAGTAACAAACGTCCACCAGGGACAAGTTACCAAGGAAAAAGTACATGGGGATGTGGAGCCGAGAGTCCAAGAAAATCAGCAGAATCATCCCCAGGTTCCCTACCAGTGTGATGATGTAGATGAGGAGAAAGATGATGAAGAGGGGAAGCTGCATGCCTGGATCATTAGTGAGTCCTAGCAGAATAAACTGTGTCACATCTGTCCTGTTCTTCACCAGTGTCATTTTTCCACAATGTGAAGGTCTGTAGCAATGATAAAGGGATAAGTATTACAATAGCAACCAAGATATTAAGAAGTATAATCCAAAGATAAAGAGAAACATTGTAGTAACAAATTGTTTGGAAAGATTCTCTACAATAGCCTGGACTTTGATGTAAATTTCTTATATTTTTCTGTATATAATGTCACATGCTAATAAATTTGAAATTTTTTGATAAATAATATATGCAATTTAAAAGTGATGTCTATTAATGTGAAGAGAATGAGGGACTTGGGAGTACCTTGTCCTAAATGTAATGTATTTCTCCAATGCCATCCTACAAGTTTCAGAGCACTCTGTGGCAATGATTGTGGAAATTTTTCAAGAGAAAGAGGGGTGGAAGACTGCAAGGAAACAGTGTCATCTAGATTTTAAAAAGGACTGATATAAATATGAACTTACACAAACTATGCCAATATGTCATCCTTCAAGCCATATGGGGCCCCAACATTAAGAGTGGAAATGGACACAGGCTCCTACCCCTGAACAAGAAGCTATCTATAATAGATACAATATGAGAAAGGGGAAGCACTTTTCTCCAATGTAATCTCACTAGATGTATCAAACACACTGCAGAGCAGGTACTGTAGACAGGAATATCTGGCCTACACAAAATTATCTCCATATTTNTGGTTGTCCTTCTGCTTAGTTTTGGAATTTGGAGGGTTTTTTTTTTTTTTTTTGTCTTACTAGTTGTTTTGGTTGGGTGGTTTTGTATTTGTGTGTGTGTGTGTGTATGTGTGTGTGTGTGTGTGTGTGTGTACAATGTAAAGGGAGAACACATAAATTTCAGGGGTTGGAAATGATATGGAGGCATTAGGTAAGGAGAGAAAATATGATTAAAATGTATTGCATGAAATTTTTAAATAAAAAAGAAAACAAGTTTTTGTCCATGTGTTAACCACATCTTAAGGAATTTAACTGGACAATAATGTCTCACAAAAACATATGTACCATATCTTTTCTGAAGTCAATGAAGTTTGATGTTTTATATCTGTTACTGATCAAGAACTGCTTTAAACAATTTATTGTCTTTTCTTAATATGAATTTAAAGAAAAGAAAAAGCAAAGTCTCAGTATGTTAATTTACTTAAAATAATAATTTTAAAATAATTTTAAAATAACACTCTTTTTTCTTATTAGCATGTTTTATATTGAGGATTTATTTTTACCTTTTATGATAGATGAATACGCTCTAAATATGTAACAACTAATCTTTCAGTATCATTCTGCCCAGTTCTCATTTGTTCTTATTCATATCACATGACAATAATCCATAAATTAATGATGGGGAAAATGTCTATATTTATAACTCTTTTATAACTTAGATTTCAGTAATTACTAAAAATATTTTCATTTTCCAATAAATTAAGTGGATACATCTTGAACTGGTTTGTGATTAATTATATTTCTTACTGTATAGTCACTGTTACCAATCAGCTTGAAGCAAAAAACTGTCTCCCAAGTCAGTGAGTCTGATATTACACCAGCAATGTAATGTGACTTAAATGTGATTATAGACACACACTCTCTCAAGTTGTATTCAAATGATTCTAAGTTCTCTGTGCAAAGAAAGAGAAAAATAAATATTAGCATACATCAGTATCCAAGTTGACAATAATTTCTTTCTTTTCTATAGGTAATGTCTTCTCTCCCACATATTTTTCAGAGTTCAGCTATGAAGACTAAATAAGAGACATTGCTGAAAATATCAAGAAATTAACAACTTAAAAGTATGTCAGTGTAATGTTTATCTTTGAATATTCCACTCACCATGTTTCAGGCTCTTAGCTAATCCTCTCATCAGAATGTCTTATGGCTAATAAAAACCTTTGAATTTAAAACCTTGATCAACAAAGCATGACATGAAGTTTATTTTTTCAAAGCTGATGTTAAGAGGTTGTATTTGACTTTCAGAAATTACTTTGTACAGATCTGCTGCAAATTATACAGAACTCTCAAGCTCTAGAGACTTCCCCAGCAGTCTATCTGCAGCTTCCTCTGTACATTGTGTGGAGGAAGCAATTAAATGACCCATGGGAATCACATGTACACATCCTTTGCTTTATATATTATGAATTTGTTTTGTACTCTAAAATTTGTATTTATTCTTTTCATTTTACTTTTGTTTGTGACCATTCTAAAACATATTTCAAGATATCATCTCAGCAAATAGTTTTACTGTGTGTTTTAAATCAATGTGCAAAATAATGGGCATCAGTGTGATATTTTCACACCCTTGCTCTTGTTGGGCCACCCCACTTGGTCAATTAATTTATCCCCTTACACAACTTCATGCTGGCACCATTCCTTCATGCAACAATCCTCCTTCCTAATAAAAGTATTTTTAATACCCAAATATATTACCATTACTCTTCAACCCTTGGAATAAATTTTGACAAGAGATAGATTCATACTTTTAATTACAAGTGATCACAAGGAGTTTTTAAATATGTCCCAAAATGCAAATCTTTAAATGAATAAACCTCTCACATTGAAAAGTAAATAGAAGCCAAGAAAGATATATATGGAGAAACACACACACACACACACACACACAAACACAAAATCATACACAACTACATACTACATACTTTCTTTCTTCTGATATCCTGTAATGTAATAATGGATATAACTACCAAGATGAGCATGTAAATGAGGTGTGACTCAATATGTATGTAGCAGCAAAAATCCAAACAAACTCAAAACAAGCTGTATTTTAAAATTTGTGGGAAAAATGCACAAGATGAATGAAATATCCAACTTGTAAACAACACTATACAACTTGTGTAAGTGTTTAGCCATTAAAGGAAGGATTAAAATATGCAAAACAAAACTGTTTACATTTGATAATGACTAAAAATTACCTACTTAGAATGAAAGACACAATTTGAATGTGAGTGGAATCAAAAATTTGTATTTCATGGAAGTAGAAATGAGAAAGGGTTTTATGCTATATTTTATGTTCTAATATTACCCCAAATGCATAGGGAATCAAGCATTATTCAAGAAAAAAAATATATTTATAGGCAGACCAACTAGCCAAGATGACACGAGCATACAGATATTAAAGAACAATATCTTTACATGTTAACAAATTAGAGTTAAAATAGATGAAAGACAGAAACTTTCATAATCATTGTTGAAAATCTTAAAACTTCATGTTATTGAATGAACAGAATGCTTACTAGATCAATAAGAAATAAATTTTTGTAGTCAAAATATACTCACAAGTTTTAACTGTCATGAAATGAAGATTTTCCCAGTTAGCAGTAGAATTCTCAATCCCATCAAAAATTCCTAGGATAAATAAATAGGCGAAATCTTGAAATAATGAACTTAAAAAGGACTCCTTGTAATGGAGGATATGGAGTCTGAACTGTTCATCTCTTGTAGCTAAACAAGACCTCCAGTTGCAGGACTATGCTGTATTTGGTTGTGGTGATGACCAAGTAGATACAATGGAAATCCACAAACAACTCTGGTTAATGATAGAACCAAAGGTTGACCTCTACACACAGACAGAGGGAGCCTACTGCTGAGAACACATTTACACAGGCCATTGAACATTGAATTTACAGAGGTGCAGTAGGTGTCTGAAGAGAGGTTTTAGCCCTAAGTTCTGATCTTGTACTGCAGGAAGTTATTCAGCAGGCTACCAAAAGAGAAACATGAACATGAACCCAGTCACAAACCATACTATCTATCCAACATGTGTGAGTGGCCAAAGAATATCCGATTTGTGAATAATAATCTATTGTGTAAATATATCATGTTTTCATTATCCACACATTAGCTGATGGTTATCTAGGATGTTTCCAATTTCTAACACTATAAAAAGGACATCAATGAACATAGATTATTAAGTGCCACTGAAGTATGATGTGGAGGCCTTTGAATACAAATCTTAGAGTGGTATGCCAGATCTCGTTGTAGCTCTATTTATCCTCAGCCTTTTTTTCGAAATTTATATACTTATATACAGCCATAATTACTGTAGCAGTTTGTATATCCACCTACAATGAATAAGTGTTCCCCTTTCTCTATATCCTTACCTCTGTGATTTGTTTCTTGGATCTTGACTACTTTTACAGGTATAAGACAAAGTATCAAAGTAAAACATAATAGAATGGAATGTATTTTTTAAACTTATAAAATTTACATTTAAATATGTCCACTAAAAGTATATCATGATTCTTAAACATAAGTTTACTAACGTTCCCCAGTAGACAAATTCACAAGACATGAATAGAGAAACATGATATTTGTTATATAATATCGTTAAAGTGAGATTGGATTCTAAGTGGTGTTACTATATGCTACCTGAAAGCTGTGGAACATGAAAATTTGTGATGCAATTTATTCTGATTTTAAAGTCATCGTGATTGTAGTCAGGAATATCATACATACAGTAAGTAACTCATGAAATCAGGAGATCCAATATTGCTAATATCCAAAAGAGACAGAATTTGCGAATTTAAATAATTTTCTCATTACATAATTCTTTGTTCTTTTTCTGCAAATCTCAGTGTTTGCGGCTATGTTCCTCATGGCCAATAAATATGTTGCTTAGTAAGTCTATTTGAGTTGGACTGTTGTGATGGGAAAATAATCTTTTTGTATAACAGAGGCAAAACAGTCTCTAGTATACAGCTCTAATTTTTTTTCAATCAGTACAGGTCCAAAGCTCATCAATTGTTCCAGTGGAAGGGTGGGTATTCTATAATGGTTAATCTTTCATTAAACACCTAATGGCCTTACTCAGAGAAGTATTAGTAAAAATGAGAATTAATTATCATGGTAAATCATAGGAAAATTACAAGGAAAATTAACTGTATCAATATTGGTAATAATATTTTTGACAAAATACAATCAAATATATCAAAAGCATCTTTATCCAGGCTATGCTTTTAAGCATAATGTTCTTTTTTCTCAGTACAAAATACAGGGAAGAGTCAAAGTCAATCACTTATAATTGATTGATATTGGTCAATCTTCCACTAGCAGCCTTTGGATAAAGATGTAGAACTCTCAGCTCTGCCTGTGCCATGCCTGCCTGGACACTGCCATGCTTCCATTTTGATGATAATTAACTGAACCTCTGAACCTGTAAGCCAGCCCCAATTAAATGTTTTTTTTCTTATAATACTTGTCTTGGTCATGGTGTCTGTTCACAGCAGTAAAACCCTAACTAAGACAGAAGTTGGTACCAGGAGTGGGGTATTGCTGTGATAGTCCTGACCATGCTTTTATTTGAAAGAATGTGGATTTGGGGACTTTGGATTTGGAACACAGTGGAATGCTTTAAATGGGGCTTAATGGNTCATCCTAGTAGGAATATGGAAGACTTTGTTGCTGGGAGTAATTTGAACTGTGTTGACCTGGCCCAAGAGATTTCAAAGGAGAAAAATTTCAGAATGTGGCATAAAGACTGTTTTTGTGGTATTTTGGTGAAGAATGTGGCTACTTTTTGCCCTTGACTGAAAAGTCTGTCTGAGGTTAAGGTGAAGAGACTCAGATTAATTGCATTGACAAAGGAAGTTTCAAAAAAGCCCGGCAGAGACTTTGTTCTCTGGTTAAGTCTTATGAAGAGAAGTTTGAACAAACATATCAAGCTTAGAAAGGAAAAATATAAAATATATGGTTCGAGTATTAAAGGGGAGGGTACCAGGAAGTGAAATGGAGCAAAATTCTGTGTTCTAGGAGATAGCAGATTAAGGGAGTGAGACCTTGGAGCAAGATCCTACCCAGCTAAATTTAGATCCAGGCATAATGGTACACACCTTTAATCCCAGGAGACAGGTATGCTGATCTCTGCGTTCAAGGTCACTCTACAGAGCAAGAACCAGACAGCCAAGCTTCAGCAGTGAAGGA
>NC_034590.1:125141902-125145944 GCF_900095145.1 Mus pahari | reverse complement strand
TGTGTCACTGTGGATGTGGGCTTAAGACACTCAACCTAGTTGCCTGGAAGTCAGTCTTCCACTAGCAGCCTTTGGATGAAGATGTAGAACTCTCAGCTCTGCCTGTGCCATGCCTACCTGGATACTGCCATGCTCCCACCTTGATGATAATGAACTGAACCTCTGAACCTGTAAGCCATCCCCAATTAAATGTTTTTTTCTTATAAAAACAAAACAAAACAAAAAATTCATTGGTATTAAATGCAACCCAGTACATGAAGAAAACGAGATAAGAATGAATCCAGAGAGTTTTCATACCTAAATGTTAAAGTTGTAAACCTT
This sequence comes from Mus pahari, assembly GCF_900095145.1. Taxonomy (NCBI): domain Eukaryota; kingdom Metazoa; phylum Chordata; class Mammalia; order Rodentia; family Muridae; genus Mus; species Mus pahari. Next base: position 125,145,623 of record NC_034590.1, on the reverse strand, counting down.
TTTTTTCCATCAGAACAATGCTTCTGAATGTTCCTTTGATCTACTTATTCCTCAAGCTATAGACCACAAGATTAAACATTGGGATGACCATAGTATAAAACACAGATACAATTTTGTCAGTGTCTATTGCATGACTGGAACTTGACTGTAAGTACATGAAGATAAGAATACAGTGACAGGAATGATATGGGAAGCACAGGTAGATATAGACTTCTGATATCCTGTACCTGAAGGCATTCTTAGGATATCAATGAAAATAATAATATAAGACAATAAGAAAATTATGAGAGCAAAAAAGATATTGAAGTTGGCTAGACAAAAAGAAACCAGCTCATTCACATGTCTATCGGAACAAGAGACATACATGATGGCTGGCATATCAAAGAAAAAATGGTGGGTCATGTTAAATTTATAGAAGTAGATACTGAACTGATACTGAAGTATCTCCAATGAATAAAAATTCATTCATGATCAGGCAGTGGTGGCGCACGCCTTTAATCCCAGTACTTGGGAGGCAGGGGCAGGTGGATTTCAGAGTTTGAGGCCAGCCTGGTCTACAGAGTGAGTTCCAGGACAGCCATGGCTATACAGACAAACCTTGTCTCAAAACAAAGCAAAATAAAAAAAAAAAATTCATGAAGCCAAAGACATATAGTTTATGATTAAATATACACATACTCCTCTAGTCATCAAGGTGGCATGGTGCAAGGGCTTACACAGTTTTGCATAGCAATCATAGACCATTGAGGCTAACATAATTTTCCACAGAAGCAAAGCCTACAAAAAAGAACATCTGATCAGCATAGTCATTGTAAAAAATAGGAGATGTTGTCACCTATTAAAGAGCATTCATGACTTTGGGAGTGATATCTGAAGAGTAACTGAGATCAACAAGGGAAGGATTACCCAGGAAAAAATACATAGGGGTGTAGAGTCAAGAATCCAGAACAGAAAGTAAGATCATCCCCAGGATGAGGATGTAGATGAGGAGGAAGGTGATGAAGAGGGGAAGCTGCAGACTCTGGTCATCAGTGAGTCCTGTGAGGATAAACAGTGTCACTTCTGTTCTCCATCATTGTCATCTGACATTGCTAGATGTTCTGTGGCAATTAATAAAAAGAATAAGATCTTAACAAACTTTAACTTGAAATTTATTAACACAAGATACATGCATTCATTTAAAGTGCAATACAGTCTAAAAAATACTAAACAAAAACCTAAGCTTTGAACCAAAATTAACTGTATTAATTACATATACAGCTACATGCTTTTAAGTCTGAAAAGGGTTAATGAATCATACATAGAATTTAAAGTTTTGTCCATGTGTTAGCTAATTATTAAACAGTTTAATGATTTGACCAAAAATACTGTATAAATTAATATATGCTGCTGTTAACTTAGTAACTCAGTAAAGAATATCACTTCCACAATATTTATCTGCCAGGAACAGAATAGACACTGTGGATTGCATTCACTGTTACCTCTCACTTATCAGTATAAACTTGAAGACTAAAATAAAACACAGTCTCAACCTATTGATTGACGTAGGTTAGTTTTATAATTTGCACAAGAACCATGCTCTTTTCCTCATTATTTTTATTGGTTTTACTTGTCTAATTCCAAGCCTCCTCCTCTAATAGGTAAACACATAGTAACAATACAACATTGAAAGATCATTTTTTCTTTTGTATCTCTGAAGAAATAAGCATAATACAACAATTAAGAAATTACCTATATTTTTATGTTTGTACCTCAATATGAAATCAGTTATTTAGAAATATGTTGAAATAATTGTTAACCTTCAAAAATGCATAGTCATTATATCTACTTCTGCATTTTGTGAATTATTCTTCTATCTAAAATGTCTATGCAAGCTTGTTAGTTATTGGGAAAAGGAACCTATTAATAGTCAATATGCAATCGTCAAGTCAGACACGGAGTACAGTCTAGGTATTATTACAGGTACACTTTCTCAGACTATACTCAAAAGATCTCAATTTCACTAAGGTAAGAAGAATGGAAAAATCAAGATTAGCATGAACCAATTTGCAATTTGGTAAGATGAACTTTCTTTTTCATTTAAATGTTGCTCAACTCCTCTCTATATGCATTGCAAATGCATATGAGGTGCTGGAGGGCTGGCCCATGGATTAAGAGATCACATTGCTCTTGAAAAGAATCTAAGCTCTGGTTCTAGCTCAATGTGGGTACACTGAGCAGTTTGAAACTCCTGGTCCATCAAAATACCCTTCCTCTGACCTGGTGTATTCTTACTCTTATGCGTAAAGAAGCACAGACCCAAAGGTTCAGACATGTAATTCAAAATTAAAATAAACGAATAGAGACATTGATGCAAAGCTCATGATTTAGGGTTGACAATTTTTAAAAATCAGTTTGATATTTGACATTCAGTATTTTCCTCACCATGGTTGGAGATCACAGCAATCCCTCAGGTCAGAAGTCCTTCTATACTAACAGCCATTATTATTGAAATGAAAAGTAAAGATCTACAAAGCATGACATGTAGAGTGTTTCCACCAAAATGATGAGATATGGAGTCATTTCTGATCTCAGAGACAAATGCATGGAGAACTGGAATGAATCATAAGGACTTAATGAGCTCTTAAGATTCCTGATGCTCCTGACTTCACTGGGTAAAAAGGAAGCAATTAAGTAAGCGGTGGGATGAAGTTGACTACTTTTATATGAACCAAAGTGTTTATATTACTTGCTATTTCTTTTTTTTTTTCAAAATGGTGTAATTAATTCTCTGGGAGATGGAGACTTTTAGTATATAGTACTAAGAATGCTGTCAAATATCTAGCCCTATATCTACTACCATAATCAAATAAGACAAACTGTTATTATTGTTAATAACTGTTCCTTCCACCCATCATGTCAATTACGTCATCCAACCGATTTCACTTTTTCTGTTAGTCCCTAAACATAATCCTGAAGTATACAGACATTGAGTTTATGCTTCAGTTAATAATTGAAGTGCATCCAGAATGTTAATTATGTCAGAGTTATATGTTTTATTTTTTGCTTATTACTTGCATCTATGTGCACGAAATGCCCATATCTATTTATGCAAATTGCATGTGAGTGAGGTTACACACATGCTAGCATTCTTTTCTGTTCCAATGATAAAACATTGGCCAAGGCCTTTCCCTGCCCAAGGAGGGGTGTTCACCCGGGAGCAGTCTCCAGGCCTGATCCAGCATCCAGCGCCTTTCCCCGCCCAAGGAGGGGTGTTTGCCCAAGAGCAGTCTCCAGGCCTGATCATGCACCCGGTGCCTTTCCCCGCCTGAGGAGGGGTGTCTGCCTGGAAGCAGTCTCCAGGCCTGAAATAAAAGGTGAGCCATCTTTGCTCCAGTGCACTGCCTGGGAGAGGGCAGACTGGAGAAGTGTCACAGCTTCTGGGAAGGATCCCGTGTCTGGTTCCGGTCATCCTGCTCCTCTCCCCACCCGAGGAGGGGTGTCTGGCTGGGAGCAGTCTCCAGGCCTGAACCAGCATCCCGCACCTTTACCTCCTGAGGAGGGGTGTCTGCCCGGGAGCAGTCTCCTGGCCTGAGCCAGAAGGAGAACCATCTTTGCTCCAGTCCACTGCCAGTTAGAGGGCAGCCTGGAGAAGGGACGCAGCTTCTGGGCTCCAGTCTGCACTGGCAAGAGTGTAGACTGCAGAAGCTACACAGCTTCAGGACAGACAGAAGCAACCTAA
>NC_034590.1:125137999-125141891 GCF_900095145.1 Mus pahari | reverse complement strand
ATGGGGTCCTCTCTGGATAGTCCATCCCTTCATCCCAGCTCCAAACTTTGTCGCTGTACCTATAATTTTTCATGGGAGTTATGTTCCTCATTCTAAAAGGTGGGTTTTAAATCCCCACTAAAACAGGTTTCTGCTTGGCCCAAAGGAATAGCATAATCAAGGATTTCCTGGGAACCCCTGGTGGTGGGGTTTAACTATTGACTAGCCTTGCACCTGGCTTCCTCCTCAAGCTGCCTAGTCCTGCCCTGCTCTTTGGATGTATGCAATCCTTTGTCTTGTGTCACTGTGACCATGGATGTATCCTGCCTGGCTTATCTTGTTTGTTCTGTATTAAAAGTTTGATGCTCATTTTGAACAATACATTCAGATTCTACAATCTCTCTCTCTCTCTCTCTCTCTCTCTCTCTCTCTCTCGTGTGGACTCTGTTTGGTATTCTCCGAATCCTTGCTCATCTGCAACCAAAGTGTGTATAGTTCAGTACTTATTAGAAGGGGGAAAAATACCCAAGGAGGAAATGCAGAGCCCAAGTGTCTGGCTGAGACTGAAGGAAAGACAATACAGAGACTGCCCAACCTGAGGATCCATCTCATATACAGTTATCAAACCCAAACACTATTGTGGATGCCAAGAAGTACTTGCTAACAGGAGCCTGATATAGCTATCTTCTGAGAGTCTCTGCCAGTGCCTGACAAATACAGAAGTGGACGATTGCAACAAACCATTGGACTGAGCATATGGTCCCCAATGGAGGAGCTAGAGAAAAGACTAAAGGATATAAAGGGATTTGCAGCCCCATAAGAGGAACAACAATATGAGCCATCCAGTACCCTTAAAGCTCCCATGGACAAAATCACCAACCAGAGTACAGAGGCAGGGTCCCATGGTTCCAGCCACATATGTAGCAGAGGATAGCCTTGTTGGACATCAGTGAGAGGAGAGGCCCTTGGTTCTGTGAAGGCTTCATGCCCCAATGTTTGGGAATGCCAAGACAGGGAATTGGGAGTGGGTTTGTTGGTGAGCAAGGAAGAAGTAATAGGATAGGGGGTTTTTGGAGGAGAAAGCAGGAACAGGGATAACATTTGAAATGTAAATAAAGAAAATATCTAATAGAAAAAATTTTAAAACTAAATAAAAGTCTTAAAATATAGTAGAAGTGGAATAAAATTTCTTTCTGTTAGGAAGAAAAAAAAAACAAAATCTTACACTCAACAAAACTGGAAAATCTAGATGAAAAGGACTATTTTCTAGACAGATACCACACACCAAAGTTAAATTAAGAGCAGGTAAAATATCTATACAGGTCCATATCACATAAGAAAATAGAATAATCCCTTAAAACCTCCTAAGGAACAAAAGCCCAGATCTGGATGGATTCAGTGCAGAATTCCACTTAAACTTCAAATAACTAATACCAATATTCCTCTAACTATTCCATTATATAGAAACAGAATAAAAACTATCAAAGTCAGTCTGTGAAGCCATAATTACTCTGATACCTAAACCACACAATGACTAAACCAAAAAGTGAATATCAGACCAATCTCCCTTATGAATATCGGTGGAAAAATACAGAATAAATTTTTTTGTGAACTAAATCCAAGAACAGATCAAAACCATCATTCATCATGATCAAGTAGGTTTCACCCCAGGAATGCAAGGTTGGTTCAATATACAAAAATCCATTAATGCAATCAACTATATAAACAAACTCAAAGGAAAAAAATCATATGAGTATCTCTTTAGGTGGAGAAAACGTGTTTGACAAAATACGATACCCCTTCATGTTAAAAGTATTGGAGAGATAATGAATTTATGGCCCATTTCTAAACACAATAAAATCAATTTACTGCAAATCAACAGCCAATATCAAATAACATGTAGAGATAGTTGAAGCAATCCCACTAAAATCAGAGACAAGACAAGGATACCCACTCTCCCCATATCTATTTAATACAGTAGTCAAAAGTCTAGCTAGAAGAATAAGACAACAAATAGAGATCAGGGTGATACAAATTTGCAAAGAAGAAATGAAGGTATCGCTATTTGCAGATGATATGACAGTATACATAAATGACCCCAAAAAATTCTACCAGAGAACTCCTAAACCTGATAAACAACTTCAGCAAAGTAGCCAGATATAAAATTAACTCAAATAAATCAGTAGCCTTCCTTTATACAAATGATAGACTTAGAAAGAAATTGGGGAAACAATTCCCTTCACAATAGCCACAAGTAATATAAAATATCTTGTGGTAACTCTAACCAAACAAGTGAAAGATCTGTATGATTATAACTTCAAGTCTCTGAAGAAAGAAATCAAAGATCTCAGAAAATGGAGAAATCTCCCATGCTCATGGCTTGGCAGAATTAGCATAGTAATCTTACCAAATGCAAACTACAGATTCAATATGATCCCCATCAAAATACCAACACAATTCTTAAAATAGATGGAAAGAGCAATTCTCAAATTCATCTGTAAAAGTGAAAAACCCAGAATAAGGAGAATAATTCTTAAAAATAAAAGAAATTATGGGTGAATCATTGTCCACGACTTCAAGCTATACCTCAGAGCAAGAGTGATTAAAAACAAAAACACAAACACAAACAAAAAACAAAAACAAAAACAAAACAAACAAACAAACAAAAAACCCTGCATAGTATTGCTACAGAGACAGACACGTTGATCAATGGAATAGAATTAAAGACCCAGAAATAAAACCACACAATCCTAGGCACTTGATCTTTAACAAAGAAGCCAAAAAGATACAATGGAAAAAAGAAAACATCTTCAATAATTGGTGCTGGTATAACTGGCAGTCAGATGTTGGGCATTGGGCTATACACAGATAGCCTGGTTTCCAGTTGAGGCTAGATGTTGAACCCCAGGACCCGGTGGTGATAATTCACATGGGACAGAGGAGTTCTCTCATGTCTCCTGGAACTCAAGGCTCCTGTCAAAGTTACCACCCCTTCAGCCCCCACAAGAGAAGCATTGTTAGTAGTCAGGAAGGCAATGACCCAAGCTTCCGACCTTCGGGCTAGATCCTCCCCAGTTACCTAGCAGCAGAAAAGATAGCAGCATATTTTAAGAGGGGCTGTTTAGTCCCTCCTTGCTTTCTCACTCCTCTCACTCCTATGGCTCTCTTGCTCTCTTGCTCTTACTCTCTCCTCTTCTTTCTCCTCTCTCTTTGTCTTCTCCTTTCCCCTCTCCTCTCTCTTCCTCTTAATCTTTAACCTTTCTTCTCTCTCTCCTTTTCTATCTTCTCTCTTTTCCCCTGCCTTTCTATAATAAAACTCTAAAACCATAGACTGTCTCTGTTCATCTGCACCTACTCTCACCTCTGTGGGAACCTCTCTCCCTCAGCCCTCTCTCCCATAACCCTGGGGCTACAGGGTGTTGCCCCAGGGTCCTGGATGGGGGCTTCCCCTTGTCAACACCCCCCATCAAGTGGGGTCAGTGGCTTAGATGCCCAACCAGGGCTGAGTGGAAAGCTTCTGGCAGCCCTCCTGTATCTGCCTGCCCAGAGCAAAGGAGGAACTCAGGCCCGATGTGGGCTATCCTCCCTTCCCCCTCTTTCCCCAGTCCCTATTAGTTCCCACAGTCAGCAGGTAGAAAAATGATGATATATGCATATTTGTCAACTTGCACAAAGCTCAAGTCAAAATAGATCAAAATCTCAACTGTGGGAAATTGTAGCTGGGGGCCTCAGGGCCACACCCTGTAAAGAGAGAGATAAGGGAAGAAGTTCCCAATACTGACCAGAGTGAGTGAAGGCTTGATGGAGCAGAGACTCTCTATGGTTTAAGAGTTTTATTATAGAAATGCAGGAGGAAGAGAAGGGAGAGAGAGAGAGAGAGAGAGAGAGAGAGAGAGAGAGAGAGAGAGAGAGA
>NC_034590.1:125107063-125137129 GCF_900095145.1 Mus pahari | reverse complement strand
TATATATATATATATATATATATATATATACTCAAGAAGCTAACCACCAAAAAAACACGAAAATACCAAATTAAAAAAACGAGGTATAGACCTAAACAGAGAATTGACAACAGAGGAATATCAAATGGCTCAGAAGCACTTATAAAAATGTTCAAAGCCCTTAGTGATCAGAGAAATACAAATTAAAATGACCCTGAGAATCTACCTTACGCCAATCATAATGGCTAATATCAAAACCTCAGATGAAAGCACATGTTGGCAAGGGTGTGAAGAAAGAGGAATACTCCTGCATTGCCGGTGGTATTGCAAACTGGTAAAAACAACTCTGGAAATCAATCTGGAGATTCCGCCAAAAATTGGAAATATATCTACCTGAAGATCCAACTATACCACACTTGGGTATATACCCAAAATATGCCTTGTTTGTGATAGCAAGATGCTGGAAACAACCCAGATGTTACACAACAGAAGAATGGATACAGAAAATGTGGTGTCTTTACACAATGGAATACTAATCAGCTATTAAGAACCAGGACATACTGAGTTTTTCAGGCAAATGGATGGAACTATAAAATATCATCCAGAGTGAGGTAACTCAGAACCAAAAGGACATGTGTGTTGTGTATGCAGTAATACATGGATTTTAGCCTAAACTTTACGGAATAACAAGGATTCAATCCACAGAACTCAAAAAGGTTAACAAGCTGAAGAGAATGAATGAAGATGCCACAATCCCACTTGGGAGAGAGAAGAAAGCAATCACAAGTGAGGATGGAGGGACCTGGGTGGGAAAGGTAACAGGGAGGGAAAGTGGGGAACATGATCAGGTATTGGGTAAAGATAACAGGAATGAAGTTCTGAGGGCCAGCAAAAAGAATGGAAACAGACAACTTCGGAGGTAGAATGAGAAGGGACCCTCTACACTGTATCAGAGACCTGGGAGGTGAGAGACTCTCAGAACTCAAAGGGAGGGACCATAAATTGCCACAGACGGTCAGTCAGGGGTCTTAAGACGTGCGGGGGGGACTGCACTCGGCTACCCAGGTAAGGAACAGATTCCACGTGACAGACAGAGACACAGACACAGATGGCTGTATTAACTGCCGCAAAATCTTTACTTCAAGCATCAGACTTTATACACATGAAACAAGGAACAAGGTATTGGCACAGATTCCGGACAGATCGTAATCTTACTTAAAAACCTATTACCATGCAGATTGTCATTACAAGCACAGAACGTTTAGTAAAAATTTAACTTTGGCACTTTGCCGGTGATCATGCTACCGGACACTTGGTTTTACTAGTTTCATTCTGTCCCAGGTACTGTCACCTGTGGTTAATGTAACCAGCCAGCTTTGCGATGCTCTAATATTTTGTTTTTGAGACATACTTTGGACAATTTAAATTCTCTTTTTTATACTCCCTCGTCCCAGGACCATGATGGACATACATATACACAGCCCATCTATTCATACATAAATCATACATTTTCGTATAAGAAAAGGGGGGCATCTGTTGGAGAGTAAATATAAGGCCCTTGGTAAATCTTGGGAGACCACCATCTGCCTCCTATCTTTAGTTGAAATGCCTTGTTACCCTTAGGTGTCTCCAAGCCTATCCTTTCATAATACTCTCTTTCTCTTTCTATTTTATACTCCAAATTCCTTCTAACTCTAGTGTTTCTTGTAAATCCTGATTCAAACTTTTGCATGGCATCCATAATTTCCCCAAATCCTAACAAAGAATATCTTAATAATGTTACCATTAACTGGGCAGTTGGAGAATCATTTTTGCTAACAGCCTTCTTTAGTGCTAGATCACATAGTTCATCTTCCACTTCCTGCTCTTGCNCTATCTTTGACTCCGCCGTGGGTGCCTAAGTCTGCTCAGGCTGGGCATGTACTGTTCTCTTTCTATTGAGGTTCAGTAGTTCCTTCCTTATTTCCAGGACTATCTAATGCTGAATCTGAAATCCACCCCTCACCTGATGGTGGGGTGGTTGTTGCACAAGAGCTGTAGATCAAAAGGCCTCAAACAATTAATAGTCCCATTGCCTAGGTACTGATTATCCCCCAGCATGTTCCCAGGAGGAAAGCACTCCATGACTATCTAGGACGTCGCTGCCTTTGACCTTCAGGGCGACAAAGCCACGTGTGGCACAAACCCTCAGGACTAGCAGCCATGCAAGCTCTTTGGTCTCCATGCTGCACAGTCTTCCCTGAAGAGGGCGTGGCAGTTCTTCCTTTTTTGTTTTGAAGTCAGTAGATGTGCACCTCTTGTCTCAGCTTGGCGAGAGAGATTAACATCACCCTGAACAAAATAGGGAAAATAATGCATATAGCCAAGATTATGACAGGTCCTATTCTCAGAAATATGAAGTACTGAACCCAATCCCAGGGATTGAGAGCCTTGATATTATCTGTAAGGGAAGAAGCTAGGCCTTTTAAGTCCCAATCATCTAGATGAGTAGCGCTCATCTCTGAGATTTGTGGTTGTAAACCCTTCATAATATAGGAAATATCGGTATCTCTCCAAAGTCCTTGTAAGTGTGCTCTAGTTTTATTCCAAGCTAGGGATGCATTATACTGCAAAGGAGTAACACAAATAAACTTAAAGTTAGCATGACATTTAGTAGCTAACCTGGCTTTAAGATTTGCGACATTTTGGCCCAATTCTAGTACCACCTCTTTTAAGGCATTAAGTCTAGCTTCTAACTTTGTATCAATTATTTTTTGTTTTGACAAGGCTAGAGTTATATTCTTATGCATATCATTGACAAAATGAGCTGTTTGCATCTCTTTCACTAAGGCAGTGGTGGACACCACAGAAGATGTTAAAAATAGCTATCAGGACAGTAATTCCTAAAATCAAAGCTGCAACAAATCTCTTTGGTCTAATAAGCTCATTAAACCTTTTTAAAGTTTGCAATCTTGAATTCTCAAACCAAGGATCATTTCTTAACTCTACAGGCAGCAGAACATAAGCAGGTCATTTTAAAAAAATCATAACAACAAACTCTTTATCTAAATAAGGATCTACACAATTAGTTAATTGACAAGAATTACAGCTAATATAAAAAGACTTGTCAAGATTGGTGATCTTAACTATCAAAATTATCTAACAATATAGCATACTGGTAAGGTACACAAGGTTTTACAGCTATAGGGGATCAGCCTAAATGGCCAAAAACATTGTCTCTGGGGAAAAACCTCTTGTCCATTTTTTGTGCCAGTCCCTTCGCCCCATGAGTCAGCTTTTGTAGTTGTTCAAGTTGGCTCCCATTGCTGCAGCCTGGGGCGGCAATAGGGAGAGTCTTCTCCATTTTGCTTGCAAGTGTCTGCTCTCCTAGAATCCTCCTTCTCTGTGCTCTCAATACAGCTTTGTTGTCACTATCCTCAGGGCACTCAGGAACTCCAAGGTCAGCCTGTGGCACGAATCACTCTGGAAGCTAGCATGCTCCTGCAGCATTCTGTGGACAAAACAGAAACATTGCCCCCCTTTTTCCNCAAATTAAGTACCTGAACAGGATCATGCAATGTGCAAATAAGTGGATCCTTTTTATCTTACCTAGACATGATTATGTGCATTTTATTTATTTAATTATTTATTTAAAGATAAGACTATCTACTTGTAGCAATTAAGTATAAGTCTTCAAGAATTAGCACCATTATGTAGAAACAGGTAGAAATTGAGGACACTTGAGAACAAATTTTTATGATTTGACATGCACGTTTTTTAAAAATACTAAAATAGTATTTTAAGCCATTACTTTTTTGATGATGTAAAGAAATTAGATTATATGGTCAATTATTTTTGTGTAAGGTCTATAATCTGCCTGAGATATAAATCTAGCATTGCATCACCTTAAGAAGTCTTGTCCAGGCAATCTAGGATAAATTCTTAAATCTCCAAATATAGTCTTTTTAAAAGAACAGCATTTTTTTCTTATGAGTTGTATATGCATAACCAATTGTAAATGAGACTTTTGAGAATTTATAGTATCTGAGGGACAAACAATTTTAAACAATTGTATATCTGAGCTCTATATTGACTATTAATATACAAATTAAAGCTTTATCATTGAACATTTTATAAAACCATCTACAGCACACAATTTAATTATCTGTGCTGAAGCAAGAGGAAACTTCAATAGAATAAACATGTGATCCAATTCACATATACTTCTCTCCCATAAAAAAGCTGCTTTTAAATACAGTAAATGGGATGCATGCATTCATGAATTTATGAAAGATATAAAAGCATGCATAAAAGCAATTTTTAACTTATCTTTTAGGATAATGATTATTAATTGTATTTAAAATGATGGTATGCAATAGGCCAAATATCAATATTTTGTAATAACCAACTTAATTGCTGTTTGGAACAGGGAACAGACACTTTTAAGACACAATTATTTTGTTGTAGTTTTTTTTTAAATACATGAATTTATTTTACAATTCTTTATTAGCACCACAGCAGACTTATAATAGGATGTTAAAACTTTACTTTGAGCTGAAGAAAGATGTTACATTAATATTTTCTCTTGCCAAACAATTGCTGTGGGAACATTTAATAACCATAACTAAAATAAGCAGCTAGTATATAATTATCATTGATAAAACAATTAACTAAAATAAATAAAATAAAATGGTACAATTATAATATGAGCAAAGGGACAGTGTACTTACTTGTAGGTGGTCTCATTTCTGCCTTGGATGGGGTCATGGAGAGACTAAGGTCATGGAAAGGTTGCTAAGGATGTGCCAAAATCCCAAGGCCTGACATATCAGCACAGTTCCAAGTGAAAACAAAACAGCCTTTTATTTTACACAAACAGCAGCTGGCATTCTAATTGGATGATAGATGGATGTAACGGAGTGAGTATGCATCTGTACCTATCTGTAAATGGTAACTTCATTGTATCATGTAACTTAGTGGGTGTGCATGTGTACCTGTCTGTGTTTACAGGGAAAATTTTTATGCAAATGATAAACTTTAAAAAAAAATGGTACATTCTCTTAAATTTCCTTTCTAAAATCCCATGCTTCTAAAAAGCCTATGTGAGCATTCTCTTTGAGAAATCACAAAAAGGCATGTGTGTTTCAGCAACAGATATGAAGATAGGAGAATAGAAATCAAAGAATGCAATATGGTAAATGAGAATAGAAATTAGAGATGTAAGTGATATTCTTTGAAAAATCTCCCTGATTGTCATAGTTAATATCAAGAAATCTGGAAAGTATCAGCAATAATGGCAAATATAGGTGTGAAGTAATAATCTAGACAATACATAATGAAACAGGCCAATATTGTTAAATCAGTCCAATGAAGACATATGCTGCATAAAATTTCAGCTTATTGAAATATAAATATTTGTAGTAGTAATTTGTTTGCCTTAAGCTTGACCCTTAAGGTGTTCTGAAACTTGTATACTTAAATCTCTAACAACACTTTGGCTTTAAAACGCTATTCCAATTCTTAAAATGTTTGAATAATAGGTTACATAGATTACCCTAAGCCAACAATGCACCATGATAGGGTGTGACAGGACATATGTGATATATCACAATTCAAGGAAGAGATGATTTGGAGCGGAACCCCAGGAGGTTGGGTATGGAGTAAGATAGGCAATGGAATAGGCATGGATTTCTCTAGGAAGGAGAAAGACAATAAAAAGTTATGGGAGGTTGGGAAGTGCACAGATTGGAACAGGAGGGTAAAAGGAGGGGTAATGAGAATGGGGGAAAAAGAGGGAATTCAGGGAGAGGCAACTAAAACCATTTGAGGATTTATATAGAAATCTAATGCAGTAGTAGTTTCCTATAGTATTTTCATATATGAAGGTTAAATAAATGAAATTATAAATTAACAAGGTACAGAACTCCAACTGCACACCTCTGGTTACCAAATAAAGCTTCTAGGACTGGGAATGAGTTACATAATAACTGAGTTGTGGATCAAAGGGATCCTTGGGAAAACCTCAAACCGCCTAGGCTACTGCGAAGGTCATTGGTCGCATTTCATACTCTGGTGATAAAAACCTGTTACCAAAGACATTTACACAACTCACTGAAATCAGAAATGTAGAACTAGTAGCTTCCTAGAGATTTCACTGCTATACACTGTTATTCATAATACTAGAGAGTATTATGAACAATCCCAAAGGAGAACACAAACACAGCTGCAAACCCTTAGATTTACAAAAAAAAAAAAAAAAAAAAAAAAAAAAAAAAANAAAAAAAAAAAAAAAAAAAAAAAAAAAAAAAAAAAAAAAAAAAAAAAAAAAAAAAAAAAAACAAAGAGCTGCCTGAACTGACTGTAAGATACTCTGGTGTAACAGTGGCACAAAATTTGTTGAATAAACAGCTAGTATCTGACACTTGATTTAAGACCTGCTCCATGAGATGGAACCCATACAAAACACTGCTTGTGAACAAGAACCTGGGATTAGATAGGCTTGGAATTTACAGAAAAACAAAAGTCTACTGTTACGTTAAGGATCATACCAATATAGTGACTCCAAAAGTCAATCTGCTATACTCACAGATCTTTGTCTTGGCAGCCATCATCAGATGTGTTTCCTTTGAAATAAAACAAATACACAGAACCAAATATAGACAATGTGCAGACTGTGACATACCTTAAAACACACTTTTCTAGCCAGGAAGTTTCAATGGAATATCTACCTCATATTGTGTCAGGATATTTGTTAAACCTTGCAGTCTTTGCACATATATTGTGGCTTCCATGTTTGTGCTATTATTCGATTCATGTGTGTGCAAATGTGTCTGTCTTTGTATTTGCATATGTTTCAACCTCTTTCTTTGGCTCTTTTTTTGTTTGCTTATTTTGTCTTATTCTTCACTGTTCGTTTATGTTGTATCTTTTTTCCTTATTTATGTAGTTATGCATTTATGTATTTATTTATTTATATACTGATTGATGCCTCTCTTAGTTTCCCTCCATTCTGTCTCTGTCAGGGTGCCCACATAGTATCCTCCATCTTGGTGCATCAAGTTTTTGAAGTGAAGTCAAGCAAGGCAGCCCTCTGCTACATATGTGCTGGGGCCCTAGGACTAACTCCTGTGTGCTGTTTGATTGGTAGCTCAGTGTCTGGGAGCTCCCAGGAGTTCAGATTAGTTGATACTGTTGGTCTTCCTGTGGGGAAGCCATCCTCTACAGGGCCTTTAATCCTTCTCCTAGTACATCTACAGGGTGCCCAAACTCTGTCCAATGTTTGACTGTGAGTATTAGAATCCCACTTACTCAGCTGTTGATTACAGCCTCTCAGAAGACAGCTATGCTAGTCTCCTGTTTGCAAGCATACCAGAGTATCAATAATAGTGTCAGAGATTGATGCCTGCCCATGGGATGGCTCTCTCAAGTTGGGCCAGTTATTGGTTGACCATTTCATCACGCTCTGTTCCATCTTTATCCTTAGTATTTCTGGACACAAGTTTTTGGTTGAAAGTTTTATGGGTAGGTTAATGTTATTATTATCCATTCATTGGATAACAAGAATTTGGGTAAATTACTTGTCATTTCTCTCAATTGAGACTAATTTAGGATAAAATTTTCATTATGCTTCACCTGTTAAGTGTAACTATTACAGAGATAGGGCAATCATGGTAAAATTGCCCTAGCCTTTCCTGCTGATGAACCCAGACTGTCTCCAACTGATCCTCTGGTAATTTTCTAAGGTCCAGAGTACATATTTGCAAAGGTAACACTTATCAGATGGCATAATTAACTTGTACAAAAGAACTTTCAAGAGCTATCAGAAAATTGTAATAAAGGCTTAGAAGAAGTCACTAGAACTACCTTTACCTAGTAACTAATAAGGCAAAAGCAATTTAATAGTAATAGAAGTTTGCAGAAGTTAGTCACAGCAATTGTGATATTAAAAGATGAATGGGTATATAATCTTGCTGTGTATTATTTATATCATCTTCTAAGCCTCTGAATAAAAGCAATCACTCTTGGATTTAACAAATAATTATCAAGTTTGCTTAATTGACTGTTGATTCAAATTATAGCAACTGTGTGAGCTATGGTTGCATTGTTCTAGCAATCGATATACATTCTGATATTTAGTTTGCAGATATATTCATAGAAAATGTTTTTTTTTCATGTTTTTCAATGAACACTAAATGAAATTATTTTAATTTCTCCTGGAAGTACTCCCAGAGTATTCTGTCTAGCTGTAGTATGACCTTTATGCTTATGTTTCAGGAAATTTAATACTTCTTCCCATGTACAAAATTTTATACAGACCCTCTAACTACATGAAGAATATTTTGCTAAATGAACTTAGTGATCAAGATATAGAAACATGAGTAGACTTACAAGTAAAGCATATAAGGACAGTTTATCAAAAGCCTTATCAAGATAAATCAAATAGTTTCTATCTCACTGAATGTACTTGAAATACAGTAGTATGGGACATGTTGACAAAGCTCTTCTAAGATAAAGGATAAACTGCTTTATTAGGACTTTCTTATGAAACAAAAAGATTCACAACACCTATGTGTCCTTTTAGGGTTTATTATTTAGTTTTATTATAAGAGATCATTTATCAAATGATCTGACATTTATAATTCTGAGTAGAGGACAGAACCATAGATGTCTCTGTAACAGAATATTCTACACAGCCTGTATATCAGCATAGTAGATAAGAGTGAAAAATATAAATTAATTAATACATACATACTAGCAAAACTAACTTCAGAAAAAGAGAAAACAAGTATAGAAATTAAGAGGGTAGCAATAAAAAATTCAAATAAACATAATTCTGGTAATAGAAAACGTTAACAGTAAATTCTCCCAATTAATAGTCCATAGTAATATCTGAACATAAAGGAAAAATAAGTCAAATATATGCAATAGATTTATAAGGCTCTTGAAACAAAACACAGCAATCATAGAAGCACCAAAGTTAAAATCCACAGAGGTTTATTTTAATGTGCACTAAAAAAATCCAGTCAGGATTACAATGATGAATAACTATCACAAGGTACAAGAAAAAGAAACTTAAAAGAAAATAATTCATTGTTTCAATAGTGTTAAAAAATGAAAAAAAATCAAATACAAATCATAATGAGTATTTTTCTTTCAGAACCACTTTCATGAATGCACTCTTGACCTCTTTGTTCCTCAGGCTGTAAACTAAAGGGTTCAATATGTGATAAAAATTATAAGGTTAGATGTTAATGAAAGCAATGAAGATATTGAAGCTGGCTGGGTAAATAAGTACTAGCTCATTAACATGTTTATCAGAGCAGGAGAGAGCCATGATTGCTGGCATATCACAGAAAAAATGATGGACAACATTAGACTTACAGAAAGAGAGACTGAATGTATCTTCAAGGTAAACTGAGACATTGAGAAAACTATATATAATGTTACATGCTAATAAATTTGAAATATTTTGATAAATGATATATGCAATTTAAAAGTGATATCTATTAATGTACAGAGAATGAGGGACTTATAGTACCTTGTCCTAAATGTATTGTATTTCTCCAATGCCATCCTACAAGTTTCAGAGCACTCTGTGGGAAAGATTGTGGAAATTTTTCAAGAGAAAGAGGGGTGGAAGACTGCAAGGAAACAGTGTCATCTAGATTTTAAAATGGACTGATATAAATATGAACTTACACAGACTATGGCAACATGTCATCCTTCAAGCCATATGGGGCCCCAACACTAAGAGTGGAAATGGGCACAGGCTCCTACCCCTAAACAAGAAGCTATCTATAATAGATACACTATGAGAAAGGGGAAGCAATTTTCTCTAATGTAATCTCACTAGATGTATCAAACACACTGCACAGCAGGTACTGTAGACAGGAATATCTGGCCTACACAAAATTATCTCCATATTTTTGGCGGTCCTTCTGCTTAGTTTTGGAATTTGGAGGGTTTTGTCTTACTAGTTGTTTTGGTTGGGTGTTTTGTATTTGTGTGTGTGTGTGTATGTGTGTTTGTGTGTGTGTGTGTGTGTGTTAATGTGTGTGTGCAATGTAAAGGGAGAACACATAAATTTCAGTGGGTTGAAATGATATGGAGTCATTAGGAGAGGAGAGAAAATATGATTAAAATGTATTGCATGAAATTTTTAAATAAAAAAGAAAACAAGTTTTTGTCCATGTGTAACCACATCTTAAGGAATTTGATAACTGGACAATAATGTCTCACAAAAAACATATGTACCATATCTTTTCTGAACTCAATTAAGTTTGATGATTTATATCTGTCACTGATCAAGGACTGATTTAAACAATTGCATTCATTGTCTTTTCTTAATATGACTTCAAAGAAAAGAAAAAGTAAAATCTCAGCATGTTAATTTACTTAACATAATTTTATAATTTAAGAATAATTACCCTTTATTCCTTATTAGCATGCTTTATATTGAGGGTTTATTTTTACCTTCTATGATAGATGAACAAGCTCTAAATATGTAACAACTAATCTTTCAATATCATTCTGCCCAGTTCTCATTTGTACTTATTCATATCACATGACAGTAATTCATAAATTACCGATGGGGAAAATGTCAAAATTTATAACTCTTTTATGACTTAGATTTCAGTAATTACTAAAAATAATTTCATTTTCCAATAAATTAAGTGGATACATCTTGACCTGGTTTGTGATAAATTATAATTCTGACTGGGAAGTCACTGTTACCAATCAACTTGAGCAAAAAATTAAGTCTCCCTAGTCAGTCAGTTTGATATTACACCAGCAATGTAATGTGACTTAAAGGTGATTACAGAAACACACTTTCTCAAGTTGTATTCAAATGATTCTAAGTTCTCTGTGCAAAGAAAGAGAAAAATGAATATTAGGATAGATCAGTATCCAAGTTGACAATAATTTCTTTCTTTCTACAGGTAATGTATCTCCCACATATTTTTCAGGGCCAAGCTATGAAGACTAAATAAGGCACAATACTGAAAATTTCAAGAAGTTAACAACTTAAGACCATATGCACCAATACAGGGGAATGCCAGGGCCAGGAAGTGGGCGTGGGTGGGTTGAGGAGCAGAGCTGGGGAAGGGTATAGGGGATTTGGGGGATAACATATGAAATGTAAATGAAGAAAATATCTCAGGATGATATACTCCAGAAATATCCATTTGCTGAGGAATTTCATAAATTTATTGTTTTTAATAGCTGAGTAGTACTCCATTGTGTAAATGTACCACATTTTCTGTATCCATTCTTCTGTTGAGGGACATCTGGGTTCTTTCCAGCTTCTCTCTATTATAAATAAGGCTGCTATGAACATAGTGGAGCATGTGTCCTTATTACCAGTTGGAACGTGTTCTGGGTATATGCCCAGGAGAGGTATTGCTGAATCTACTGGTAGTACTATGTCCAGTTTTCTGAGGAACTGCCAGACTGATTTGTAGAGTGGTTGTACAAGCTTGCAATCCCACCAGCAATGGAGGAGTGTTGCTCTTTCTCCACATCCTCACCAGCATCTGTTGTCACCTGAATTTTTGATCCTAGCCATTCTGAATGGTGCGGTGGAATCTCAAGATTGTTTTGATTAGGATTTCCATGATGATTAAGGATGTTGAACATTTTTCAAGTGCTCCTCAGCACTTCGGTATTCCTCAGGTGAGAATTCTTTGTTTAGCTCCGTACCCATTTTTAATGGGGTTATTTGAATTTCTGGAGTTCAGCTTCATAAACTGTTTGTATATATTAGATAGAGTGAGGCAACCCAATCACAAAATAAGTCACTTGATATGTACTTTCTGCTGAGTAGATGTTAGCCCAGAAACATAGAATACCCAAGATACAATTTCCAAAACACTAGAAAATCAAGAAAGAAGACCAATGCGTGGATACTTCATTCCTCCCTAGAATAGGGAATAAAATATCCATGGAAGGAGTTGCAGAGACAAAGTTTGGAACTAAGCAGAGACAAAGTTTGGAACTAAGACAAAAGAATAAACCATCCAAAAACTACCCCACCCAGGGGTCCATCCCATAATCAGCCACCAAACACAGACCCTATTGCATATGCCAACAAGATTTTGCTGAAAGGACCCAGATATAGCTGTCTCTTGTGAGGCTATGCCAGTGCCTGGCAAACACAGAATTGGATGCTCACAGTCAGCTATTGGATGGAACACAGGGTCCCCGAGGAGCTAGAGAAAGTACCCAAGGAGTTGAAGGGGTCTGCAACCCTATAGGTGAAACAACAATATCAACTAACCAGCACCCCCAGAGCTCTTGACTCAAACTGAATATGTATCAGAAGATGGTCTAGTCAGTCATCATTTGGAAGAGAGGTCCCTAGGTCTTGCAAACTTTATATGTACAGGGGAACACCAGGGCTATGACGGGGGAGTAGGTAGGTAGGGGAGGGGGGAATGTATAGGGGACTTTGGGGATAGTATTTAAAATGTAAATGAAGTAAATACCTAATAAAATTGGAAAAAAAATGAATCTAGAGAATTTTCGTGCCTAAATGTTAAAGTTATAAACAAAAAGCTTTTTCTCCATCACAGCAATTTTTCTGAATGCTCCTTTGATGTACTTGTTCCTCAAGCCACAGACCATAGAATTAACCATGAGGATCGCCATAGTATAGAAAACAGATACAATATTTTCAGGTTCCATTGCATGACTGGAACTGGTTTGTAAGTACATGAAGGTAAGTGTCCCATAGAATACAGTGACAGGAATGATAGCCGAAGCACAGGTGGATATAGGCATTCTTAGTATATCAATGAAAATAATAATATAAGACAATAAGAAAATTATAAGAGAAAAAAAGATATTGAAGCTGGCCAGAAACCAGCTCATTCACATGTCTTTCAGAACCAGAGATATACATGATGGCTGGCATATCAAAGAAATAATGGTGGAGCACATTAAATTTACAGAATTAGAAACTGAACTGATACTGAAGTATCTCCAATGAATAAAAATTCATTCATGATCAGGCAGTGATGGTGCACACCTTTAATCCCAGTACTTGGTAGGCAGAGGCAGGTGGATTTCAGGGTTCAAGGCCAGCCTGGTCTATAGAGTGAGTTCCAGGACAGTCAGGGCTATACAGAGAAACCCTGTCTCAAAAAAGAAAATAAAAATATTCATCAAGCCAAAGACATAACAGTTTATGATTAGATACACACACACTCCTGTAGTAATTAAGGTGGCATGGTGTAAGGGTTCACACAGTTTTGCATAGCAATCATAAACCATTGAGGCTAACAGATAATTTTCCACAGAAGCAAAGCCTGCAAAAAAAGAATATCTGATCAGCATAGTCATTGGAAGAAATAGGAGATGTTGTCTCCCATTAAGAGCTCAGCTATGACTTTGGGAGTGATATCTGAAGAGTAACTGAGATCAACAAGGGAAGGATTACCCAGGAAAAAGTACATAGTGGTGTAGAGCCAAGAATCCAAAACAAAATGTAGAATCATCCCCAGGATGAGGATGTAGATAAGGAGGAAGGTGATGAAGAGGGGAAGCTGCGGACTCTGGTCATCAGTGAGTCCTGTGAGGATGAACTGTGTTGCTTCTGTTCTGTTCTCCATCATTGTCATCTGACAGCGCTAGATGTTCTGTGGCAATAAAAAAAAATGAGATCTTAACAAACTTGAAATTGAAAATTTATTAACACAAGATACACAAATTCATTTTAAGAGCAATATAGTCTAAAAAATACTAAACAAAAGCCTAAGCTTTGAACCCCAATTAATTGTATAAATTACATATACAGCTATATGCTGTTAAGTGTGAAAAGTGTTAATAAATCACACATGGAATTTAAAGTTCTGCCCATGTGTCAACTAATTATTAAACAGTGTAATGATCTGTCCTAAAATACTGTGTAAATTGATATAGGCTGCTGTTCACTTAGTAGCTCAGTAAAGAATATCACTTCAACAATATTTATCTGCCAGGAACAGAATAGATACTGTGGATTGCATTCACTGTCCCCTCTCATTTATCAGTATAAACTTGAAGACTTAATTAAAACACAGTCTCAACCTATTGATTGACTTAGGTTAGTTTTATCATTTGCACAAGAACCATGTTCTTTTCTTCATTATTTTTATTGGTTTTACTTGTCTAATTCCTAGCTTCCTCTTCCAATAGGTAAACACATTGTGACAATATAGCATTGAAAGATCTTTTTTTCTTTTGTATCTCTGCAGAAATATGAATAATATAACAGTCAAGAAATAACCTAGGATGGAGATTTTTATGTTTGTACCTCAATATGAAATCAATTGTTCAGAAATATGTTGAAATAAATTTTAACATTAAAAATACATAGTCATTATATCTGCTTCTGCCTTTTGTGAATTATTCTTCTATCTAAAATGTCTATGCAAGCTTGTCAGTTATTGGGAAAAAGAATCGATTAATAGTCAATATGCAATCATCAAGTCAGACACAAAGTACAGTCTAGGTATTATTATGGGTACTCTTTCTCAGATTATACTAAAAAGATCTCAATTTCGCTAAGGTAAGAAGAATGGAAAAATCAAGATTAGCTTGAACCAATTTCCAATTTGGTAAAATGTTCATTTTTTTTCATTTAAGTGTTGCTCAACTCCTCTCTATATGCATTGCAAACACTGTAATAACATGTATGACCCATTTTTTTAAGTTTCAGCTGTAAAAAAAATGCATACGAGGTGCTAGAGGGCTGGACCATGGATTAAGAGACCACATTGCTCTTGGAAAGAATCTAAGTTCTGGTTCTAGCACCCTCATAGAGCAGTTTAAAACTCCTGGTAAATCGAGATCCCCTTCCTATGACCTGGTCTATTCTTCAACTAATGCATAAAGAAGCACAGACCCAAAAGATGCAGACATGTAATTCAAAATTAAAATAAATGAATAGAGACATTGGTGCAAACCTCATGATTTAGGATTGACAATTTTAGAAATCATTTTGATATTTGACATTCAGTATTTTCCTCACCATGGTTGGAGATCACAGCAATCCCTCAGGTCAGAAGTCCTTCTATACCAACAACCATTATTATTGAAATGAAAAGTAAAGATCTACAAAGCATGACATGTAGAGTGTTTCCACCAAAATAATGAGATGTGGAGTCATTTCTGATCTCAGAGACAAATGCATGGAGAACTGGAATGAATCATAAGGACTTCATGAGCTCTCAAGATTTCTGATGCTCCTGACTTTACTGGGTAAGAAGGAAGCAATTAAATAAGCTGTGGGATGAAGCTGACTACTTTTGTATGGATCAATGTGTTTACATTACTTGTTACTTCTTGTTTTTTTTTTGTTTTTTGTTTGTTTGTTTGTTTGTTTTTTGAAAAAAATGGTGTAATTAATGCTCGGGGAGATGCAGACTTTTAGTATATAGTACTAACAATGCTGTCAGATATCTAGCCCTATATCTACTACCATAATCAAGTAAGACCATCTGTACTTATCGTTAATAACTGTGCCTCCCTCCCATCATGTCAATTACATCATCCAACTGGTTTCACTTTTGCTGTTAGTCCCTAAATGTAATCCTGAAGTGTAAAGACTTGTGAGTTTGTGCTTCAGTTAGTAATTGAAGAGCATCCACAATGTTAATTGTGTCAGGGTTATCTGTTTTATTTTTGGCTTATTACTTGCATTTATATGCATGAAATGCCCATGTCTATGTATGCAAATTGCATGTGAGTGAAGTTACACACATGCCAGCATTCTTTTCTGTTCTAAAAATAAAACATTGGCCCCCCAAAAATTAAAAAATAAAGGTTTTATTTTTATTACACTCCCATGTCAAAATCTATCATGGAAAGGAGACAAATAAAAAATCTGGATGCAAGAACTGAAGCAGCAACCATGAAAAAAGTTACTATGGGCTTGCTCTCTTGCTCTCCTCGGCTTTCTCAGCTACCTTTCACATATATTTCAGGCCCAACAGCCAAGGATCCTACCATTCTAAAGTGGACTATGCCCTCCTATATCAATTATCAATCAAGGAAACACTCACACTGATGTTCCTACAGGCCATCTGATGGTGGCAATTCCTTAATTAAAGTTCCCTCTTCTTGGATATGAACTGGTACACTGGTGTGTGTGTGTGTGTGTGTGTGTGTGTGTGTGTGTGTGTGTGTGTGTGAGAGAGAGAGAGAGAGAGAGAGAGAGAGAGAGAGAGAGAGAGAAAAAAAAAGAGAGAAACAAAGGAGAGAGAGAGAGAGAGAGAGAGAGAGAGAGAGAGAGAGAGAGAGAGAGAGAGAACAATGGTAGATAATATCAGGACATTTTGTGATTGCCATCCACCTTATTAATTGAAGAAGAGGCTCTCAGCTGAACTCAGAGTTCACCAATAATGCTAATCTAGTTAATCAGTTTACTCAGGGGATCCTGAGTCTTTGCTCTCAGGGTGCTGGAATAACATGTAGGCTACCATGAATACGTAGCCATTTCTGTGGAATCTAAGGATCAAAACTCTAATATTTATACCTGCTACTTACATGGTAAGGAGTTTACCCACTTACCCATCCCTCCATTTCATAGAACCACTTTTTAAAAAGACAAATGTGCCAGTGTGAGGATATTACAAATTAGTTTTCCTAGTTTGCAATTACAGAAAAATGTGCTAATGTAAGCATTTGCTTATTATGAGTAAAGATGACTTAAATGGCTGATGACATAATTTTAATGGATTTATGCACTTGTAATATTTTGATAGCTAGGAATTTTGTGTATTATACAATATATTTCCATTATGTCTATTTCCTACTCTTTTACTTCTAAATCCTTCTATAGCCCTCCACCACTGTTTTTTCTGCCGATACCATGCATTCATCTTAAAGCCCTCTTAGTCAACATATTACTGCTACAGGCTAAAAAAAAATATGCCTATTTGTAAGATATGCACATTGGCCCAATAATGGCATGATCCCTAATTATATTCTAAAGATTTATTCTTAGGCCCACTGTTAAGAGTAGTCTTCATCCCTAAAAAAGTAAATTTTCTTTACAAAGGTTCAGTCCACTACAGAAAACTATAACCAATCAAATTCAGAGTTTTGGATCCCAGTCCTAATAGGCATATCTGTATTATAATTCCCATAGCTATAGCTCAAATGTCATTGTAAAAGAATAGACAAGCTTGGGAAAGCCAGAAGATGAAGAAATTTGCTGTGAGATTGCGTCTCCTATTAATGTCAAATGCTATACTCATAAAGTTTCACCAATATTATTCCCTAAACATGAACTGAACAAGGACAAGAACAATACACTGGCAAAGTGTATAGGGGAACCCCACGTGTCATCAAACCTATACAAAGAACTTCAACAAACAGTCACAAATGAATTCTTAGAGCAAGACCTTAACCAAAGAGTATACCAATTTATATATATATATATATATATATATATATATATATATATATATATATAATGTAATATAATTATATTACAATAATACAATATAACTATATATATACTACAATATTCTTATAATGTATTATTGTAATATAATACAGACATAGTATGTTAAAGTTAACTATGTATAAAACAGACACACACACACACTTTGAAAAAGTGGATCATGCATTTGAAATAGATTTTTTTAAAATTTATATATGAAGCAAAGCTTTCCCAAGTAGCCTGCTAACCCAGGGGGACCTCCATTCTACCAATGCTCCCTTCCCACTTCCATCATACCTGAGACTCCTGAACCAAAGACTCTTTCCAAACCCATCTATTATACTCTGCCTGAGCTCCACTGTCCTTCCCATATGCATCTCCACATGAACCTGTAGCAGATCTACATGCCTGCCTTTGGACCCTAGAAAAACCCAGTCTCTATCCTAGAAGGTATGCCCTAATCAGTGACACAAGGACACAGGGACACAGGAGACTTGCTCTAACTAGGGACAAGGAGGCCTGCCCTAACCAGAGATAGCATTGCCTGCCTCTCAGGAGGTCTGCTCTAACCAAGGTCAAACAGCTTTACCTGCCTTCAGTTCAAGAGACCCAGATCAATTAACACCAGAAATAACCAGATGGCAAAAGGCAAGCACAGAACCAAAGCAACAGAAGCCAATGTAATTTGTCACCATCAGAACCCAGTTTTCCTAACACAGCAAACCCTGGAGATGCCCTAACACACCTAAAAACAAGATAGATTCTGACCTAAAATCCCACATCATGAAGATGATACAGACCTTAAAGGAAGATAGAAATAATGCCCTTAATGAAATAATGGAAAACAACAACAAATAGGTAGAACACTTAAAGAGAAAACAAACAAATCCCTTAAAGAAATACGGGAAAAGAGGATGAAACAGGTAAAGGAATTGAACAACATGGTCCATGTTGGGAGCAACCTTGTTTGAATGTTAACTGCCTTGTCAGCTACAAGTGCTTACTTACGAAGTCTTGGCCTTAGTAGAAAAGCACTAGCTTAGTTGAGATTTCTGTGGGAAAAGATGAGGCCTTTTTAGGAAAGTAGTACCCACAGTTAAGAACAAATAACTATAGATCTTGTGGACAGATACCTAGCAACCCACTCTGTTCTGTTCTTCCTGCTGAACATTTTACCTAGCCAATATCCTGCTTTTGGGAAGAGGTGTATTCCCCTAGAAACAAAGCAATACAGAGTCATCCCTCTCCCCATATCCTGCTTCTATGGGTATAAAACCTGCCTGGGAAAAATAAAATTTGTCAGCTTGATCAAAGTTTTTTTGACTTGTTGTCTGTTATTTGTGGTTCTTGTCCCCCATTCTTTCCACAGGTGGTTCCTCAGATACTGTTCAACTATCCCATAGGTCGGGACAGGTACAAGAACTTAAAATGGAAATAGAAACAATAAACAAATCACAAAGGGAGGCAACCTTGGAAATGAAAAATCTAGGAAAACATCAAGAGCTACACATCAAGCATCACCAACAGAATACAAGACAAGAAAGCGAGACATTAGGGTGTAGAAAAACCAAAGAATATATCAACATATCTGTGAAAGAAAACAGAAAGTGTATAAAGTTACTAACCCAAAACATCCAGGAAATTTGGGACAAATTAAAAGAATAACAAAAATAAAATAGAGTGAAGATTCGCAGTTCAAAGGGCCAGAAAATATTTTCAACAAAATCATAAAATAAAAAAACCTTGAAATTCCATCTCACTCCAGTCAGAATGGCTAAGATTAAAAATTCAGGTGACAGCAGATGCTGGTGAGGTTGTGGAGAAAGAGGAACACTCCTCCATTGCTGGTGGGATTGCAAGCTTGTACAACCACTCTGGAAATCAGTCTGGTAGTTCCTCAGAAAATTGGACATAGTACTACCGGAGGATCCAGCAATACCTCCTCTGGGCATATACCCAGAAGATCTTCCAACTGGTAATAAGGACACATGCTCCACTATGTTCATAGCAGCCTTATTTATAATAGCCAGAAACTGGAAAGAACCCCTGCTTGTGGACGTTGTACATCGTGGTGCGGAGCCTAGTGCGCACCACGATGTACAACGTCCACAAGCAGGATGTTCCTCAATAGAGGAATGGATACAGAAACTGTGGTACATTTACACAATGGAGTACTACTCAGCTATTAAAAGCAATGAATTTATGCAATTCTTGGGCAAATGGATGTATCTGGAGGATATCATCCTTAGTGAGGTAACCCAATCACAAAAGAAGTCACTAGATACTGCTTGTGGACGTTGTACATCGTGGTGCGGAGCCTAGTGCGCACCACGATGTACAACGTCCACAAGCAGTGTATAGGAAGCCTACAGGCTACAAGGTAGAGTGGACCAGAAAAGAATATGCTTCCAATATATAATAATCAAAATGCTAAAAGCACAGAACAAAGAAAGAATATTAAAAACTGTTTAAAAAACAACGGCCTTTAATCCCAGCACTTGAGAGGCAGAGGCAGGTGGATTTCTGAGTTCAAGGCCAGCCTGGTCTACAGAGTGAGTTTCAGGACAGCCAGGGCTACACAGAGAAATCCTGTCTCGAAAAACTCAAAAAAAGAAAAATGGCCAAGCAACATATGAAGGCTGACCTATCCGAATTATACCAGATTTCTCAAAAGAGATGCTAAAAGCCAGAAGATCCTGGATAGATAATTTGCAGACCCTAACAGACCATAGAAGCCAGCCCAGGCTATTTATTATACCTAGAAATACTCTCAATGACCATAGATGGAAAAACCAAGATATTCCATGAAAAAAATTAAACAATATCATTCTATTAATATGGCCCCACAGAGGAAACTACAAGAAAAACTGCAACACAAGGAGAATAACTGCTCCCAAGAAAACACAAGAAATTTACCATCTCATAAGAAACCCAATTATAGATTAACACACACACACACACACACACACACACACACACACACACACTACCACCCCCACCAATGAAAAAGAGGAACTAATAATCATTGGTCTTTAATATCCCTCAATATAAACAGCCTCGATTCCTGAATAAACAGACACAGGCTAAAAGGATGGATATGCAAACAGGATCCATCATTTTGCTACCTACAATAAACACACCTCAGCAGCACAGACAGTAACTACCTCAGAGTAAAAAAACCTAGAAAAATGTTTTCCAAGCAAATGGTCCCAAGAAACAATCTGGAATTGGCATTCTAATTTCTAATATACAAAGAATAAATAAAACCAAGTGATTTTTTTTTAAAAAAGAAAATCAACAAGATATTTAAACCCTTAACAAAACTAACTAAAGGGCACAGAGTCAGTATCCAAATTTACAAAATCAGCAATGAAAATATATAACAACAGAAACTGAGGAAATGTAAAAACTTATCAGATCTTACTAAAAAAAAAAAAAGCCTATACTCAAGAAAACTAGAAAATCTATAGAAAAGGGGTGATTTTCTAGACAGATACCATGTACCAATATTAAATGAAGCTCAGATAAATTATCTAAACACTCCCACAAACTCTAATGAAGTAGAAGTCATTTAAAACCTCCCAAACAAACAAAGTCCAGTGACAAATAGTTGTAGTGCAGAATTCTACAAAACCTTCAAAGAAGAGCTACACTGTCATTGTTAAGGAGACACCGGTCAATTACTGGAATAGAATTGAAGACCTAGACATGAACTCACACATCTATGGTCACAAGATACTTAACAAAGTATCAAAATCATACAGTGGAAAAAAAGAAAGCATCATCAACAAATGGTGCTGGTATAACTGGCAATCTGTTTGTTAAAAAAAGTACAAATTGATCCGTATTTATTACCTTGTACAAAGCTCAAGTCCAAGTGGATCAAGCGTCTCAACATAAAATCAAATACATTGAATCAAGTTTTTGATTTTTCTATTAGATGTTTTATTTACATTTCAAAAGTTATTCCCCTTCCTGGTTTCCCCTTCGAAAACCCATTTTCTCACTCCCCTCTATCCTATTCCTATGAAGGTGCTCCTCACCCACACACTCACTCCTGCCTCACCACCCTAGCATTTCCCTATGCTGGGGTATCAAGCCTTCACAGGACCAAGGGGCTCCCCTCTCATTGATGCCAGATAAAGTCATCCTCTGCTACATATACAGTTGGAGCCACATGTCCCTCTATGGCTTTGGTTGGTAGTTTAGTCCCTGGGAGCTCTGGGGGCTCTAGTTGGTTGTATTGTTGTTCTTCCTATGGGATTGCAAAACCCTTCAGCTCCTTCATTCCTTCCTGTAACTCCCCCACTGTAGCCTCTGAACTCAGTCCGATGGTTGGCTGAAAGCATCCCCATCTGTCCATAAGGCTCTGTCTGAGCCTCTCAGGAGACATGAATACTTGGCCCCTGTCATCAAGCACTTCTTGACATCAGCAATAGTGACTGGGTTTGGTGGTTCCATGTGGGATAGATCTCCAGGTGGGGCATTCTCTGGATGGCCTTTTCTTCAGTCCCTCCTCCATTCTTAATCACTATATTTCCTTTAGCTAGGAGCAACTCTGAGCTAACTTCTGAGAAGAGTGGGTGGCCCATCCATCACTGAATCTACTAGGAGGAAATATCTTCAAACACATTGGCACAGGGGAAAATTTTGTGACCAGAACACCAATGACTTAGGCTCTAATGTCAATAATTGACAAATTGGATCTCTTGAAAATGAAAAGCTCCTATAAGGCAAAAGACACTATAAATAATACAAAAGAGCAACCTGCAGATTGGGGGGAAATGTTCACAAAACCTGAATCAAAATTTTTGCCCCAGTATTATTCCTGTCTAAACAAAATGCTAGGACAAAAAAAAAGGAACAGAAACTGAAGGAAAGGCCATCCAATGACTGGCCCAACTTGGGGTTCATCCCATGTGCAGGCACCATACCCAGACACAGTTACTTTTTTGCTTGCAGATAGAAGTCTAGCATAAATGTCCTCTGAGAGACTAGATCAGCAGATGAATGACACAAATGCAGATACTTAGAGTCAACCATTGGATTGAGGTCCTGCCTGCACCCCTAAGAAAGAGGTAAGGGAAGAACTGAAGGAGTTGAAGAGGATTGAAACACCATAAAAAGAACAAAAGTATCAACTAATGTGGACCACTCCGAAATCTCAGAGACTAAGCCACAAACCAAAGAACATAGATGGCCTGGTCCAAGGCACAAACACATAAGTAGCAGAGGACTGCATTGTCTGGCCTCAGTGGTAAATGATGAGATTAATCCCCTAGAACCTTGAAGCCACAGGAAAGAGGATGCTGGCAGGTGTGAAGTGGGGCCTGGTGAAGCACACTCTTAGAAGCAAAGGGAAGAGGTGAAGGTGTGAAGAACAAGGTAAGAGGAGCCAGGAAGTTGAGAAACATTTGGAATATTATTAAATAAAATAATTTAATAAAAAGAAAAATGTAGAGAACATAAGAATAAAAATCTAAGTTTATAAATAAATAAATAAATAGTAGACTTGATTAAAGATAGAAACAATGAAAATACTATAGAGAAATGTATGGAAGATATTTAAAGGCATTACTTGGCAATGGATGGAGAGTTTTTCTCTTTGTTTTGCAGAACACCATAAAGAAAAGATAAACAAATAAAAGCAATTAAAAATATGATTGTCTCAAGGTAGAAAGAGCCTGTTTGGTAAAGTAAATAGTCCATAGAACAAAAGAAACAATTATAGTATTGGACAAAAATAGCCGAAATTGTCTATCTGCAAGGGGGTTCATTTTCAGACTATAAGAATAATTACAAAACTCAAAACAGACCCTGTAGGAAGACCAGCCATCTCAACTCACCTGGATCCCCAGGAACTCTCAGACACTGAACAAACAACCAGGTAGCATAGACCAGCTGATATGAGCCCCCCAATACATACACAGCAGAGGACTGTCAGGTCTGGACTCAGTCAAAGAAGATGCACCTAACCCTCAAGACAGTGGGAGGAGGTGTGGGATGTGGAGCAATGGGAGGGTGCACTGGGAGAGAGATAAAGTCTGGACTGTAAAAAAAGATTAAAGAATAAATAAAAAAATCTTAAAAATGAAAAGAAAAATAATAACATAACTTAATAGTAAATAACTGATAAAAGAGAATGGGTGAAATGGCTTACTGGGTAAAGATGCTTCTTTAAAAATCTGATGATCTGTGTTCAAATCCTAGATCACATGAAGGAAGGAGAGAACTGACTTCTATTCTCATACTTCTACACACTAACTCTGTAATCAAGTAAATGAAGAAACGTGCACACACACAATAAAACTTTAATAAGTATAATTAGCAACCAGTAGAATCAAGTAGACATTTTTGTTAAATATAACAAAGAGTATCCTATAGAGTTCTAGAATGGACAGCTCCTAAAGAATGATCAATGATTATTAGGTATTTTAGGAATTTACAGTTAGCTAGAAACAGAAAACTCAAATGTCTTGTTGGACAAAGGGTTACTATAGGTAGAAATAATGTATATTTTTGGATAGCCTGGAAGAAATTTTAAAATGCTAGAAGGAAAGATTATGGAAGTTTTATCACAAATGAATAATACTTGTGAACACAGATATACTTAATGAAATTTGAACATTTACAATGTACATTATGTATAGAAACATTTTACGGTACCTCGTTAATGTGCATGACTTTTGTGTTTTCATTTATTTATTAAAAATGAACTTTAGTTTCTATGATGCAAAAGGAAGTTTGGTCCCCATGGCTGGTTAATTGTGTTTTTTTTTCTCTAAGAAGAGAGTATGAGGATCTTCAGGTATACTCTCGGGATTCTCCAGAGCTCTCTGAGTGTCTATAATTCTCCTCTCACCTCCTTGGACTAGCCTCTGAAATACCAATATGACACATTAGGGAACACAGTGCATGTCATTCTCCACTGGATCTTATTTACTTTATTAATGATAGTCATTGTTATCATATGCAGATCTTTGGACTAATGTGACTATTAGATTTCAGCCTTCAGGAAAGGTGAGAAAAAACAATCAAAGATAAAATGTCACATTGATTGATTTCTATTTGTCAAGCTCTTTATGTGTTTCCTTAATGATTCCTGGTTTTTTTTTTTTTATACATACATAAACTGTGAACTATGAGACACAAGTAATCTTGTTTTGTATTCCTGTAGTATGCATTCCTGCTAAGGAGGTAAGTGAATATTCCAAAGGAAGAGGGAAAAAGAATGGTAAAATCAGAAATTCATCTGTGCAGAAGTTCTGAACACTTCTTGCTTTATACAAGCTATAAAATTTGACAATTTTCTAAGAGCAACCAGCTGGAAGAAGTTTTGAGAAATACCATATAGTACAATTTTAAGATGTTTTTTTCTAGAATAACTGTTCAAGGTAGAATATTACCCAACTTTACACTGCCTACTTACAAAACAATGTGAATTATAATTCCATAAAATAAATGGGCTTTGTATACCTGCTGTGAGTTACTTGAAAAGAGTGCTTTAAAAATAGATGATCTAGTATATATGTCTTCTAAGAACTTGAACTCTCTATATTTTAAAGGATATATCTTTATTCCAAATTGAATCCGAGGTTGAACATTCTTTCAACATAATTGCAAGCTCAACACAAATAGTAATTACAGTGTTGAACAATAATGATTAATATTAAACCTTATTTGACCTAGACATACCTTCATGTTTTTGGGTATATCCTTATCAATGTATCGGAAATGCCATATTAAAAGCATGAGAAATAGTGAGGAAAAATGTTAAAATGCAAATCAGAGCTCATTATTTCATTCATAACCTTCTAGTACTAAGAAGAAACATTTCACGGTTAGGTTAAGTATAAGGTGCTCAATTAATATTTAATGAAAAAAGTTATATAGGGACCAAACTTTTCTCATAGACTGCCACTCAGTTTGATGTGGTTAAATGAAAGAAAAAATATTCATTTTAATTAAATGAAATATTTTAGATGCATACCTTTCAATGCTTTAAAGGTTTAGTTGTGATATTAAAAATGCAGAAAATTTATATCTCTTCTGCTTGACAACTTACTTGAAGGTAACAGTAACTATACTATTGACAGAAACCAGGCTGTTTCTATACTATTTATTGCAGGTAAGAACAGTAGTATTAGTTTTACACAGCCCAGGATAAAAGAACAGGTACATAGGCACACTAAAAGAAACCAGTTTTATAGTTACTAAACTGTCAACATGTGGCTAACAAATATATATCATTTCTATTTTTGGTAGAAAATCAATTAGAATCTCACAGATTCCAATTCCATTATTACCCCATCCTTAAACATTTTTAAAAATCAGTTCTATATGTGGAGCTGATTTGCCTACATGTATGTCTATAACAAAGATGTCAGACAGACCCCGTGATACTGGAATACAGACAGTTGTAACCGGCCATGAGGATGCTGGGTCCTTTAGAATAGAAATTCAGAGCTGTAACCACTAAACCACCTCTCTAGCTCCTTATTGTACTCATTTTGATTTTTAAATTTTTAAGGCCTTCTGTTGATTAACTGATATCATTAATGGAGAACGGAACAGAAGTGACATGGTTCATCCTGGTCGGACTCACCAATGACTCACAACTGCAGCTTCCCCTCTTCATCACCTTCCTTCTCATCTATACTGTCACCTTTGTAGGAAACCTGGGGCTGATCCTGTTGATTCTCTTAGACTCTCGGCTCCACACCCCCATGTACATTTTCCTAAGTAACCTGTCCTTAGTGGACTTCTGTTACTCTTCAACAATCACTCCAAAGGTCATAGCTGGAATCCTCACAGGAGACAAGGTAATGTCCTACAATGCTTGTGCCTCTCAGATGTTCTTTTTTGCAAACTATGCCAATGTGGAAAACTACCTTTTAGTCTCCATGGCCTATGATCGCTATGCAGCAGTGTGTAAGCCCCTACATTATGCCACCACCATGACAAAACGTGTGTGTTCATCTTTAGTCATTGGCTGTTATATCTGTGGTTTGCTGAATGCTTCCATCTATACTATGGATGCATTAAGTCTCTCCTTCTGTGAGTTCAATGTGGTTCATCATTTTTTCTGTGATGTTTTGGCAATCATGATTACATCTTGCTCTGATAGACATGTTAACGAACTGATTCTTGTTTATTTAGCCAGCTTCAATGTATTTTTTGCACTTACACTCATTTTAATATCCTACATGTTCATTTTTACCAACATACTAAAGATGCATTCAGCTGCAGGATATTGTAAAGCTCTCTCCACGTGTGCCTCACACTTAACAGCTGTTTTCATTTTCTATGGAACGATCATATTCATGTACTTACAGCCCAGGTCCAGTCACTCCATGGACACTGACAAAATTGCATCTGTGTTCTACACCATGGTCATCCCTATGCTGAACCCTCTAGTCTACAGCCTGAGGAACAAGGATGTGAAAAGTGCATTTACAAAGATTGTATTGAGGTTAAGATGATATTTACAGCATCGATTTTAGGATTTTAGAATGCAAAACACTTGGATATATTCATTTCATCTTAACTTCATAATGAATCAAATTTTCCCACACTATAACAAATTTAAGAGTGTGAAGTGACATCTTCACCTTTGCAATACAGTGTTGGCTTTCAGAATGCTAACATCATCTTCAGAAGAGTAAGAAATGAACAACATGACTATGATAATTATAAGTCAGACTGTGAAAAACTTAATTTACTGTATTATATTTAATCTTTTTCCATGAAATATTTTTTCTGTCACATAAATACAAATCTATGCAAGCAGGTGCATACAAAGTCCTTTAAAACGAAGACGCATTCATAGATTTCTTAAGAAGACTATTGCAAATGGATGTTAGAAACTTTCAGTAATATGACATGGATTTGATATGTGTTTATACTTTTATGTTCAGTTAATTGTGCTCCTTTCTGGATAGGGAATGTCCAAATTCACATAGCAAAAATTTATTTCTTAGCTAATGACTAGAATATAGGGTAGTATTGAAAAGTGATACTTGAAACAAGTAGACTTAGTTAAAAAAATGTTAATCCTTATCTCATCCTCCAACCCAGTGAGGGCTCACCTGTATAGAGCCAGAAGTCATTGGAAAATGAAGCTACATCCTTTATTCCTACCAAGTGTCACTAAGTTGAGCACAGTGGCACTTGCCTGCTCTCTCAGCACTTAGGCAGCTGTGGCTGAGTATCACTTAAGTTGAATGTTTCAAGATCAGACTGAGCAGTACAAGATATCTCAGCAGCAACAACAACAACAGTAGAGGGAAATAGACAAGGAAATGAGATATATGAACAATTAAGTTGTGAATTCTTTATTTTCATGGACATGTTAATTACCCTGTTTGAACATGAACTTTCTACTTTAAACTCTTGTATAAAATCCACTTTATAATGTGGTGAGGTTCATCAGTCATATTTGTATGATACCTGGTACTTAGTAGGTGCTCAATAAACAATAACTGCCCAAAAAATGTCAATCCCTAACATCCTATAACCCATTGAGGGCTCAACTAGAAAGAATCGGAAGCCAGAGAAAAGGAACTTCCTTCTTTTTTTAAATTTTCTTATTTATTTATTTAAATATTTTAATCACTTTATATCCCAATCACACCTCCTGTACCTTCTCTCTTCCCAGTTCCACTCTTAGAACTACTACCCCCATGGTCTGCTCCCCTTCTTCTCAGAGAAGGGGAGCCTCCATTGGGTACTACCCAACCCTGCAGCATCTATTCCCTGCAGGACTAGGCACATCCTCTCCCACTGAGGCTCAACCAGGAAGTCAAAGTATTGGTTAAGGAGATCCATTGGCAGGGAACATAGACTGAGACAGCCCTGGATCCAGTGTTTGGAGACCCACATGAATATTAAGCTGCATATTTTCTACAAAAGTGCAGGAGGCCTAGATGCAGCTCCTGGATTCTCCATGGCCCAGGCTCTGTGAGTCCCCATGGTTTCAGATTAATTGACTCTGGAGGTCTTCTTGTGGTGCCCTTGACTTCTTCAACTTTCTAACCTTTATCCCCCCACTCTTCCATAAGACATCATGAGCTCTGCTTAATGTTTTGCTGTGTATCTCTGCAACTGCCTCCACCCAGAATTAGGTGAAGCCTCTGATGAGACAGTTATGCTAGGTTCCTACCTACAAGTACAGCAGAGCATCATTAATAGTGTTAGGGGTTGCATTATTCATATGGATGTGTCTAAAGTTGGGGCAGTCATTGACTGGTTGTTCCCTACATTTCTGCCCCATCTTTATTTCTGGACATCTTTTAGGCAAAACAAATTTGGAGTTGAAGGTTTGGTGGGTAGATTGATATCCTGCACCCTGTATCCTATCGCTTCCCATCACAGACCTCCAGCCTATCAAACAGATAGGCTGTCCCCATCAATTTTTATTCTTATTCCCAGCACTCTCTCACAGAGATATACACTTAAACGCCTGAAAATTAAAATGAAGGAAACTTTAAGAAATCCAATATTTAGATGAGATATGGTATGCTCACACTGGTAATTTCCAGATCTATATCTATATATACCTATGGAGATCTGATTTTATAATAAAAAGTCAGAAATATATAATAGAAATTATGCTGTTCTAACAGCATGTCAGCACACAAAAAATATACATTGGTCTATATATACCACCCTGCATAAAACTCGAACCCAAATGCATCAAGGACATCAACTTAAAATTGAATACTCTGAAGCTCATAGAGTAGAAAGTGCAGAATACTCTTGAATGCATTGGCACAGGAGACAACTTTATGACTAGAACACCAGAATTGCAGACACTAGGATCAATGATTAACAAATGAGAACTCATGAAACTGAAAAGCTTCTATACAGTTAAGAACACCTTCAATAGGACAAAATAGCAGCCTCTAGAATAGGGAAAGATTTTTACCACCTTCATATCTGGGAGAGGGCTAATTTCCAAAATATATAAAGAGCTGAAGAAACTAGACATCAACAAGAAAAATGATTCAATTAAAATTGGGGTTCAGATCTAAACAGAAAGGAAACACAAGCTCATACAAATACTCTGGAAATCAGTCTGGTGGTTCCTCAGGAAATTGGACATAGTATTACCTGAGGACCAAGCTATACCACTCCTGGGCATATACCCAAAAAAGTTACTCCAGGGAGAAGAGTCACAGCTTCTGGGAAGGAACCCGTGTCTGGTCCCTGTCATCCAGCGCCTTTCCCCGCCCAAGGAGGGGTGTTCGACCAGGACCAGTCCCCAGTTCTGACTAGGCATCCGACGCCTTTCCCCGCCCGCCTGAGGAGAGGTGGAGAGGTGTTCTCTGGGGAGTCCCCAGGCCTGATCCAGCATCCAGCGCCTTTCCCCGCCCNAGGAGGGGTGTTCACCCGGGACCAGTCCCCAGGCTTGATCTGGCATCCGGTGTCTTTACCCGCCCGCAGACTGATCCAGCATCCAGCGCCTTGCCTTGCCTGAGGAGGTGTGTCTGCCTGGGAGCAGTCTCCTGTCCTGAGACAGAAGAACTATCTTTGCTCCAGTCCACTGCCAGTTAGAGGGTGGCCTGGAGAAGGGACTCAGCTTCTAGGCTCCTGTCTGCACTGGCAAGAGTGTGGACCTCAGAAGCTACACAGCTTCAGGACAGAAAGAAGCAACCTAAATTTTGGGACAGACTCTATTT
>NC_034590.1:125085771-125107052 GCF_900095145.1 Mus pahari | reverse complement strand
TGGGTGGGTAGGGGAGCAGAGGTGGGGGGAGGGGTATAGGAAACTTTCGGGATAGCATTTGAAATGTAAATAAAGAAAATAATAAAAAAAAATTAAAAAAAAGTTACTCCAAAATATATGAAGGACACATGCCCCACTATGTTTATAGCAGCATTATTTACAATACCCAGAAGCTGAAAAGAACCCAGATTGGTTCTTTAACAGAGGAACAGATACAAAAAAGATGGTAAATTTACTCAATGAAGTACTACTCAGCTATTAAAAACAATTAGTTCATGAAATTCTTAGGCAAGTGGAAAGAACTAGAAAATATCTTCCTGAGTGATGTAACCCAATCACAGAAGAACACACATGGTATGCACTCACTGATAAGTGGATATTAGCCCACAAGCTCAGTATATACAAGATACAATTTACAGATAATATGAAGCTCAAGAAGGAAGACCAAAGTGTGGGTGTTTCAGTCCTTCTTAGAATGGGGAACAAAATAATCACAGGAGCAAAAATGGAGACAAAATATGGAGCAGAGACTGAAGTAAAGGCCATCCAGAGACAGCCCCATCTGGGGATTCATTCCATATGCAGTCACCAAACACAGGTACTATGGTGGATGCCAAGAAGAGCATGCTGACAGGAGCCTGACATGGATGTCTCCGGAGAGGCACTGCCAGTGCCTGACAAATACAGAGGTGCATCCTCAGAGCCATCCATTGGACTGAGCACTGATTTCCCAATGGAGGACTTACAGAAAAGACTGAAGGAGCTGAAGGAGTTTGCAACCTCATAGGAAGAACAACAATATCAACCAACCAGAACACTACAGAGCTCCCAGGGACTAAACCACCAACCAAAGAGTGCACTTGGAGGGACTCATGGCTCAAATCACATAAGTAGAAGAGGATAGCCTTGTCAGGCCTCAATGAGAAGAGAGGCCCTTGGTCCTGTGAAGGCTCAGTGCCCCAGTGTACAGGAAGGTGAGTATAGGAAAGCAGAAGTGGGTGGGTGAGTGGGGGAATACCCTCATAGATGCAGGGAGAGGAGAGAGGGGGAAAGGGAGTTCTGGGGAGACTGGGAAAGGTAATTATACTTGAAATGTAAATAAAGAAAACATCCAATAAAAAGAGAAAGTGTTCAACATTCTTATCCCCGGTGGCGTATCAAAACAAGTTTGAGATTCCATTTTACATCTTTACAGAACTGTGTCTCTAGTTACATATGCAGCAGAGGATGGCCTAATTGGCCATCAATGGGAGGAGAGTCCCTTGGTCTTGGGAAGTTTATATGCCCCAGTACAGGAGAATCCCAAGTCCAGGAAGAGGGAGTGGGTTGATTGGGGAGCAGGGCGGGGGGGCGGGTATAGGGGGCTTTGGGGATAGCGTTTGAAATGTAAACAAAGAAAATATTGAATAAAAAGTGTAAAAAAAAAAAAAGAAAAAGAAGAATGGCTAAGATCAAAAACACAAGTGGCAGTGCATGCTTTTAAAAACATGTAGCAAACAGAATGCTGCTCCACTGCTGGTAGGAGTGCAAACATTTACAGTCACTTTTGAGATAAATATGGTCAATTCTCAGAAAAATGGCCATTGATCTACCTCCAAACCAAGCTATACTACTACTAGGTATTTGATTTTCCCCTAGAAAAAAATTATGTAAGAATATAATGTTTAAATGAAAATATTTTGGATATTCTAGTCTATTTTCCTTTAAAAGTAAAATCACCAATATTTTTATTTTTGATCATTTTATTTCCACTTTATAAGACGTTATGATAGTTAAACTTTACTAGTCACTTGACCGGATTTAGACTAACTATAAATACATGCCTTCAGTATATCTGTGAGGCTATTTATAGAAAGTTTCAGCAGAAATATGAAGACCATCAAGACTGTAGTGGTTATCATCCAATGAGAAGTTATTTGAGCACACATGAAAAAGAGAATTTGGGTGGGTCCAAGAACTCATCTATTTCCCTTCTAAATGTAAAACACTGTTACTTCATTTCCTGCCATTATGTCTTTTCAGCCACAATACACATAATGTGTATTTTATCTTAAACCAGAACTCTGGGAAAATATTTCTTTTTTTAAGTTTACAACATAAAATAAAATACATATAAAGTTTTGCAAGGCACAATCGTATGAATGAGAAATCTTGATCTCAAGCTTCTGTTTTATTAGTGAGGCTTTTCTGGAGATGTTGATATAATTTATGACAATAATTGATAGGATAATATAGACAAGAGATCAACCACCATCATGTAGTTCTGAGACCACAAGAAAACAATGATTTCTGCTTGGGAATGAGAACGGAAATAGCAAAGAGTGTTCATTGGTGTAGACAGGTCAATTCATGGAAACTCTTGAGCTCAAGGGATATGTTGTATATATTACTATAGCAGTATAAGCCTGGAAATGAGTCCACAGTCTAGTGAACTGCAAGGAACATTTTAGTATCATTGGAGAGAACACAGAAGCCATTAATACCCAGAGCTTTATGTGACTTACGGGTGTTACCAAAAGGACTGTTGCTTTTTTGAATTAGTGATTACCTCAGTGGGTTTGCAAACTATGCAAAGTTTTGAAGATCAAGTTCTTGTCTCTAAACTAAAATTATCTATTCATTTTACTGATTCAAAAATTTTGGTCAGGCGTGGTGGTGCATGTCTTTAATTCCAGCACTTAGGAGGCAGAGGCAGGCTGATTTCTGAGTTCGAGGCCAGCCTGGTCTACAAAGTGAGTTCCAGGAAAGCCAGGGCTACACAGGGAAAGCCTGTCTCAAAAAAACAAGTATACACACACACATACACACACACACACACACACACACACACACACACACACACACATATATATATGGTCTGTTTTATTTATGTATTACTCAGATTTTTATTTCACAAGTATGTATCTGCCACTATGAATTGTTCTTCACATTAATTCATTAATTCCCACAATCAGAGAGTTCTTTCAAAATCTCTCTTTCTCTCTCTCTCTCTCTCTCTCTCTCTCTCTCTCTCTCGCTCTCGTTTTTTGTGCCACACAGTGGTATCTCTTGGGACTTGATTTATTTGACTATACCAATTCAGTTCTACTGCAAATTTCCTCCTAATTGTTGATTATATTTAAGGATTTATTATTTTTATTATAGATTTAAATGTGAAAATTGATATGCAATATCTGTACTTCTTATAGGCACAATGAAATTTATTTTATATTTTTCTTTGTAATAAGACATCATCTTTTCTTGCTGAACATGAGCCTTATTGTATGCTGTTTTCCTTATAATTTCATTATTTACATTTTAATTTTAATATATATTGATCATAATCTTCCCCTCCCCAAATTTTTCAAAATACTCTCCACATTCCTAACCCCCTTTTCCTAAGACAAAAACAACCACCCAAACACCTGGCACAAGAAAAATTCTCTCCATAAAACAAAATAAACCTATACCTAAACAGAAAAAAAAATACCAAACTACAATAAAATAAATGCACACACACACAAACACACACACACACACACACACACACACACACACACACACACACAAATGCTGAACACCTGTGTAGACCAAAAATTGGGTAGGGGTAGTCGGCTACTCCTGAACATGAGGTCTGACTTGGAGTGGTAAATAGAACCAGTGCCACTCCATTTGAGAAAATTTACTTTCGACTCCAAGAAGTTGTAGATGACAGTTCAGCTGTTAACCTTTAACACTATTGACTAGGGTTTCAGCCATTAATTCACTGTTAAAAAAATATAAGAAAAAGTTCTATAAGGAAAGATTATCATCTTGACTGCTCCTCTGAAGACCTGTGAAGAGTTTTGCTGCATGAGGGCAAAAAGT
The DNA here is from genome assembly GCF_900095145.1 of Mus pahari. Classification (NCBI taxonomy): domain Eukaryota; kingdom Metazoa; phylum Chordata; class Mammalia; order Rodentia; family Muridae; genus Mus; species Mus pahari. The sequence goes on along the minus strand of NC_034590.1, from coordinate 125,103,206 downwards.
AAGGGGCCCTTCCAAACAAGTACAGCAGCTGGAAACCCCAAGGAGCCCAGCAGACATGAGGCTCATCACCCCCACAAACCCTCCCTGCCCTGGGAACTCCACTCCCCTTCCAGCCTGAGCCTTCCACCAAGACAACCACCTTGTCTGCTTCTCTGAAGACACCACAGTATGAAAGCCTCACCAGAGAACAGGTCAGTACAGGGCAACAGCTTGATGGTGCTTCTGAAGACCCAACACTCTGAAGGCCTCCTAGGAGATATGCTGCATGGAGGACAACAGATCAGCAGCTAGTCTGCCCCCCTGAAGATTCCATAGTCTGAAAACCTCCAAAGAGAGACACTTAAGCCAGGGCAAAAAAACACAGGCATTCACATCTCTATGAAGACCTTACAATATGAAGGACTCCCAGGAGGTCTGCCACAGCCAGGGACATAGGCCCCCAGGAGGCCTGCAGCAACCCAGAGACACAGGAGGCAGGCTTCAGCCAGAGAAACCCAGGCCAGCTAAGACCAGAGATACATGGTAAGTGAGAGGCAAGAGCAAGACCATTAAGCAACAAAAGCCAATATACATGGGCATCATCAGAACCCAGTTCTTCCACCAGAGCAAGCCCTGGATACACCAATACACCTAAAAGCCAGGATCCTGACATAAAATTCTATCTCATGGAGATAATAGAGTCCTTCAAAGATGATATAAATAATTCACGGAAGGAAATAAAGGAAAACATGGGTAAACAGGTAGAAGATCTTAAAGAGGAAGCAAAAAATCCTTAAAGAGTTACAGGAAAACACAAACAGGTAAAGGAATTGAACAAAGCAGTCCAATACCTAAAAGGGGAAGTAGAAACATTAAAGAAATCACAAATTGAGACTAACTTGGGAGATCAACTAAGTGGAAACGAAAAAACCTATTCAAAGTATCAACCAAACCAGGAGCTGATTCTTTGACATTTCAACAAGATAGATAAACCCTTAGCTAAACTAACCAGAGGGGACAGAGACAGTATCCAAATTTTAAAAATCAGAAATAAAAAGGAAGAGATAATAACAGAAACCAAAGAAATTCAAAAATTATTAAGTCCTACTACAAAAGCCTATACTCAACAAAACTGGAAAATCTGGATGAAATGGATATTTTTCTAGAAAGATAACAGATACTACAGTTAAATCAGGATCAGATTTTTTTATTTTGTTATTAAACTAATAAAATTTATTTTAAAATATACAACTCAGTGTTGATATTTTTTAAATCAGAACCAGATAAGCCATTTAGCAGTCCCATAACCCCTAAAGAAATAGAATTTGTCATTAAAAGTCTCTCAATGAAAAAAAAGCCCAGGATGAAATGTTTTTAGTGCAGAATTCTATCAAACGTTCAAAGATCTATTACCAATACTCTTCAAATTACTCCACAAAATAAAAGCAGAGAAAACCCTACCAAATTCTTTCTATGAAGCCAGTTATACTTATACCAAAACCACGCAAAGACCAAATGAAGAAAAAGATCTTCTGAACAATTACCCTTATGAATATTGATGCAAAAATACTCAATAAAATTCTTATAAAACAAATCCAAGAACACATCAAAATGATCATTCACCATGATCAAGTAGGCTTCATCACAGGGATGCAGGGATGGTTCAACATACAGAAATCTGTCAATGTAATCCACTATATAAACAAACTCAAAATAAAAACACATGGTCATCTAATTAGATACTGGAAAAGCATTTGACAAAATTTAACACCCCTTTGTGGTAAAAGTCTTAAAATGATCCTGAATCAAGGCCCATAATCAAACAAACTAAAAGCAATATACAGCAAACTAGTTGCCAACATCAAACTAAGTGGAAATAAACTCTAAGCAATCCCACTAAAATCAGGGACTAGCAAAGGCTGCACACTCTCTCCCTATGTATTTAGTATAGTACTTCAGATTCTAGCTAGAGAAATTAGACAATAAAAGGAGGTGAAAGGGATAGAAATTGGAAAGGAAGAAGTCAAACTACCACTATTTGCAGATGATATGATAGTATACTTAAGTGACCCTAAAAATTCTACCAAAGAACCACTGAAGCTGATAAACAACTTCAGCAAAGTGGTGGGGTATAAAATTCACTAAAACAAGTCAGTAGCCATCCTCTTCTAAAAGGATAAACAGGCTGAAAAAGAAATAAGGAAATGACACTCTTCACAATAGGCACAAATAATATGAAGTATTTTGGTGTGACTCTGACCAAGCAAGTGAAAGACCTGTACGACAAGAACTGCAAGTCTCTGAAGGAAGAAATTGAAGAAGATTTCAGAAAACATAAAGATCTCTCATGGTCATGGTTCAGCAGGATTAACATAATAAAAATGGCCGTCTTACAAAAAGCAATCTACAGATTCAATGTAATCGCCATCAAAATTCCAACTCAAATTTTCACAGAGATAGAAATAGCAATTTGCAAATTCATTTGGAACAACAAAAAACCCAGGATAGCAAAAAATATTCTCAACAATAAGAGAACTTCTGGGGGAATCACCATCCCTAACCTCAAGCTCTATTACAGAGCAATTGTGATAAAAACTGCATGGTACGGGTACAGTGACAGACAGGTAGATCAATGGAATAGAATTGAAGAACAGAAATTAACCCTTACATATAAGTTCACCTGATCTTTAACAAAGAAGCTAAAACCATTCAGTGGGGAAAAAGATAGTATATTCAACAAATAATGCTGACTTAAGTGGCTGTCAGCATGCAGAAGAGTGCAAATTAATCCATTCTTATCTCCTTGTATAAATCTCAAGTCCAAGTAGATCAAAGACCTCCACATAAAACCTGATACAATGAATCTATTAGAAGAGAAATTTGTGAAGATTCTTTACCACATTGGAAAAGGAGAAAATTTCCTCAACAGAACACCAATGGCCCAGGCTCTAAGATCCACAATAGACAAGTAGGATCTCATAAAACTGAAAAGCTTCTGTAAGGCAATGGACACTGTCATCAGGACAAAACTGCAAGTTACAGATTCATAAAAGATCTTTACCAGTCCTATATGCAATAGAAGATTAATATCTAATATATACAAAGAACTCAAGAAGTTAGACTCCAGAGAACTAAATAACCCTATTAAAAATGTGGTAAAGTGACAAAGAATTCTCAACTTAGGAATATGGATAGGCTGAGAAGCATCTAAAGAAATTTTCAACAGGGAAATGCAATCAAAATGACCCTGAAATTCCCCCTCATACTAGTCAAAAACTCAAATGACAGAAGATACTGACAAGGATGTGAAGAAAGAAGAACACTCCTCCATTGCTAATGGGATTGCAAGCTGGTACAACCACTCTGGAAATCAATCTGGAGGTCCCTCTGAAAATTGGAGCCAGCTATACCACTCCTGGGCATATACCCAAAAGATGCTCCTACATATAACAAGGACACATACTCCCCTATGTTCATAGCAGCCTTATTTATAATAGCCAGGAGCTGGAAACAACCCAGATGTCCTTCAACAAAGGAATGGATACAGAAAATGTGATACATTTACACAATGGAATACTACTCGGCTATTAAAAAATGACTTCATGGAATTCACAGGCAAATGGATGGAACTAAAAAATATCATCCTGAGTGAGGTAACACTGTCATAAAAGAACACATATGGCATATAATCATTGATAAGTGGATATTAGGAAATAAGCTTGGACTACTCATGATACAACTCATGTAACATATGAGACTTGGCTGCTTGCAGCCAACCATCAGACTAAACACAGGGACTCCAATGAAGGAGTTAGAGGAAGAACCAAAGGTACTGAAGCAGTTTGCAAACCCATTGGAAGAAAGAAACAACAATATCAACCAACCAGACAACCAGACACCCCAGAACTGCCAGGGACAAAACCACAACCAAAGAATACACATGGATGGACCCAGGACTGTAGCTGCAGATGTAGCAGAGCATGGTCTTAAATCACATCAATAGGAGGAGAGGCACAAGGTATTCTTGATACCCCAGCATATGGAAATGCTAGAATGGTGAGGTGGGAGTGGATTCATGGGGGGGGGGGGGGCGGCACCCTTACAGAAGGAGGGGAAAACGTGGAATAGATTTTCAGGGGGAAACTGGGAAATGAAATAAAATTTAAATTGTAAATAAATAAAGTAACCAATAAAGTTTTAAAAAGTAAAAAGAGGTCCTTCAATTCACTGAAAATGATGAAACATCATACCCAAACTTTTAGGATACAATGAAAGCAGTGTTTAAAGAAAATTCATAGCACTAAGTGCTATAAAGAAATTGGAGAGATCTAGAAACTAAACCACACATCTGAAAGCCCTAGAAGAAAAAGCAGCAAACATACCCAAATGGAGTAGATGGCAGGAAATAGTCAAACTCAGGGTCAAAATCAATCAAATAGGAAAAAAAGAGAACTATACAAAGAATCAACAAAAACAAAACGTGCCCCCCCCTTTTTTTTTTTTTGACAAAATCAACAATATAGACAAACCTCTAGCCAAACTAACTAAAGGGCACAGAGACAGAATCCAAATTAACAAAATTAAAAATTGAAATATGCCGAGCGGTGGTGGCGCACACCTTTATTCCCAGCACTTGGGAGGCAGAGGCAGGTGGATTTCTGAGTTCGAGGCCAGACTGGTCTACACAATGAGTTCCAGGACAGCCAGGGCTACACAGAGAAACCCTGTCTCGAAAAACAAAAAACAAAAAACAAACAAAAAAATTGAAATATAACAAGAGAAACTGAGGATATTCAAAAAATCATCATATCCTACCACAGAAGCCTATAATTAACAAAACTGGAAAATCTAAATGAAATGGATGATTTCCTAGACAGACACCACATACCAAAATTAAACCAAGAGCAAGTGAACTCTCTGAACAGTCCTATAACTCCTAAAGGAAAGAGAAGCAATCATTAAAAGTATGCCAAACAAAAAAATAGCCAAGGGCCAGATGACTTTAGTGCAGAATTCTACCAGACCTTCAAAGAAGAGCTAACCTAACACCAATATTCCTCAAAATAATCCATAAGGTAAAAACAGAGGGAACACTACCTAATTCATTCTATGAATGAAGCCATGGTTACTCTGATACCTAAACCACACAAAAACCCAACAAAGAAAGAGAACTTCAGACCAATTATGCTTATGAATTTTGATGCAAAAATGTTCAATACAATTCTCAGAAATCAAATCCAAGAACATATCAAAGTGATCATTCACCAAGATCAAGTAAGTTTCATCCCAGGAGTGCAAGGTTGGTTAAATCTACCAAAACCCACGAACTTGATACACTATATAAACAAATTCAAAGAAAAAAAAACATATGATCATCTTTAATAAGAGTTGAAAAAGCATTTGATAAAATACAACACTTTTATTTTAAAAGTATTGGAGCGATCAGGAATTCAAGGCCCGTATATAAACATAATAAAAGCAATATACAGCTAACCAACAGCCAATATCAAATGAAGTGAAGAGATACTTGAAACAATCTCACTACCATCAGGGACGAGACAAAAATACCCATTCTACCCATATTTATTCAATTTAGTACTCAAAGGTGTATCTAGAACAACAAAAAAATGAGATCAAGAGGATCTAAATTGACTAAGAAAAAGTCAAGATACGACTATTTGCAGATGATAAGATAGTATACATAATCAACCCAAAAAATATACAAACAACTTTACACCTGATAAACAATTTCAGCAAAGTGGTGAGATATAAAGTTAACTCAAACAAATAAATAACCTTCCTTTACATAAATGATAAGTGTGCCGAGAAAGAAAATAGGGAAAGAACACCCTTCATAATAGTCACAAATAATATAAAATACATTGGGATAACACTAAAAAAAAAGTGAAATATCTGTATGGCAAGATCTTCAAGTTTCTCAAGAAAGAAATCAAAGAAGGTCTCAGAAAATGGAGAGAACTCCCATGCTCATGGAGTGGCAGAATTAACATAATAAAAATGGCCATCCTAGCAAAAACAATCTACAGATTCAATGCAATCGCCATCAAAATTCCAACACAATTCTTCAAAGACATGGGAAGAACAATTCTTAATTTTGTATGGGAAAAAAAAAACCCTCAGGATAGTGAAAACAATACTTAACAATAAAATTTCTAACTGGGTGTGATGGCACACGCCTTTGATTCCAGCCCTTGGGAGGCAGAGGCAGGTGGATTTCTGGTCTACAAAGTGAGTTCCAGGACAGCCAAGGCTACACAGAGAAACCTTGTCTCGAAAAACAAACAAAAACAAAACAAACAAACAAACAAACAAAAACCTGGAGGAATCACTTACCCTGACCTCAAGCTCTGTTACAGAGCATTAATGATAAAAATTGTACAGTTCTTGTACAGAGACAGACAGGTTGATTAATAAAATTGAATTGAAGACTAAGAAATAAAGCCACACACTTATGGACACTTGATTTTTAACAAAGAGGCCAAAAAATTACAATGGACAAAAGAAAGCATCTTCAATAAATAGTGCTGGTCTGTCAGTCAGTATGTAGAAAAATAAAAATACATTCACATTTTTCACCCCATACAAAGCTCAAATCCAAGTGTATCAATATCCTCAACATAAAACAAGATACACTGGACCTAATGGAAGAGAAATGGGAAAAGAGCCTTGAACTCATTGGGGGGTGGGGGAGGATTTCCTAAACAGAACTCCAATGGCTCATGCTTTAAGATCAAGAATTGATAAATGGGACTTCATTAAACTGAAAGTTTCTGTAAGGCAAAGGACATAGTCAATAGGATTAATTGGCAATCTACAGATTGGGAAAAATCTTCACTAATCCCACATCTGATAGAGGACTAACATCCAAAATATAAAAGGGACTCAAGAAGCTAATCACCAAGAAACCAAACAACCCAATCAAAAAACTGGGTATAGAACTAAACGAAATTCACAACAGAGGAATCTCAAATGTCTGAGAAGTACTTAAAGAAATGTTCACATTCCTTAGTGATCAGGAATATGCAAATCAAAACAACCCTGAGATTTCACCTTACACTAATTAGAATGGCTAAGATAAAAATCTCAGGTGACATTACTTGTTGGCGAGAATGTGGAAAAAGAGGAACACTCCTCCATTGTTGGTGGGATTGCAAACCGGTACAACCACTCTGCAGATCAGTCTGGAATATTAGAAATAGATCTACCTGATGAACCACCAATACTACTTTTGGGCATATACCCAAAAGATGCCCCACCATGCCACAGGGGCACATGACCCACCGTGTTCCTAGCAGCCTTATTTGTGATAGTCAGAAGCTTGAAACAACCCAGATGTCACACAATGGAAGAATGAATTTATTAAATGTGCTTCATTTACACAATAAATACTATTCAGCAATTAAGGAAGATATGAGTTTGACTGGCAAATGGATGGAACTAGAATATATCGGCCAGAGTAATGTAACTCAGAACCAATACAACATGCACCATATGTACTCACTCTTAATTGGTATTAGCCAAAAAAAAAAAAAAAAATTATAGAATACCCAGGATACAATTCACAGAACTAAGATGGTTAACAAGCCAAAGGTCCCAAGTGAGGGTGGTTCAATCCCACTTGGGAGGGAGAAGAAAGCAATAACAAAGGCAGAGCGAGAGGGGTACTTGGGTAGGAGAGGGAACAGGGAGGGGAAAAGGAGAGAATAATCAAGTATTTGCAAGAGAATTGGAGTGAAGCCCTGGGACCAGCAGAAAGAATGGAAATATGCAACCTCGGGAGGTAGGAGGTAGAGGGATCTGCTAAAATGTATCATAGACCTGGGAGGTGAAAGACACTCAGGACTCAAAGGGAGTGACCTTAAATGAAACGCCCAACAGTGGGGAGAGGGAACTTGTAGGGTCCACCTCCAGTAAAACAAAGGAGCATCTAGTGGAGGGATGGGGTTGCTATCCCACAGTCAACCCAGAATTGTCTAAAATAATTGCAAGGACAAAATGGAAAAAAGACTGAGGGAAACAGGTTCAGTGACCAATCCAAATTGGGATCCAGCTCAAGGAGACTCCAAAGCCTCACACTGCTACTGATGTTATGGTATAATTACAAATAGGAGCCTACCATGGCTGCCCTCCAAAAGGCCCAACAAACAGCTGCATGAGTCAGATGTAGATACACCGAGCAAATGGAAAGAAGCCAGAACCCCTGTGTTTGACTTAAGGAAAGGCTTGAAGAAGATGAGGAGGAGGGTGATCCCATAGTAAGATCAGCAGTGTCAATTTACCTGGAACCCCTAGATCTCTCAGATTCTAAGCCACCAACCAGGCAGCATACACTAGCTGATTTTAGGCCTCCAACACATATACAGCAGAGGAGAGCCTGGTCTGGCCTCATTGAAAAATGATACACCTAACTCTCAAAAGACTTTAGGTTCCAGGGAACAGGCTTTGAAGGGTTGTTGGGAGAGACAACTTCTTTGAGAATGGGAAGGAGGAATCGGATAAGCAACTGTAGATGGGAAAACAGAGTGGGGGATAATGACTGGACTGTAAAGAACAGATTAAGATTAATTTTTTAAAAAAAAATCTTAACCCCACATATACATGGCATGATGTACTGGCTAAAATCTGATTTGTTTATAGCAGTAAGAATATATATGCTACCACACTGCTACATCAAAGTAAGATAGAACAAATGGAAGAAAAGACTCGTTTCACAGGTCCCCTCAATTGTCCACTTAAGAATCTGTTTAAAAACACTAAACTGGGAGCCATAATATAAACCAGAGTACCTGGTGCATACCCATGCTGCTTCAGTCTCTGTGAGTTCACATGAGATTTTTTTAATGGTGATTTAGAGGGTCTGTTTACTTGGGGTTAGCCAACCCCATTGGCTTAAATTCTTTTATACTGCTTCAGTTTCTTCGCAGCATTTCCTGAGTTCTGAGGGAAGAAATTTGATGGCCACATCCTGTTTAGTGCATAGTGTTCTCTCTCTCTCTCTCTCTCTCTCTCTCTCTCTCTCTCTCTCTCTCTCTCTTGTCGAGGCCCCAGTGAGTTTAGAGGACTGGTTGGGTGGAGGTCAGGAGTGGAGACATCCACAGGAGACAAGGAGGTGGGGAGGAGGTATGTGATGGGGAACAGTCACACAGTGGACCAGGAGGGGAATAAAATCTGGAGTTTTAAAAAAGGAAAGATTAAATAAAAGTTTTTTAAAAAGTAAATATATGGAGATGAAAATTAACTCCAGTGAATTAATATATCTTATCCTGCAATCCAAATACACTTATACAGAACTGTTGTTTTTGCATATTTTGTATTGAACAATTATACTTTCTTATTTGTAAAAGTTCTTGTATTTGTTGATAATTAATTTCTTTATATTCATTTTATGTAGATGCTTCTGCTTTTTAAATATAAGCTGTCGCGATCGCCTGACTCACCAGCAAGAAAGACGCGCCACAACAGGATTCTTCTGCAGACATTTATAACGGATTTGATTGCTGAAGCGAAAAGATCCCGAGGCCGAAAACTAGTGCTGCTTACTTAAATAGGCCTAAGAAAGATGTGTCATTCCATGATTGGTACTCATTATATACGCTCATTTGCATGCTCTAGGCTTGAGCTGTGACTCATCATCTGTGCTGTTTGAGCATGTGCACAACAGTTGTCGGTTAGTTGGCCTAACTGACAACAAGCCCCTTCAGGCTCAGGCACCATCTTGTAATGGTGAATGTGGTTTCCCACATCTCCTTTTTTGTTTTATTGAAAAAAGGCCTATTCCATTGATCCATCCCCGGATTTCCTCAATCCCTGGAGATCAAGATGGAAAACACAAGACCAGTCCCAAAATACCCTAGCGCGTGCAATGAGCAGAACTCGGCGCTGTGCAAGGGCTGTTCGAGGGTGTTGAGTGTCACTCATCCCAGTGCAATAGGCAGCAAGGCCTGTGGGGTGCAAGAGCTAACAACTCAACAGGTCATACTATTCTTTAGGTAGTAACAACCAGACTTCTGAGGAGGCACCATTATCAAGGCCAAAGAGCTTGAGTGCTGATGACTTTGTCATGTCTTTGTTGGTCTTTAAGTTTGCACAGCAACCAAAGTAACAATACTCCTCCACAGCATATTATTGCACCAAATAGAAAAACTCCCACCCATTCCTTAAAGTAAGAAAATGCAGAAGTAAGCCAAGAGGTAAAATCTCCGAGGGTGATGGATTCAACACGCATCCCATTAAGGGTTAAGATCTGCATCTGTAGCTTCTGTTGCAACTCCTCCAGCTCCAAGGATCATTGTCCCTTCAGGTAATCGGAGGTGTTTTGGCTGCTAAAATGAGAATCATTAACATATTTTATAAGGGTAATACACAAATTGTGTGTGGAAGAGACACAGATCAGTTGAACCCTATCGGTCAAAGTATCTACTTGATGTTGTAGCAGATCAACTCTTTGATTGACCAGTAATATACCTGAGGCTAGCTGTGCATCGACTCTCTGTAGAGTGGACAATGCCTCAGAGGTAGTCTAAGCAATCTCATTGATGGTATTGGCTGTATTGACCTGATTTGCCATGGCTATTCTAGCTGTAACTGCAGCAGCAGCAGATACCACAGTTGCTGTAATAATAGCTGCCATAATTCCAAAATCTCTCTTATGCCTATACAATGTTGCTATAGGGAACTCATCAGGGTAAGTTGCTACTGGCACAGGGACCAATATGGGGATTTTGACTAAAATGGCCAAGGACAAGGTCCCATTCCAACATTCAGATAAAACACAAGAATGTTGCATACTATTACAAAGAACTGAGGAACTGCTCGAAATTTCCAAAGGATCCTGCCAATTAGCAATTGTACCATTTCTAATCCAAATACATGGCAAAGATGAATTTCCCATAGTAAAACATAAAGTGTCATGTAAGGAAAAATTAGTAGAGGTATACAGTTGGGGAGCTTTCCCATTGGGAATCATGCATGGCAAGTTTTGTTGGCACACGGTTGAAAAGAATGCAGGCAACACTATTGAACTGAAATGTACAGGCATAGGTACTGGCCATGTTTTTACTATGGCCCATAAGGGGATACCGATACTGAATTTAATCCATATCCACATCAGCAGCACTCCCATCCAGTTCACAGCCCTNNGGGNCTTCATGANCTTCTTTTAGGATTTGCACCAATNNNNTTGGTACCCAGATTGGATTGTCTTCTCTCTGTGGAAAAANACAANCAGCTCCCCTGGATCTTGTTAACACAGGATCTGGGCCTTCCCATTTGTTACTTAGCACATTTTTCCATCTAGCTCTTTCAGTAGGCGGCTTAGGCCATTGACCATGACTTTCTGCTGCAGAACGACCATTTACATCCAAATTCAAAAAATTGAGTGGAAATAAGGTGAGGGACAGAGCCATCTTTGAGGTCATAGCAGTGTTAGACAGTCTCTCAATTTGTGACTGTGTATATGAAGCATTTACACCGTAAGTTCTTACTGACTCTGCCAGCTCTTTAACCTGCTTATGCTCTAAAGGTTGGTAATATCTAACATTGTTGGCATCCTCAAACACAGGAAATATCTGCCATAACTTCCTACATGTTTTCTCAGGACAGAACGAGTTTCTACGCTCATTTCTGCCTTTCTCCTGATAGGGTGGTGGTGAGGCACTCGAGCTACCCCTTAGCCATAACAATCTGACTCAGGCAGCTGCGGCCTCTTCTAAGGCCTCCTCCTCACTCTCCAAGAGGCTTGAATCCTCGGAACTCGTCAGTTCGAGAAGTTCTAGTTCTGCCAGTGGGTACAGCGACTTATGGCATTCTGCACCCTTTTGCGGCACTTTTTGTTCTCCTTTTCTTTCTTGCTTTTCTCTTTTCTTTTCTTGTTTCTGTTTCCTGCACTCTCCTGTTACCATACTGTGCTCTGTTTCTGACATGATCTCCTGTAGATCCCGTACTAAGTACTCTTTGTCCTTCCTTAACCAGCATTTCACACTGTTTATCCTGTATGCGAGCTTTAACTAACTTCCACAGTGGTCGTGTGCCTGCTTTCTGTTTTATAGCAACCATAACACAGGAAGTGCGAGAGCAACCCACAGAAAGTCTACCTCAAATGGAGGCATACCTCTCAGAGCTTACCTTTATTATTCCAACGTCATGCAGTTCTGAATCCGCCCTTTCCTCCGGGGGTCCTCGCATGTGCCTCAGATGTTCTGGTTCCCGGGTTTTTGGCACCACTTGTCGCGATCGCCTGACTCGCCAGCAAGAAAGATACGCCACAGCAGGATTCTTCTGCAGACATTTATAACGGATTTGATTGCTGAAGCGAAAAGACCCCGAGCCCGAAAACTGGTGCTGCTTAAATAGGCCTAAGAGGGATGTGTCACTCCATGATTGGTGCTCACTATATACCCTCATTTGCATGCTCTGGGCTTGAGCTGTGACTCATCATCTGTGCTGTTTGAGCATGTGCACAACTGTTGTCAGTTAGTTGGCCTAACTGACAACAAGCCCCTTCAGGCTCAGGCGCCATCTTGTAATGGCGAATGTGGCTTCCCACAATAAGCTAAAAGCTTATAAGGATATGAGCTATGTATACTATTTAATTTCCATAATACCAATTTGAACAAAATATTTAATGAAATTATAGAACTGAACAAATGTTTAGAGATAAATTCAGATCCAAGTTATGTATGTTTTATGATAAACAACAAAATATAATGAAAAATGCATAAGCCCCAATGCAATAATTATTTCTGACTGTATTAGGTATTACATGAAAATTCAAAATATGGAAATAATTCAGAAGTAGTGGATGAGTACAGCAAAATTATATTTGTCAGAAATAATAGGGCTCATAGCAGATGGCCCTGTGCTGTCATCTTGTATAGACATGATTAAGCCAACAAAAACACCATCATGAAAGAAGGGCATGCAAGAAGTCTTTTCCCTATCTTGGAGCTGCTTACAATTGCTTACTTAGTATGCGAGGCTTCCATTCACAAATATTGTCTAAGCAGAAACAAATGAAGCTTTGTTTCATTCTCTTTGAGTTCATACACAAATAAGAAGATATGGCTTTCATCAAGTATGCTGGATGCAGAGCACAGACTGACAACCTCAGTCATGACAGTATTAGGCTGGTTCAAGTGACTTCACATTGGCTAGGTCAAGGTGCATAGTAAAGTGCAACACTTCACTTCTATGTCAGTTTTTAAATACTGAAGTTTCCCTCTCCATTTTGTCTTTTCCGCGATATTCCAGCCAGTAATCATTCCTATGCTCTGTAGGTTTTTAAATCTTTACTAAAAAACTAATGTTTCACTATCTGTTCATACAGTCTATTGTTAATATTTTCCTTCATATCTTATATCTGACCACCATATCCTCTACCCAAGGAATGCCATGTAGCTCTTGGTGAAATTACAGGTTCAACTCCTTTTCTCCTTATAAGAACCCACCTGTCAAACATTTGGAATGCATCTCTATGAAAATGAGGCCTGACCCCCATACCCCAGTATTTTTTTTGCCTTTTATATTAGAATTTTCTTCATTTACATTTCAAAGGCTATGCCAAAAGTCCCCTATACTCTCCCCCTGTCCTGCTCCCCAAACCACCCACTCCTGCTTCTTGGCCATGGCATTCCCCTGTACTGGGACATATGGTCTTCCCAAGACCAAGGGCCTCTCCTCCCATTAACAGCCTACTAGGATATCCTCTGCTACATATGCAACTAGAGACACAGTTCTGTGGGGTACTGGTTAGTTCATATTGTTGTTCCACCTATAGGGTTGTCAACTCATTTAGCTCCTTGGGTACTTTCTCTAGCTCCTTCTTTAGGGGCCCTGTATTCCATCCAATAGATGCCTGTGAGAATCCATTTCTGTATTTGCCAGGTTTTAACCCCAGCCAGTGCACACTCGGCCTAAAAGTCCCTTCTCACTCTCCATGGTTCATACAGTCCTTGTTCACCCCATTTCCCCATCCCCCGCTACTACATATTTCTATTCCATTCCTGACTCTCTGTTCTTCTCTTCTTTCCATTTCCACATCTGATCCTGACCTCACTTCCTTCCCTCCTTCTCCCATCGCCCTCCCAGATCCTTCCCTGTCTCTACCTCCTGTGATTATTTTGTTTCCACTTCTATGCAAAAATGGACTTTTGTTTTTGTCTTGTTTATGCTTCTTTGTTTTGCAAAAGACTACATAGAAAATATAAACAAACAAAAACAAGAAAAAGCATGATTTTCTCAAGTTAGAAAGAATATACATGGCAAAAATAGCCTAGAGAATAAAAAGAAAAAAATACACTATAGCCAAAATTTTGGATCTAATAGGGGTTGATTTATAGAATATGAAAATGACTACAAAACTCAATAGTAAATTATGAATAAATGGGGGCTGCTAAGATGACTAAGTGGGTAGGAGGAGCTTGTTTTCAATCTTTATAATCTATGTTCAAATCTCGTAATCCACATGAGGGAAGGAGAGAATTGAGTTCTGTAAGTTATTCTCAGACTTCTACATACTAACACTATAAATAAGTAAATGAATAAAAAAATTACACATACATTTAATAAAAACTTATAAAAATAATTAATGGTCAATAGAAATAAGTAGACTTTTTGTAAAAAGTGACACAAAACATTCTGTAGAAACTACTGTAAGGGACTTCTTATGAAAGGATAACCAAAGATCATAAAATATTATAATAAGTTACAGTTAGGAAAAAACCAAGTGAGATATGATATTAAAAAATAGGGATACTATAGATAAAAATAATGTGTTCTGTTTTGGAAAGGCCTGTAAAAATGAAAAGAAAAAGATAGATGGAAGGATTTTGAAGGTTTTTTATTATAAATAGTGCTTGAATGACAGACATTCATAAACTAATATGAACATTTTATAATGTACATAATTTATAGAAACATTGCATAGTACTTCATTAGTATGTATGACTTTTGTGTTTCCAAATACTGATCAGACAGGGTACTTAACCTCCAAGATACAGAAACAACTTTGGTCTCCAAGTGAAGTTAATTGCTTTTTCCTAAAAAGACAGTATGAGGATCTTCAGCTATACTCTGGGGGACTCTGAAGAGCTCTCTGAGCATGTATAATTCTCTCCAGACCTCCATGCACTAGCATCTGACATCCCAGTGAAACACAGGAGAGGACAAAGTGTCCCAAATAGCATGCTATACACTAGTGCATACTATTTATTTCATGAATGGCAGTCATTTTTAACACATGCAGGTCTCTGGACTAACCTAAAGATTAACAAGGAGGCTTTAAGAAAGGTGAGTAAAAAGCACTTGAGGATAGAAGTGACATTTATTAACTTTTATCTGGCAAGATCTTCATGGAAATCCTTATAGACCCCTGTGTTTTGTATGCAGACACAACCTGTGAACTATGGGAGAGAAGTAATCTGGTATTCTTTCCCTGTAATATGTATTCCTTATATGGAGGTAAGTACCTCTTCCAAGGGAAAAGAGGAAATGCATGTTGAATTCAGTACTTGGTCTGTGCAAACATTCTGCTACAGACCAAGTAACACATTGTTTGCTCTAGACAACCTATAAACATTTACCATTTCCTAAGAAATGTAAATGGGATGATGTAACTTTATTTTAGTTTACTACATGTTCGACATAGTTGGAGAGAAAACAATTCAGAAAAGACACAATCCATAAGATAAGATTATTTTTCTGTATACTGATGAAGGCTTAGAAATAAGTGAATACTCTCTCAACCACATTTCAAACCTTATGCCATAAGGTCAGTTTAATTGCTGAATGGAATCTGAAACTCTTTCAATTTTAGTGTTTCTTAAAATAATTATAAAATAAGATAATCATGTAAATTATTAGATCCTAAGTTTTTCTACAAATAAATTAGGAAATAATACTTGTGATTCTACTTCACACACACACACACACACACACACACACACACACACATCTGCTCACATGAGTGCATGTGTTCACACACCCACCCACACATTTCATTTGTAACTGATGTAGCAAATGATAAATGTTATCATATGAGGTAAGTCTGGCCACTTAAATATTTTCAAGATATAGACACATAATTAATATGGACAAAAGCTCAGGGGAAGGATGATAAGAAATAGTAATTATTTAGAATGCATATCCCTCCAAATATGCCAAGCCAAAAAAGAAAGTAAGTACCATTAGACTATAAGAACAATATATATTTAAGATTAAACAAACTACAAAACTTGGGAACTTGTTCTCCTTAACCTCTGTTCTTGCTGTGGAAAAATATCCTGAGAAAAATAAAACTGAAAATGGAGAAAAGAGGAATGTTTTATCTAAAATTATGGATTAGATTAATGACTTTTTAAAAAGATTGGTCCATGTAAGACTGTATGACCAGAACAAATATTCCTAGAGTGAAAACAAATGGAAGATCATGAGAAGGCATAGGCAATACCAGTGGCAGAAAGGGCAATTTGCAGAGAGAATTTTCAAAACTGACTTAATCTTATCCAAAATTACTGCCCTCTATGCTTTTATCATATAGCAATAACAACATAATTAGTGGTACTCACTAAGCCATGTTTAAAAGTCATCATTTGATTTCCTGTGATATACCTATTTAGATTTGCAATAATATCCCAATGTATACCTCATTACTGTCTTCATTTTTCAGAGGCAAATCTTGTGTTTAGAGGAGTTAGGTGCTTTCCAGATAGTTAATGGATTATCTTGTATATATCTACTTTGAGCTCTCTGTTTTTTACTTAAAGATATACCTTCATTCGAAAATGATCTGAGATTGATCATTCTCCCAACATACCTGTAAGCTCAACAACACTGGTAATTTCAAGGTTGAGCAATAATGATTCAAGTTAAAGCCTCCTATGACCTAATAATGCCAACATGCTTCTGAATATATCCTTATCAATGTATCTGGATATGCTATATTAAAAGTATGAGAATTTGTATGGAAAAAATTAAAATACAATTTGGAGCTAATTACTTCATAATCTTCTAGTATTCATAAGAAACATTTCATGGTTGTATTAGTGATTACTTGCTTGCTTGATGTTTAATAAAAACAGCTATATGGTGGCCAGAAAGACACTCAGTTCACTGTAGTAAAACCAAACAATTATTCATTATAATTAATTTCAATTATTTTGGACTTTTAGCTTGCAATGGGCAAAAAGTTTCAAGGGTCCTGAACAGAAACTGTTAATTATGATATTTAAAAATGTGGAAAATTTATATCTCCTGTGCTTGACAATTTACTTGGCAGAAATAATTTATCAACATCATTATGTGATGAGAGAGAACATGCTATTTCTGTACCAGCATCTGACAGGTAAGTGCAGTAGCCTTAGCCTTACATGGCCCAGGAAAAGTGAGCAGGTACATAGACTCATTAAAATAGACAATATTCACAGTTATTAAGCTGTCTA
>NC_034590.1:125079375-125085736 GCF_900095145.1 Mus pahari | reverse complement strand
AGAGAGAGAGAGAGAGAGAGAGAGAGAGAGAGAGAGAGAGAGAGAGAGTGAGTTTTGGTAGAAAATTGATTAAAATTCTAAAGATACCAATTCTTTTCATAACCAATTATTAAAGAATTTTTTAAAATAATAAAGTGTGTGTTTAGGTGCTTTGCCTCCATGTACATCTCTGTGCTATTTGTGACTCATGCCAAAACAGGCTAGAAGAGGGTATCAGACAGATCTTCTGGTACTGGACTAGTGACAGCTATGAGCTGCCGTGTGGGTGCTGAGTCCTTTGAAAGAATAAAGCCAGGGCTTCTAACCACTAAAACATCTCTCAAACCCCCATTCTGCTCTTATTTTAAAAAATGTAAGGCCTTCTGTTGATTAACTGATATCACTAATGGAGAACAGGACAGAAATGATATGGTTCATCCTGATGGGACTCACCGATGATCCAGACCTGCAGCTTCCCCTCTTCATCCTATTTCTTCTCATCTACATCATCACCCTCTTAGGGAACCTGGGGCTGATCCTGTTGATTCTCTTGGACTCTCAACTCCACACCCCCATGTACATTTTCCTAAGTAACCTGTCCTTAGTGGACTTCTGTTACTCTTCAACAATCACTCCAAAAGTCATGGCTGGATTCCTTATAGGCGACAAGATGATGTCCTACAATGCTTGTGCCTCTCAGATGTTCTTTTTCGCAAACTTTGCCAATGTGGAAAACTATCTTTTGGCTTCAATGGCCTATGACCGCTATGCAGCAGTGTGTAAACCCCTACATTATACCACCACCATGACCACACGTGTTTGTACATTTCTAGTCATTAGCTGTTATATCTGTGGTTTTCTGAATGCTTCCATCTATACAGTGAATGCATTATATCTCACATTCTGTGAGTTAAATGTGATCCATCATTTTTTCTGTGACATTCCAGCAGTCATGATTGCTTCTTCTTCTCATCGATATGTTAATGACATGGTTCTTATTTCTGTAGCCAGCTTCAATATTTTCTTTGCACTTATACTTATCTTAATATCCTACATGTTCATTTTTACCAACATACTAAAAATGCACTCCAATTCAGGATATCGCAAAGCTCTCTCCACTTGTGCCTCGCACTTCACAGCTGTCTCTATTTTCTATGGGACAATCATATTCATGTATTTGCAGCCCAGGTCCAGTCACTCCATGGACACTGACAAAATTGCATCTGTGTTCTACACCATGGTAATCCCTATGTTGAACCCTCTGGTCTACAGCCTGAGGAACAAAGATGTAAAAAGTGCATTCAAAAAGATTGTATTGAGGTCAAGATAATATTTAAAGCTTTGATTGTTATCTTTTGGGGATGTAAATCTGCTAGATTCACTGATTTATTCTTAAGTATATATTTAATCACATTTTCCAACCTAAAATGAATTCAAGAAATTAAGGTAATGTCTTCTCCACTGGAATAATATGTCAGCTTTTGAAAAGGTAACATCTTGTTCAGAAGAGTAAAGCACACATCAAATGACTACGATAATTTTAGGTCAGCTTGTGAAAAAAAAATATTGAATATATTTTTATATTCAGTCCTTTTCCATACAAATATTTTTGCCACATCAATACAAATCTATGTAATCAAATGAATAAAAGCCCATTAAAGACACACTCATATTTTTCTTCTGAAGACTTATACAAATGAATATCAGAAAATATAGTAAAAATCAGATAATAGCAGTAAAATATAACATGGATTTTTTTATGTGTCTGCCTTTATGTTCAGTTAATTTTGCTCATTTCATAGGGGCATCAGGATGAACACAGCAAACATTTAATGCTTATTTCATGACTAAAGTATGGGTCTGTATTTACAACTAATACTTAACACAAGTAGACATAGTTAAAAAAAAGTCAATCCTTATCATGCTCCAACTTTAGCTCTCACATGGTTAGAGCTAAAAGTCATGGACAAAAGAGCTACCTCCTTTAATGAGTTATTAAGTAAGTTTTATCACCCACTTCTTTCTCCACTATCCTCTCATTTTCTTTGTCTCCAAGACATAGAGCAATAACACTTTTCCCTCCTCATTATCAGGTATTTGAGTTCAAAATATATCATTAATCTACCTTTCTTGGCTCCTCATCTTAGAGAACAATCAATACAAGTCTTCTAGCTTCCTTAATCTCAAGAATTTATAAAAAAAATAAATTAGTGAAGCTTGGGAAATGAGTCAGTTGGTAAAGTGCTTGCTGTACAAACATAGGTCATGAGTTAAATCTCCAGAACCTATGTAAAATCTGAGCACAGTATCATGTGTCTATAGTCTTGTCACTGCTATAGTCTCCACCACAAGTGGCTGCCACATTTACACAGAAAGTACTCCTTCAAAAACCTAGAGAAAGGTAACAGTTGAATGTTTCTGGTAAAAATATAGATTAATCTAACCACTCTATATAACTATAGAAAGCATCCCATACCCTGGTACTGAGTAAACATTCAAAAGAAGTGAAATCAATTTGGAAAGAAGAAAAGCAGCAAACCATGGAATTACACAGACCCTGCAGTGTTATTCACAGTACACAGGAAGTGGGATGAAACCTAAACATTCTCAGCTGATTGTAGAATAAAGAATATAGTACTCAAAAAAATTATATGTAATGTATACTAATGATCTATACAAATATCTATTATTTATAGCAACCTGAATGTACTAGAGATCATTAAGGTTTAATCAGGGATGGGGAATGATGAAACAGAGACAGAATCTTAGCTAAATGAAGGCTGTATAAAAAAGTGACATGAAAGCCTACTGTTTTTTCAGTTCTTTTGATTTTTTTTCTTTGTAAGATTATATAACTAAATTATTTATCACATTTCCTCCCTCCTAACACTCCAATATATCCACTCCACACACTTAAATATGATATATAATATATAAAATTTATAATCTTTTTTTACTAATTGTTATTGTAAGCATACATGTACATCTATATGCATATATATTCCTAAATATCACCTGGAAATTTAATTGATATGCTTTCCCTTACCCTGGTGGGAAATCTGGGAATGATCCTGCTGATTATCCTGGACTCTTGTCTCCATACTCCCATGTACATTTTTCTAGGAAATTTGTCCTTGGTTGACTTTTGTTACTCCTCAGCTGACACACCCACAGTCATGACTGAGCTTCTAATAGGGAAAAAGGTCATTTCCTACAATGATTGTGCTACTCAGATGTTCTTTTTTGTAGCATTCTGTACTGTGGAAAATTATCTCTTGGCATCAATGGCCTATGATCGCTATGCAGCAGTGTGTAAGCCTTTGCACTATGCCAGCACTATGTCTATAAGAGTGTGCATCTAACTTTCTATAGGTTCTTATGTGTGTGGTTTCCTGAATGCCTCCATCAACACTGGAAACACTTTCAGTCTTTTCTTCTGTAGGTATAATATGGTTCATCATTTCTTCTGTGACATTCCAGCAGTCATGGTTCTCTCTTGCTCAGACAGGCATGTCAGTGAGCTGCTTCTTGTTTATGTAGGAAGCTTCAGTATATTTTTTGCTCTTTTGGTTATTTGTATATCCTACATATTCATTTTTATCACAATTGTTAAAATGCACTCAAGGGCTGGATATGGAAAGGCTGCATCCACATGTGCCTCACACTTCACTGCAGTGTCTATTTTCTATGGGACTGGCATATTCATGTATTTGCTGCCCAGCTCCAGTCATTCCATGGACACTAACCAGTTAGCCTCTGTGTTCTACACCATGATCATCCCCATGCTGAATCTTCTGGTCTACAGCATGAGGAACAAAGAAGTCAAGAAAGCATTCACAAAAATTTTTCAGGTGGCAAAACAGTCTGGAATGATTTATTTTTAATGTTGTAGTATAAATAATATTCATCATTTTCTGCTCCATTCAATTAAATTCCAGACTGGATTCTGATATTCCTGTACCTGTAAGGTATAGAGGTATAGAAAAATGAACTCTATTGAATTCCAGAGCTTATGAGGATTTTTTCTTTCCTTGCCTTCATGACAATACCCCTGTGAAGGAGATTTATGTACTCTTTTAACTACACTCTGCTGAAGTGTAATCCTAATATTAGGAAAATATAGACAATATGTTCAAACTCTATTATAAACATGCATTTATATATTTGATGTTAATTGACAGCTCAAAAAGAAACTTTTCATATACATTTTTCTAGGCTGGCACATTTTGAACCTTTGCCTTATGTTTCAATGACATTTTTTAACATTTATTTATTTGTATGAGTACACTGCATCTGTCTTCAGACATACTTGAAGAGTGCATTGGATCCCATTACAGATGGTTTGAGCTACCATGTGGTTGCTGGGAATGAACTCAGTACCTCTGGCAGAGCAATCAGTGCACTTAACTGCTGAGCCATCTCTCCAGCCCAACAATGACATTTTTTGAGTATTGCTTTTTTAAATTGGTCAGTGAAGATTTGTATCGTAGTTGTTTATTTAACATGGGATAAGCAAGAGCCACATATTGCCATTGAAGTAAGAATTGATAACATAGGTCATTGAAGCATACTATAATTGCACAATTTGTTTAAATGAATAATTAGATCACAGTAACTTAATGTGTCTCTTATGCACTGAAACTAGGTGCTTTTACTTAAATTCTTACTGTAGTAAAGAATGATTTTTTTAGAAATTGACAGGCAGTTAGTTCTAAAGCTTCAGATAAAAGGATGCTAAAGATGTGTTTTGCTTCAATAATGCTGATATTACATGTCTTTCTAAAATCATTTTTAGTAGTTCTGTGAATTGCATTCTCTAGACATTATCTAAACTAGAGTTTCAAAGCTCTACATTGGAATTTAAAAAACGACATACAGTTTCCAGAAGGAAAGTTATCATTCCCCTGTGGAGACTATTCTTACTAATCTTAATAACATTTGTGAACTAGAAACTAATAAAATAATTGTACAAAATTCTGATTTCATACATTCGTGCACACAAGAGTGTGGTTACTGGCTTATATTGTATTTTCTAAGGTTATAACCATTTAAATTGAAAGTCCCTTACATATATTTTTTTTACAATATCTGTAAAATTTCAGATAAAAAAGTCCTCAATACAGTGGTGGTGAATGATGTGCTAGGAGCAGTCTTGTAATGGATTACAAAAGCCTGTAATGTAACATGTTAAACATGAATTGAATGGCATACAAAATGAATCCTAATATTAGGAAAATATAGACAATATGTTCAAAATCAAATATAAACAAATATGCATTTACATATTTGATGTTAATTGACAGCTCAAAAAGAAACNCTAATATTAGGAAAATATAGACAATATGTTCAAAATCAAATATAAACAAATATGCATTTACATATTTGATGTTAATTGACAGCTCAAAAAGAAACGTTTCATATACATTTTTCTAGGCTGTCATATTTTGAACCTTTGCCTTTTTAAGATTATATTTATTTATTTATTTATTTATTCATTTTTACACTCCAGATCTTATTACCCTTCCCTGATGATCTACCCTCCACTGTTTCACATCTCATATCTCCTCCCCACCACCTCTCTCCATGAGGATGTCTCCACCACTGATGTCACCTGACCTGTAAACTCCCTGGTGCCTCCAGTCTCTAGAGGGTTAGGTATATTCCCTGATTGAACACAGAATCAGCAGCTTTTCTCCTTTGGTTGTCTGCAAATATCTGAATCTTTCTCTTTCAGCTGATTGTTGGGTCTCCTGGACTACAGTCATGTTAGGTCCATATTTTGAGCCCTCTATAACCTCAGTAATATTGTCAGGTCTTAGGACTTCCCCTTGAGCTGGATCCCACTTTGGGCCTGTAGCTGGGCCTTCTTTTCCTCAGGTTCCTCTCCATTTCTATCCCTGTAATTCTTTCAGACAGGAACAATTATTGGTCAGAGTTTTGACAATGGGATGGAGTTCCCCCACCTCTTTTGATATCCTGTCTTCCTGCTGGATTTGGGTTCTAAAAGTTCCCTCTCCCTACTGTTGGGCATTTCATCTAAGTTCCATCCTTTTGAATACTGAGAGTCTCTCATGTCCTAGATCTCTGGTCCATTCTGGGGGATCCCCCAACCTCTTACCTCCCTAGGTATCCTGTTCCCATCCTTTCTGCTGGCCCTCAGGTCTTCAGTCCCTTTCCCTCACCAAATTCCAGATTAGGTTCCCCTCCCCCCACCCCTGGTGTACCCCAAGTGGAAGTGAGGCATCCTTACTTGGGCCCTCATCCTCCTGACTGTTTTGAGTTCTGTAGACTGTATGTTAGGTATTCTGTACTTTTTTCTATCCAATATTCACTTAGTGAGTACATACCATGCGTGTCTTTTGGGTCTGAGTTACCTCACTCA
>NC_034590.1:125077926-125079364 GCF_900095145.1 Mus pahari | reverse complement strand
GAGCTCTTGTCTTGTCCTGTCTTCAATAAACTTCCTCGTGTGTTTACAGCAAGTCGGTCTCAGCGGCCTACTGAGTGCGAGTCCTTCCCGAGACGAGCGGGGGGGGGGCTCCCTTCGGGGGTCTTTCACAATCACATTCTCTAAAACTACCAAATTATTATCTTAAGCCATTACTATTTGATGATATAAAGAACGAGATTATATGGCCAATTATTCTTGTGTAAGATCTATAATCTGCCTGGGATATAAATTTAGCATGGCATTGCCTTAAGAAGTCTTGTCAAGGCTACCTAGCACAATTTTTTAAATGTCCAAAGACAATCTTCTTAAAAGAACAGCATTTTTTTATGAGGTGTATATGCATAAACAGTTGCAAATTTGAGACAAATTTGAGAATTTATAGTATCTAAGGGATGAAATGAAAGAACCACAACATGAGGACTCCCCCACATTCTGACTCAGGAGAGGTAATACCACAAATGAGAAATCGTCTTGATGCAAACGGCACGAGGATTTTTGTTCCAAGTGTGCTCTGGTACCCACAATCATATGCCATACATGGGTCCTGAGTAGCTGTTTTGAGGGGGTATTTAAAGGAAGAAACCACAACTCAAGTGGGAAGGGAGGTAGTTGTTGGAAAATACCAAAAATACCAGTTAATAGTCATGAGGAAGTAGGTGTCAAGACAGTTTCTATGATACTCTAACAAATTTGCATAGTGGGTTTAGACTGACTCCCTATGAATTACTCAATGGTCAGGGTGGGATCAGGGTAACTTTCTTTGAAAGAACACTCCCTGAATCCAAGAAGCAGGTGGGTAGAGGAATTTCTATCTGTTTTATGATTAGCATGCCTTAGAGCATTGAGTCACAAAGGTCACATTCTCAAGTCTGAACCTAAAGGCCTAGAATTTATGGGGTTTTTTCTTTTCTTTTTTTTAGATATTTTCTTTATTTACATTTCAAATGCTATCCCAAAAGTTCCCTATACCGTCCCCCCATGCCTGCTCCCCTACCCACACACTCCCACATTTTACCCCTGGTATTCCCCTGTATTAGGTCATATAAACTTTGCAAGACCAAGGGGCCCAATGATGGCCGATTAGGCCATCTTCTGCTACATATGCAGCTAGAGACACAAGCTCAGGGGGTACTGGTTAGTTCGTATTGTTGTTCCACCTGCAGGGTTGCAGCCCCCTTCAGCTCCTTGAGTACTTTCTCTAGCTCCTACATTGGGGGCCCTGTGTTCCATCCAATAGCTGACTGTGAGCATCTACTTCTCTGTTTGCCAGGCACTGGCATAGCCTCACCATCAGGGTACCATCAGCAGAAACTTGCTTGCATGTGCATTAGTATCTGTGTTTGGTGGCTGATGATAGGATGGATTCCTGGATGGGGTAGTCTCTGGATAGTCCATCCTTTCATCTTAGCTCTAAATT
>NC_034590.1:125071080-125075181 GCF_900095145.1 Mus pahari | reverse complement strand
GAGTTTCTCTCCATTTACTTTGATGTTGACCACTGGTTTGCTGTAGATTGCTTTTATTATGTTTAGGTAGGGGCCTTGAATTTCTAAACTTTCCAAGACTTTTATCATGAAGGGGTGTTGGATTTTTGTCAAATGCTTTCTCAGCATCTAATGAGATGATCATGTGGTTTTTGACTTTGAGTTTTTTTATATAGTGGTTTACGTTGATGGATTTCCTTATATTAAAACATCCCTGCATGCTTCGGATGAAACTTACTTGGTCATGATGGATGATCATTTTGATGTGCTCTTGGATTCGGTTTGCGAGGATTTTATTGAGTATTTTTGCATTGATATTCATAAGGGAAATTGGTCTGAAGTTCTCTTTCTTTGTTGATCTTTCTGTGGTTTAGGTGTCAGAGTAATTGTGGCTTCATAGAATGAATTGGGTAGCGTACCTTCTGTTTCTATTTTGTGGAATANTTTGAGGAGAGTTGGAATTACATGTTCTTTGAAAGTCTGATAGAATTCTGCACTAAACCCATCTGGTCCTGGCATTTTTTTAGTTTTGAGACTATTAATGACAACATCTATTTCTTTAGGTGATATAGGACTGTTTAGGTCATTTATCTGATCCTGATTTAACTTTGGTACCTGGTATTTGTCTAGAAATTTGTCCATTTCATCCAGGTTTTCCAGTTTTGTTGAGTATAGCCTTTTGTAGAAGGATCAGATGGTGTTTTGGATTTCCTCATGATCTGTTATTATGTCTCCCTTTTCTTTTCTGATTTTGTTAATTAGGATGCTGTTCCTGTGCCCTCTAGTGAGTCTGGCTAAGGCTTTATCTATCTTGTTGATTCTCTTAGACTCTTTGCTCCACACACTCATTTACATTTTCTGAAGTAACATGTCCTTAGTGGACTTCTGTTACTCATCAGCAATCACTCCAAAGTCATAGCTGGAATTCTCACAGGAGACAAGATCATGTCCTACAATGCTTGTGCCTCTCAGATGTTCTTTTTTGCAAACTTTGCCAATGTGGAAAAAATACCTTTTATTCTCCATGGCCTATGATTGCTATGCAGCAGTGTGTAAGCCCCTACATTATGCCATCACCATGAAAAAATGTGTGTGTTCATCTTTAGTCATTGGCTATTATATCTAGGGGTTGCTGAATGTTTCCATCTATACTGTGGATGCATTAAGTCTCCCCTTCTGTGAGTTCAATATGGTTCATCATTTTTTTGTGATGTTTTGGCAATCATGATTACATTTTGCTCTGATAAACATGTCAAATATATGAATCTTGTTTATTTGACTAGCTTCATATGCTCATCTTAATACCCTACATGTTCTTTTTTATAAACATACTAAAGATGCATTTAGCTGCAGTATATTGTAAAGCTCTCTCCACTTGTGCCTCACACTTCACATCTCTCACTATTTTCTATGGGACAAGCATAATCATGTACTTGCAGCCCAGGTCCAGCCACTCCATGGACACTGACAAAATCGCATCTGTGTTCTACACCATGGTAATCCCTGTGCTGAACCCTCTTGTCTACAGCCTGAGGAACAAGGATGTAAAATGTGCACTCAAAAAATAGTGTTGAGGTCAAGATAATATTCAAAGCTTTGATTTTTATCTTTTGGGAATATAAATCTGCTAGATTCACTGATTTATTCTTAAATATATATTGAATCACATTTTCTACCCTAAAATGACCTCAAGAATTTAAGGTGATATCATCACCACTGGAATAATAGATGAGCTTTTGAAAAGGTAACATCTTGTTCAGTAGAGTAAAGCACACATCAAATGACTATGATAATTTTAGGTCAGCTTGTGAAAAAAATATTGAATATATTTTCATATTCAGTCCTTTTCCATACAAATATTTTTGCCACATCAATACAAATCTATGTAATCAAATGAATAAAAGCCCATTAAAGACACACTCATATTTTTCTTCTGAAGATATATAAAAATGAATATCAGAAAATATAGTAAGCATCAGACAATAGCAGTAAAATATAACATGGATTTTTTTGTGTGTCTGCCTTTATGTTCAGTTAATTTTGCTCATTTCATGGGGGTATCAGGATGAACACAGCAAACATTTGATGTTTATTTCATGACTAATCTATAGGTCTGTATTTACAACTAATACTTAACACATGTAGACTTAGTTAAAAGAAATTCATTCCTTATCATGCTCCACCTTTAGCACTCACATGGTTAGAGCTAAAAGTCATGAATAAAGGAGCTACCTCCTTTAAATGAGCTATTAAGTAAGGTTTATCACCCACTTCTTTTTCTACTACCCTCTCATTTTCTCTGTCTCCAAGACATACAGTAATAACACTTTTCCCTCCTCATTATCAGGTATTTGAGTTCAAGATATATCATTAATCTACCTTTCTTGGGTCCTCATCTTAGAGATGATTCAATACAAGTCTTCTAGCTTCCTTAATCTCAAGAATTTATAATAAAAATAAATTAGTGAAGTTTGGGAGATGAGTCAGTTGTGCTTACTGTACAAACATAAGGTCATGAGTTAAATCTCCAGCACCTATGTAAAATCTGAGCAAAGTAACATGTATCTATAGTCTTGACACTGCTATAATCTCCACCACAAGTGGCTGTCACCTTTACACAGAAAGTACTCCTTCATAAACCTAGAGAAAGATAACAGTTGCATGCTTCTGGTAAAAATGTAGATTAATCTAACCACTCTATATAATAATAGAAAGCATCCCATACCATTTACTGAGTAAAAATTCAAAAGAAGTGAAATCAATTTGGAAAGAAGAAAAGCAGCAAACCATGGAATTACACAGATGCTGCAATGGTACTCACAGTACACAGGAATTGGGATGAAAACCTAAACGTTCTCTGATTATAGAATAAAGAGAATATAGTACTCAAAAATTTTGTATGTAATGTATACTAACGATCTATACAAATATCTATTATTTTTAGCAACCGGAATGTACTAGAGATCATTAAGGTTTAATCAGGATGGGAAATGATGAAACAGAGACAGAATCTTAGCTAAATGAAGGTTGTATAAAAAAGTGACATGAAAGCCTACTGTTCTTTTCAGTTCATTTGATTTTTTTTCTTTGTGACATTATATTACTAAATTATTTATCACATTTCCTCCCTCCTAACACTCCAATATTTCCACTCCACACATTTAAATGATATATAATATATAAAATTTATAATCTTTTTTCAATAATTGCTATTATAAGCATACATGTACATCTATATGCATATATATTCCTAAATATCACCTGGAAATTTAATTGATATGCTTTTCCCTGGAGAAAGTTGCTTCTGTTCCATGATTTTCTCAGTGGCTTATAAAAGTTTGTGTAGGCTTGATGCCTTATGATATCTTTGATGTGTATGATGGCATGTCCAGATGTGTCATTGCTCATATTTTCCCAGTAATGTTGGTTAGAACATACGGGTTTATCTTTTGCTGATAATAGGAGAAAGAGTATCACATCAAACTCCCTGTTCCTCTGACTCTTACAATGAAGTCACATCCTTTCCATCAATGTTCCCTAAAAATTAGGTGCATTGATGATCTGTAGATGTATCTATTACTACTGGTCTTCACAAATCTGAATGTGGATTGGATGTGAGTTTCGGTTTCCATGGGGAAGAGTGAAGAGAAATCATAGGATATAAGTGATCTCATGGGGAAAATGGCTAAAGAGGAGCTCTTTAGGGAAGAGAATGATGAGGGAGTGATTCAGAAGAAAGGAGAACATGGAGAAGATAACATTTAGGAATTCTGAGAAAGTCACAAGAAATCATACAAGCAAATATTGACCTAAAAAGCAGTATAATTAGGTCTTCTTTGAAAGTCTGATAGAACTCTGCACTAAACCCATCTTGTCCTGGGCTTTTTTTGGTTGGGAGACTATTGATGACTGCTTCTATTTCTTTAGAGGAAATGGGATTGTTTAGATCGTTAATCTGATCCTGATTTAACTTTAGTACCTGGTATCTGTCTAGGAATTTGTCCATTTCATCCAGGTTCTCCAGTTTTATTGAGTATAGCCTTTTGTAGCAGGATCTGATGATGTTTTGGATTTCCTCAGGAT
>NC_034590.1:125054495-125061147 GCF_900095145.1 Mus pahari | reverse complement strand
ACAGTTTCTGTATCCATTCCTCTATTGAGGGACATCTGGGTTCTTTCCAGCTTCTGGCTATTATAAATAAGGCTGCTATGAACATAGTGGAGCATGTTTCCTTATTACCAGTTGGAAGATCTTCTGGGTATATGCCCAGAAGAGGTATTGCTAGGTCCTCCGGTAGTACTTATTCCAACCATTTGCCTGCAAAACTCATGATGTCCTCATTCTTAATAACTGAGTAGTATTCCATTGTGTAAATTAACCACATTTTCTGGATACATTCTTCTGTCAGGGGACATCTGAGGTATTTCCAGCTTCTGGCTATCATAAATAAGGCTACTGTGTACATAGTGGAACATGTGCCCCTGTAGCATTGTGGAGCATTTTGCTGCATACAAGAAACAAACCAAATAACAAAGATAGATACTACCTCTGAGTAAAAGGATGGAAAAGGGTCTTCCAAGCAAATGGTTACAGGAAACAAGCTGGAGTTGCCATCCTAATATCCAATAAAATAGACTTTCAACCAAAAGTTGTCAACCATGATGAGGAAGGACACTTCATATTCATAACGTGAAAAATCCACCAGGAGAAAGTCTCAATTCTGAACATCTATGCCCCAAATGTAAGAGTGCCCACATTTAAAAAATAAGGTTTACTAAAGCTCAACACACACATTGACCCTGCACAATAATAGTGGCAGACTTCAACACCCATTCTCATCAATGGACAGGTCATTGAAACAAAAACTAAAAAGATACAGTGAGACAAATAGAGGTTATGAACAAAATGGATTTAATAGATTTGTACAGAGCATTTCACCCAAAAACAACAGACTACACCTTCTTCTCAGTACCTCATGGTACCTGCTCCAGAATCAACCACTTAATTGGTCACAAAAGAACCCTCAACCAATACAAAAAAAGTGAAATAATACCATGTACTCTATCAGATCAACTTGGTCTAAGGCTGCTCTTCAAGAACAGCAAAAACTACAGAAAGCCCAGATATACATGAAAAATGAACAACTCTTTACTCAATTATAACTTGGTCCAGGAAGAAATAAAGAAAGAAACAGAAGCCTTCCTGGAATTTAATGAAAATGTTTACACATCATACCCAAACTTATGGGACACAATGAAAGCAGTGCTTAGAGGAAAGCTCATAGCACGAAGTGCCCTCTTAAAGAAACTGGAGAGATCTTACACTAACAACTTATCCAAACACCTGAGAGCTCTAGAACAAAAAGAAGCAAGCTAACCCAAGAGGAGTAGAAGTTATGAAATAGTCAAATTCAGAGCTGAAATCAACCAAATGGAAACAGAGCAAACAATACAAGGAATTAGCAACACCAGAAGCTGGTTCTTTGAAAGAATCAACAAGATAGATAAACCCCTAGCCAAGCTAACTAAAGGGCCAAGAGGCAGAATACAAATTAACAAAATCAGGAATGAAAAGTGAGACTTATGTCTCTGTTTAGTTTCTGTTTCAGTGACCTGTCCTTTGATGAGAATGGGCTATTGACATCTCCCACTATTATTGTGTGGGGTTCAATGTGTTTTCTGAGCTTTAGTAAAGATTCTTTTATGAATGTGAGTGCCCTTGCATTTGAGACATAGATGATCAGAATTGAGAATTACTTTCTGTAGATTTTTCCTTTGATTAATATGAAGTGTCCTTCCCCATCATGTTTGATAAAATTTGGGTGAAAGTCTATATTATTGCATATTAAGATGGAAAGAACCTTATAGAACACCAAATAGATTGGACCAGAAAAAAAAATCCACTTGCCACATAAAAATCAAAACACCAAATGCACACAACAAAGAAAGAATATTAAAAGATCTAAGAGAAAAATGCCAATTAACATATAGAGACAGATTATCAGAATTACCCTAGACTTCTCAACAGATACCCTAAAAGCAAGAAGAGCCTGGACATAGGTCCTGCAGATCCTAAGACAACACAAATGCCAACCAAGTCTACTATATCCTGCAAAATTCTCTATCAACCTAGATGGAAAACACAAAATATTCCATGACAAAACAAATTTAAACAATATCTTTCCAAGAATCCTGTCCTACAGAGGATTCTAGAAGGAAAACTCCAACAGAAGGAGATTACCTACACCAAAGGGGAAAAAAACAAGATATTAATCATCTTACAAGAAAACCAAAAGGAGAGAATCACATACACAGTAATGCCACCTAAAACAATAAACATAACAGGAACTAACAATTCTCTGTCTTTAATATCTCTCAATAGCAACAGACTCACTTCCCCAATAAAATGTCACAAACTTACAGATTAGATACATAAGCAGGATCCAGCACTTTGCTGCATGCAAGAAGTACGCCTCAATAAAAAAGACAGACACAATCTCAGAATTAAAGGCTGGAAGAAAGTCTTCCAATAAATAATTTGTAAGAATTGTTGCATGATATAAAGAATTTAGCCAAGAAGTGGGCATTCATAATTCCAGAAAATGCTAGAAATTTTGTTGTGAAAAAAAAGTTTTCAATGGTCTTCCACTGCTCTGAATTCTTTGAACTAAAAGACTAACCTCCCAGGTAATATAGACTCAGTGCAACAGTAGATTGGCTGTTTGGAAGGCAAGTAAGAGTTCTCTTGATTTGAGGCCTAGGCTATAGAAGGGAATTTATGGCTGAAAATACCAGTGAAAAGGAAACAAAACAAACGAACGAACAAAACAAACAACAACAACAACAAAAAAACCAAACCAAAACAAAACCATGACTGGGCACACCTACTACTTTTGTTTAGGTAAATCGAGATGTGTCAAACTACTTTCTAAATATTTATGTTCACTTCAGAAAAAAAAGACAATACACTTCAGCCCTAACCACAGAAAATTATGAGCCTTGTTCAGTAAAGTTTCATTTTGGTATGAATGGCAGTGAGTACAGGCACCCATCTCATAGCAGTGAAGGTGGTGAGGTAAAGTGACATTTACTTTTCAGCTCCAGAGAGGGCATTTATGCTATCCACTCAAGAGTCAAATGACTACAGAGGAGGAGATGTAAATTACATGATTGGCAGAAATTATGGAGAACAGCTTCAAAATAGTGTCCAGAAAAGCAGGAGTAAAAGTCAGGAGAAAGGAACACAGACTAGAATGGAGTGAAAATAATAGAAGGCATAATGTGCCAGTGTGAGATAGTAAAAGAGCAAACTGTATAAAATTATAAAATACAGAAAAAGGTATGATTTATCTGCTATTTACATAAGTTCAGTTAACAGTAAAAAACACCTTGATTTTTAAATGTATAATAATACTTTAGGTCCCTGCAGGCAGGTAAATTGCTTCATCCCCAGGAAAACAGAATAGCAACTCTTCAACTATTTTCATAGAATAAACAGCCAAGTTTGTCCAGTCTATTTAATTCTCTCAAGTTCTTCTTGCACTAGCCTATAAATACCTATTTCACTGTGGTTACAGTGTTTTGAACAACACCCTGCAGGGCATGACTTAATGGACATCATTAACCATGTGAGTGATCATTGTTGTAAGTACAAAAATCCTCTACTTACTTGAAGCTTTGTTGTCAATGTTTAGCCAGCATTAAAAATATTTTCACAAGGAATACTCATATGATGCACTTGTCTACTTTGAGTGCATATTAACTGTGCAGAAGAGTGAGGTTCATTGCAAAGTTTTCTATATGTATATAATGTACATGGCTTATAGCCACTACTAATTGATTGACTTTGAATTATTGCTTCTGTATCAGGTAGCTAACTGTACTTCATTATTTACAGAAATGACATGTAAGTTGTACAAGAATAGATTACAGCATATTTATTTTACCTACGAAGAGGAGGTAAATGATTTTTCCCAGGAAAAATAATTCCATAGACTTCATGTTCATTTAAAATTTGATCCATTCTTGTGTTCTTCTGCCAGTTTTCTTTGCATTAGAGAAGCAGTGCTCCTATAATAAAATTTTGGCAAAACACTGTAGTGGATTTTATAACTTCAATATTTTCAATATTGCATGTTTCTTGGATTCCCTTAAAATGCTTTGTTTCTACATTATGTATGGACTAAATTGAAAATAGAAATTCATACAAATCCATAGGTGGCATGTATCTGATATGAATTATATGAAAACTAAATTCGATGTTCAAAAATATTTTTATAAGCACTGAGATGAGAGTGATCCATAAATGCTATAATTTATATTGTGAGGATTTTGTTAGTTTATCTTATAAATCATGTTCCTTCTCCCCATGAAATATAGATAAATACATGCAGACTGACTTGGGGCTTTAAGTTAAACATATCTTTTCATCTCAGAGGAGTTAAAACAGATAAAAGTGCAAAATTGGGAATGAGAATTTGAAATGTGTGAATAAACAGATATGTGTTAAACACTGTTTGCCACTAATCAGTGAGAGGCTACATCACAATACTAATGAGACCAAGAATAGACTGTATTATGGCATGGCTTCCTTTTATTTTTATTTCTATTTATTCACTTATATCCCACTCACTACCCTGACTCCCTGTGATACCCTCTTACAATACTCCCCCCATCTCCCCTCCCCTTCTCCTCAATTCAAAGCCACAGGGGTTGTTTCAGAATGAACCTTTTTGCAGGCCCTCATTTCCTAAGACAAAGGATTGAACAAGGAACACATGCTTAGAAACAGAAACAGAATTCGGGAATTCAAGTAATGCTAAGTTCTTGACAAGGTAAACATGTAAATATATTTTTATCACATCTTCAATTTAATTAAAATTCTCTTTGGCCTCTCATACACAGGAATCAAAAAGGTTAAATAAAATCAAATACCCAAATTAAAGTCTGTCATTTTATACTTAAAATGCAAATAAATTACTCAACCCATGTGTTCCATAAGGTGAAAACAATCATGTAATTCTAATATATAATTAAGAGGATAGATGGAATGCACATTTTAAGTTCCACTCTAGAGAAGGCCTTGGGAAAAAAAAAAAACAAACAGCAGAGAAAGTGAGGCCTTTCCTGAGCTCAGCACTGAGTTGGAAATCATCCACACATCTATTTTATCAAATTATTAAATAATCTCAATTTCAGTATAATAACTACAAAAATTTAATGTTGGGTAAGGAATTCATTAATAAATATTAAATTATAGCACATGTGACTCTCCATATAACTAATATATCACATTTTGTAGTGGGAAAAGTCTATTTTCTACACAATTTCAAAGTATTGATTATTGCTCAACCAAGTCATATGTCCACACTTATGCAATTCTATTTTAATTCAACTACTTTACCATCATGTTTCTCTTTTCCAATAGCTATGAATATTCTAATGATTGAAAGATGACTCTGATGGAGAATAATACAAAAGTAACAGAGTTTCTCCTGCTCAAACTCACCAATAACACAGGATTACAGCTTCCCCTCTTTATGACATTTTTCCTCATCTACACCATCACCCTGGTGGGAAATCTGGAGATGATCCTGCTGATTGTCCCTGATTCTTATCTCCACACTCCCATGTACTTTTTGCTATGCAATCTGTCCTTTGTTGATTTTTGTTACTCCTCAGCTGTCACACCTAGAGTCATGACTAGGATCCTAATAGGAGACAAGTTCTTTTCCTATAATGAGTGTGCTGCTCAGATGTTCTGTTTTGTAGCCTTTGGTACTGTGCAAAATTACCTGTTGGCCTCAATGGCCTATGATCACTATGCAGCAGTGTGTAAGCCCTGGCACCACTATGACTACGAGTGTGTGTGTGTGTGTGTGTGTGTGTGTGTGTGTTTCTATAGATTACTATGTGTGTAGTTTCGTTAATGCCTCCATCCACACTGACAGCTCAAAAAGAAACGTTTCATATACATTTTTCTATGCTGACACATTCTGAACCTTTGCCTTATGTTTCAATGACATTTTTAAAGTTATTTTGTTGTTTTTGCTGTTTTCTGTTTTTTTTTTGTTTGTTTGTTTTTTGTTTTTTGTTTTTTGTTTTTTGTTTTTTTTGAGACAGGGTTTCTCTGTATAGCCCTGGATGTCCTGGAACTCACTTTGTAGACCAGGCTGGCCTTGAACTCAGAAATCCGCCTGCCTCTGCCTCCCGAGTGCTGGAATTAAAGGCATGCACCACCACGTCCGGCAAGATTATTTTTTTATATGAGTACACTGATTCTATCTTCATAGTATCAGAAAATGAAAAGGGGGAACAACAGGAATATTTCTGCAATTTTTAATGTAGTTGATATCTTAGGAGCAACCAACAATAGCTAAGTAGATATAAGTCATAATCAATAGAAGGGAATTTATGACTGATACTATCAATCCAGTCTATAAATTGTGGCTAAAGAGTGCATAGGCCCATATGAGAACTTTCTATTCCTATTTTTCTAAATCCGTATAGCTTCCAAGTCTATTCTAAATAATTACCCTTATATCAATAGATCACTGTATTTCTCAACGCTCATCAATGAAGCTTCCTCTTGAAAATACACCACTTCAGAGATTCACAGGTTAAAACTAGTTTAAATTAAGGGTTTTTTTTTCTTTTTTTCCAATTTTTATTAGGTATTTATTTCATTTGCATTTTAAATGCTATCCCCCAAATCCCCTATACTCTCCCCTCCCCCTTCTCCGGAGGGAAGTTCCCCTGTATGGGTCATATAAAGTTTGCAAGAC
>NC_034590.1:125049404-125050580 GCF_900095145.1 Mus pahari | reverse complement strand
TCCCTTGTCAAAGATCAAGTGACTATAGGAGTGTGGGTTCATTTCTTGGTCTTCAATTCTATTCTATTGGTCTACATATCTCCTGCTATACTAATACCATGCAGTTTGTATCACAATTGCTCTGTAGTATAGTTTTAGGTCAGGTGTAGTGATTCCCCCAGAGATTCTTTTATCACTGAGAAGAGTTTTTCCTTTCCTAGGTTTTTTGTTATTCCAGATGAATTTGCAAATTGCCCTTTCTAACTCATTGAAGAATTGAGTTGGAATTTTTATGGGGATTGCGTTGAATCTGTAGATTGCTTTCGGCAAGATAGCCATTNTCACAATGTTCATCCTGCCAATCCATGAGCATGGAAGATCTTTACATCTTCTGAGATCTTCTTTGATTTCTTTCTTTGGACACTTAAAGTTCTTATCACACACATCTTTCACTTCCTTGGTTAGAGTCACACCAAGGTATTTTATATTATTTGTGAGTATTGTGAAGGGTGCTCTTTCCCTAATTTTTTTTTCTCATCCTGTTTATCCTTTGTGTAGAGAAAGCCATTGATTTGTTTGAGTTAATGTTATATCCAGCTACTGCACTGAAGCTCTGAAGCTGTTTATCAGGTTTAGGAGTTCTCTGGTGGAATTTTTAGCGTCACTTATGTACACTATCATATCATCTGCAAATAATGATATTTTAACTTCTTCCTTTCCAATTTGAATCCCCTTATTCTACTTTTGTTGTTTAATCGCTACAGCTATAACTTCAAGTGCTATATTGAACAGGTAGGGAGAAAGGGGGCAGCCTTCTCTAGTCCCTGATTTTAATGGGATTGCTTCCAGGTTCTCTCCATTTACTTTGATGTTGGCTACTTTTTTTCTGTAGATTGCTTTTATTATGTTTAGGTATGGGCCTTGAATTCCTGATCTTTCCAAGACTTTTATCATGAATGTGTGTTGGATTTTGTCGAATGCTTTCTCATCATCATGTGGTTTTTGTCTTTGTGTTTGTTTATATAGTGGATTACATTAATGGATTTCCATATATTAAACCATCCCTGAATCCCTGGAATGAAGCCTACTTGTTCATGATTGATGATTGTTTTAATGTGTTTTTGGATTCGGTTGGCAAGAATTTTATTGAGTATTTTTGCATTAATATTCATAAGGGAAATTGGTCTGAAGTTCTCT
>NC_034590.1:125032142-125047444 GCF_900095145.1 Mus pahari | reverse complement strand
ATTGTTGTGTCCATGTTCCCTATGGAATCTTCTGCACCTGAGATTCTCTCTTCTATGTCTTGTATTCTGTTGCTGATCTTGCATCTATCATTTCTGATTTCTTTCCTAGGATTTCTATCTCCAGAGTTGTCTTGATTTGGGTTTTCTTTATTATTTCTACTTCCATTTTTAGATTTTGGATGGTTTTGTTCACTTCCATCTCCTTTTGGTAGTGTTTAGTTGTGTATTCTTGTAACTTTTTAAGGGATTTTTATGTTTCCACTTTAAAGTCTTCCATCTGTTCAACGTGATTTCCAGTATTTCCTTCTTAAAGTCCTCCATCATCATCATGAGAAGTGACTTTAGGTCCATATTCTGCCTTTCTGGTGTGATGGTGTATCCAGGACTTGCTATGGTGGGAGAGTTTGGTTCTGATGATGCCAAGTAACTTTGTTTTCTGCTGCTTCTGTTCTTATGCTTGCCTCCTGCCATCTGATTATCTCTAGTGCTTGCTGCCCTCAATATATCTGATTGGAGCCTGTCCTTCCTATAATCCCAGTTGATTCAGGACTTCTCAGTGTCCAGATTTCTCTGTGATTCTTTGATTGTGGGCTACTGTGAACCTGAGATTCTGGGTGTGCCTGAGTACTTGGCAGTCAAGCTCCTCTGAGACACTCAAATACTACTGTGACCAAACTCCTGTTATCCTGGGATCCTGTTGTCCAAAGATCCTGGGCATGTTACAGTGCATGGAAGTGGTGTCTCCTTTGAGGACCGTGGAGTTGTCTTGTCTGTTAGTAACCAAGGTAAACCTGAACTGATTAAATAAAACATGAGCCTCTGGTCAGGAAAAGCTCTAATGCCCTTGTTCCTGCTGTCACAGACCCGTCACTATAGGATTGGAGCAGCTGTTGTGTTCCACTCACCAGTGATCCTAAGATCTCTTGGGCAGTCCATTAGGGACCATAGGGGTGTCCACCGAATCTGTGTCCTAGGTGACCCAGTGCTGGTGCAAACTGGAAGGGGCTTGTGCCCCTGGTCAGGCCGGTTCTCTCCTGCCCTAGTGCTATCTCAGGTCCTGTGCGCAATTGGATTGAAGCAGATGTTGTGTTCCACTCACCAATGATCCTAAGATCACTTGGGCAGGCCCCTAGGGACCGTGGGGGTGTCTGCCCACTCCACACCCTAGGTTACCCAGAGCTGGCGCAGACCTGAAGGGATTTGTCTTAAATTAAGTTTATATTAATATGGTTTTCCCAGGCCTAACAGGTACAAATAACGTTTAAGAAAGTCTAGACCTTCTATTTATTAGAGAAAATGACAAAGGACACAAGGAAACAAAATCTTTTGGGTAGTTTTTATATACTACTGAGCTCCTCAAACACTAAAAGTAAAATTGTGAAAAAACATTGACTATTTTCCCATATACACACCCAGAATACAGTTTCCTCCTCCCTTGTGTTTTCCCAGTTCTTCCCCTTCTACCTCCCCTCTCCCCTATATTCAATCCTCCTCAGTTTTCCTTCACTAAATAGCTGATCTCTAAGGAATATCATTTAATATGGCATAACAATTGACAATAGATCTAGGCACATATCCTCATATCAAAAAGAGGAAAAAGATATCCCTAAAGAAGTCAAAACAGAGACATTCCCATTTCCTGCTATTAGGAGCCCCCAAAGAATATCAACTACATAGCCATAAACTATTTACAGAGTACCTGGTTAAATCTATATAAGCTCCCGGATTGTAGGTCCAGTATCCATGACCCATCTGAAACATGATGAGTTGATTCTGTCTTATTGTGTCCTTGAAGCCTCTGGATCCTATAATCCTTTGGCCCCACACCCCTTTTCCACAGAATTACCAGAGATCTACTGAATGTTTAGCTGTGGGTTTCTGCCTCTGCTCCAATCAGTAGCTCGATGATTCCTCTCTGATGATGACTATGCTTTGCTCTACTCTATGAGTACAGCAGATTATCATTAGGAATCCTTTCATTGATTTTTGGGTTGTTTATTAGTTTTTATTGTTGTTTTATGATTTGTGCCAGTAGATGTTTTTTGTTCTATCCTAAGTCTCTGAGCTACTCAATCTGCTTTCTAGACATCCAGGCAGTGACTTCCTCTAATTGCATAATCCTGGAGTTGTACCAGTCATTGGTGGCCACTCCCACAATGTCTGTGCCACCCTTACCGAAGTATATCTTGTAGGAAGGACACAAGGAAGTCCAAGGATTTCTGGCAGGGTTGGTATCCGAAACCCTCCATTGGAAGCCTTGCTCATTACAGAAGATGTCTGATTCAGGTTCCATATCACTCATTATGAGGAATCTTTACTAAGGTCACCCTTATATATTCCAAGGAGTTTCCATTGCACTAGGTTTCTACATTGCCTCCAAAGTGACTCTTACTTCCAGTTGTCTCTCTTCTTCCATTCTCCTGTGCCCTAATCCCTCCTGTGCCCATTCACATATACACCAACATACCACCCATGAAATCTATTCTATTTTCCTTTATGGAAATCCTTGCATCCTTCCATGAACCCTACTTCTTACTTAGCTTCTCTTGGTCTATGTATTGTTACATGATTAGCATTTATTTAACCTAATATCTACTTATAAGTGAGTATATACTCATGTTTGTTTTTTTGCTTTGTAGTTGCCTCACTGTGGATGATTTGTTCTAGTATCATCCACTTGCAGTTGTGAATCCAATAGTGCAATTTTTTAACGGCTGAGTAATATTCCATTGTGTGAATGTATCATTTTCTTCATCCATTTTTTCAGTTGAAGACCATCTTGTTTGTTTATGCTTTCTTGTTATTATGAATAAATCAGCTATAAACATAGTTGATCAAGTGTCCTTCTGATAGGATTGAGCATTCTTTGTGTAGCTAGGAGTGGCGTAGCTAGGTCTTGAGGTAGTCAATCACCAATTTTCTGAGAAAATGGCTATATTTGTTTCCAAAGTGGCCATACATGTTTGCACTCAGCAACATCCCTTGCTCCACATCCTCAATAGAACTAGCTGTCACTTGTGGTTTTGATCTTAGCCATTCTGACAGGTACAAAATGGAATCTCAAATTTATTTTGATTTGCGTTTCCCTGGTGGCTAAAAATGTTGAACATTTATTTCAGTGTTTCTTGGCTATTTGGAAGACTTCTCTTGAGAATTCCCTGTTTATATCTGTACTCCATTTTTCTTTATTAATCATTTTATTCATTTACATTTCAAAGGATATTCCCCATCCTTGTTATTCCTCCATAAACTCCCCATCCACTTCCCTCTCTCCCATTCCCTTTTGCCTCTATGAGGGTGCTCCTCCACCTATTCACCCACTCCCACCTCCCACCTCTAGCATCTCCCTACACTGGGGCATCAAGCATCCCTTTCATCCCATTAATGTCAGATAAGGCCATAGTCTGGTACATATGTATCTGGAGTCCTGGCTCCCTCCATGTATACTCTTTGGTTGGTGATGTAGTGACTGGAATCTCTGGGTGGTCCAGTTAGTTAATATTGTTTGATTTATTTGTCTTGTTATGTCTAGTTTCATGTATTCTGTATATATTTTGGATATTACCCCTCTGCCAGAAATGGAGTTGGGAAAAGTCATTTCCTGTGCTGTGGGTTGCCATTTTGTCCTAATGAAAGTCCTCTCACTTACAGAACCTTTCAGTTTCATGAGGCCCCATTTGTTAATTGTTTATCTTAGTCCCTAAGCTATGGGTATTCTGTTCAGGAAGTTGTCTTATGCGCCAGTGTGTTTAGGGCTACACCCACTTTCTATCAGATTTCAGGTTTTCTGACAAGGCTCTTAATCCATTTGGAGTTAAGTTTTGTGCATGGTGGTGGATATGGAAATATTTTTATTCTTCCAAATTAGTACAACACAATTGGTAAAAGCTGCTTTATTTCTACTGTATATTTCTGGAGTTTTATCAAAAATAAGGTGTGTGAATTTATGTCTAAGTCTTACCAGCCTGAACATACTATATCTCATTTGAATATTATAGTTCTTAAAGTTTTCTTCATTTGAAATTATGTATATAAGTGTGTATCTATGTGTGACTTTATCACACGTGTTCATATACCTATGAATGCCAAAAAAGAGTAATATATCCCCTAGAGCTGACATTACAGGAAGTTGTAAACTGTCCAATTTTGGTTTCAGTAGCCAAGCTAGAGTCTTAACACTCCTTAACTGATGAGCTTGATATGAGATTATTAGATTGCTCTGCTTTCTTTGATAAAATAAGGAAGTATATATATATATATATATATATATATATATATATATATATATATATATATATTGTGTGGAAACATAGAAGAAGCTTAGTTAGTTTTATTGTTTATAAACAAAAGTTATTTGGTAAAATATAACCACATATAAATCTTTTAACCCTTTTTAAAATTCATATCTAATGTGTTTTTATGCATTATAAAGTGGTTCTTGTTCAAGGTGAGTGTTGCCAATTAATGCAATATTACTAGTAAAATGATGGGGCTTTAAATGATCTAATCTATTAATTTTAATACTTTGACTCAATTGTGAATCTGCATGTCTAAATGCTAAAGGTTCTGATCCCCAGTTGGTTTTTGATTGATCAATAAAAATAAAAAACAGTAATGGCTGGGCACAGGATGGGACCCTTAGAGTTGCATGTTCTAGAATAAAAAGAACAAGGAGAGACTCACCATGACTTGGGGAAGAGGGATAGGACATAGTAGTGGCAGGAGATAAAGCCAACTAGCCGTGTGAGATTTCAGGTAAGTGGCCACTGGCCACTTCCCCATTGGGCCTGGGGTAACAGAGGAAAGTTTAGGAGTGTTCTTCCTTTGAGGTAGCCAAGGCATTTTAAAAATAAGATAATGTGTATGCGTCTTTCATTCACAGGGCCAGTGCATGCATGCAAATTGCCAGGAGCAAAAAGAGGTATAGCCAAAACACACTGCTCCATGAAGAATGGGAACTAAGTAAGAATATTGAATAAAAACCCTCAAAAGAGCAGAACACAAACAGACACGTGCACATGCACACAAGAACAGAATGTTGATTTAGGTCATATTCTGCACAATTAATCGCCATAGCTTGTGATTCAAAGGTTTAGGACAGCTACACAATTTATTCTGAGGTTTCTTGTTTTATTCTCCCATTTAACCATATTTACTGAGAAGCTATTATGAAACACATAGGATTGACAATATGAAGCATTTTGTGATCATCGTTAAACTAAGAAGAGGTTTATAGTTGTATTCTGATATAATTAAAATATATTTCATTATTCAACATGTTCTTATAAATTATCCTTCCAAAAATAACATTTGGATACATTTTTCTGTTATTCATATGAAATAGTAGACTTATGTATCTCATCTAAAATATCCTCTAAAAGCACTTTTTTAATAACATATCACATTTGCTTAAATAAAAATATTGAAGTAACAATAAACATTTAAGTATACAATTTTGTTATAAAAACTAGCACAAATAGTGTTATAATTACCTACTTCTTTTATTCATAGATATAGTTTGATAAGAAAAGTATTGACAAGATTTTATATGTGTGTGTGTATACATATACATGTATATTATGTATATATAAGAGGATAATTAAGAGGAGTTTTGGTTTATATTTGGTCTCATATAAATCTGGGGAATGAAAAATCACTTAATAGCTCAACTGCAAGCTGGAAAGAAGCAAATTAAGTTGATTAGTTAAGTATGAGTAGAATTGCCTGATTAAGGGGAGAAAATGTGAGTTTTGAAAAGTGCAGACCCAATACGCCAGCATGGATCAAAATGTCTGGTAGTCAAAAACAGAAACAGCTGGTGTACATGTTCAATGATGGAAATAAGGAGAAAATCAGAGAGAGTGGACTGAGTGAAGGAAGGAATGAAGAAGGAAGAAGGAGAAATAAAGGTAGTTTGTTTTTCCTTTCTGCAATTAATTTCTATTCAGTTGAGACATCATTGGATTAGATTAAGGACACTCATCTAAATGAGGGTAGATTTTAATTATTTATTTTATCAATATTAGACTGTTTTGGGGATACTCTCACAGGAAAGATCATCCCTACCTGGGCATCTAGTAATGCAGTCAAATCAACACATGGAGTAACCACAGCATTAGCCATATTATATTTAACTCCAAAAATTTAGCATACCCCTGTGAATGTGTAATAGTAGGAGACCTGTGGACGTTTATTCATTTTATGGATTTCAATTAATTGTTTTACTTATATTTTGATTGGCCTGAATACATCAGTGTCCTGAATAAGGGTTTGGGGATATTGACCTCCAGAAATGATAGCTATTCTAATTCTTATTCTAATTTGATATGTGTTTCTGGGTTTATCATTTTCTGTTTTAGGAGACATCAAACATTGCATATACAAAGAAACAACCTCTAGAACTTCTGAGTGGATGTCAAATGTAATTCAGTACATAGAGGATATCTGAGAAGAATAAATCTATTATTGAACATCACAATTAGTGTAGAAATAAAAAATTCTTACAGATTATTTTCTCTCCAAAACATAA
Organism: Mus pahari; assembly: GCF_900095145.1. Lineage (NCBI taxonomy): Eukaryota > Metazoa > Chordata > Mammalia > Rodentia > Muridae > Mus > Mus pahari. The sequence continues at coordinate 125,040,915 of NC_034590.1, read as the reverse complement.
ATGCATTCTTTAACTTTAATAATGCACTCTTAACTTCCTGGTTCCTCAGACTGTAGACCATAGGGTTCAGCATGGAGATTACCATAGTGTAGAACACAGATGCAATTTTGTCTTTGTCCATGAAATGACTGGAGCTGGGTTGCAATTACATGAATATGACAGTCCCATAGAAAATGGAAACTGCAGTGAAGTGGGAGGCACAGGTGGAAACAGCCTTCTGATGTCCATCATCTGTATGCATTCTTAGGGTAGTAGTAAAAATAAATATGTAAGATAGCCATATTACTATGATAGCAAAAAATATATTGAAACTCACTACATAAACCAGAATCATCTCATTAATATGCCTATCCAAACAAGAGAGAACCATGACTGCAGGAATATCACAAACGAAATGATGGACTACATTGCACTCACAGAAAAATAGGTTGACTATATCTCCAGTGTAGATGGAAGCATTTAGAAAGCCTATAACATAGCAGCGTATGACTAGACAGATGCACACACCTATAGTCATGGTGGTGGTGTAGTGTAGAGGCTTACATACTGCTGCATAGCAATCATATGCCATTGAGGCTAACAGGTAATTCTCCACGCTGGCAAAAGTGGTGAAACAGAACATCTGAGCAGCACAGTCATTGTAGGACATGACATTGCTACCAATAAGAAGCCCAGACATCACTGTTGGAGTAAGAGCTGAAGAATAAAAAAAGTCCATCAGTGATAGATGAGCAGGATGAGCATGCCAGACAAAAGTGAAGAAGTATGATTTTTATCTTTGAGTGTTTTTTCTCACTTTACTTGAAGACTCATAGCTAATCTTCAGGTTTGTCCAAAGACCTGGGTTGCTTAAAAATGACTGCCACTCATAAAGTAAATAGCATTTAACAGAGAATGGCATGCAGTCTTTCCCCTTGGTGTCATATTTATATTGTAGAGATTAGTGTATTAAGATGTGGGGAAAATTATAAAGACCCAGAGAGCTCTGGAGAGTCCCCCAGAGTATAGCTCAAGATCTTCATACTGTCTTCGTAGGGAAAAAAAATAATTAATTCACTTTGGGAACCAAACCTGTTTCTATATCTTAGAAGTGAAATGCCCTTTCTAATGAAAAATGAAAACACAAAAGTCACTCATTTCAAGAGGTACAATTGCAAAGTTTCTCTACATAATACATTTTATAAAATGTTTGAATTAGGTTAAGTATACCTATCTCCTCAAGAGAGAGGCTCCCAAGACCCAACAGGGATGACTTTAGTGGAAATACCCAACAAAGGGGATACAGAACCTGAGGAGACTACCCCCAGTAGATATGCATAGTCCCCAGTTGAGAGATAGAACCATCCACTTATCTAAAGTTTTGGCCCAGAATTGTTCCTGTCCAAAGAAAAGACAGGGATAAAAAAGTGGAGCAGAGTCTGAAGAAAAGACCATCCAGAGACTGCCCCACTTTGAGATCCATCCTACCTGCAGACATCAAACCCCAAGAAATTCTTGCTGACAGAAGCCTGGTATAGCTGTCTCCTGAGAAGCACTGCCAGCAGCTGACTAATGCAGTTGTAGATACACACAGCCAACCATCAGACTCATCCCAGGGACCCCAATGGAAGAATTAGGAGAAGAACTAAAGGAGCTGAATGGGATTGCAACCCCACAGGAACCTGACTATCCAGAACTCCCAGGAGCTAAACCACCAACCAAGTTGTATACATGGAGGGATCTATGGCTCCGCCTGCATTTGAAGCAGAGGACTGCCTTATCTGGAATTAATAGGAAGGGAGACCCTTGGTCCTGTGGAGACTTGTTACCCCAGCATAAGAGGACACTAGAGCAGTGATTTGGGAATGGGGTTATGTGGGTAGGTGGGGGAGGACTCTCATAGAGGCAAAGAGGAGGAGGGATGGGATGGGGGGGTTACAGAGGGAAGGACAACAACATTTGAAATGTAAATAAATAAAATAACCAATAAAAAGAAAGAAAGATCCTGCATCAAATTCTCCTAATTGCATCTCTCAAGATTAGCTCAGCATATATCTTTAGTGTTTTCATTTCATAACATCTCTAGATAAGTAAATAACACATCTGGTCAATTAGAAACCTTCAAAAAACAAATCTTAACAAACAAGCCTCCTGTCCTGTAAGCCCTTGAACTGACTGGTGTTTTTATACATATCCACACTAACCCATATTGTTACCAATTGTTCTTTATGTTTTCAGCCAACTAATAAACCAAATAGGATTATATTCCACATTGATGTTGTGAGTGTTCAATACCAGGATCAAGGTAATAACTCTGTGACCTTGAGAAATGCACACTAGAAACCATTCAATAAGTCAAGAAATATTCATCCAGGAAAACAAGACAAACAATTTACAGAGAAATGGAGGAAGATAGACAGAAACTGAGCAAAGCTGTCAGTTATTGGCTTCAATGAATCAGATACATTTGCCAGCCTATATTTTAGTTACTTCTACTGATAAATGAAAGATGAACATTTTTGAGTATTTCTAATTTCTTGAAACCAAGAAAGTTATAAAATATTAGAAAACCAGAGAATCAGCAACTGGCATGAAGTAGACTCATGTTGACACCAAAAATAAGGCTATGACTAGGTGACTTGGGGATTGTAAAAGTCATTTGAAAAAAAGAAAGAGTTATCACAAATCAAAACATGCTCCAATGAGAGAAAAAATAATTGAGGGATTAGAGAGATGGTTCAGTAAGTTAAAACACTTGTCACACAAGCATGAGAACATGAGTTCAAATCCCCATACTCCATGTAAAAGCTGGAGGCTGAGTAAAAGTATCTGTAATTCCAGGATCTGTACAAGGAAATAGGTGGTAGAGAAAGAAAAACAACAAAGAAATCATGTCTCAAAAATTATGGAAGAGGAGGACCAGCATCCAAGATGTTCTATAACATCTATCTACATACGACATAGCATAAATTCATTTGCATCTACATTCACATACACAGAGAGAGAGAGAGAGATGGAGAGACAGACAGACAGACAGACAGACAGACAAACAGACACAAAGGCAGACAGACAGACACAAAGACAGATAGACAGACAGACAGTCTGACTCACAGAGAGAAATAACGTTCTACCTATAAGGTGGATTGGAGGTTGCTTTTTTGAACATGAAAATAGTACCATTTGTGAATATCTTTAGCATAAAAGATTAACACACATATTTTTTATTTTTTAATTGAATTTTATTTGTAATTCATTTATTTTCACTCCAAATTCCAGTCCCGGCCTCTCCCACCCTCCAACTACTCCACATCCTACACCTCCTCCCCACCACACCCCTTCTCCACATGGATGCCCCCACCTTCCACCCCATCTGACCTCTAAGCTCCCTGGAACCTCCAGTCTCTTGTGGATTAGGTAGCACACACAATCTACACAAGCTATTGTCTTAAATGGCTTTGTAATGACAAAAAGATAAATAAATCTCATCTCTTTGGGGAGATAAGTTGTTGAGTAGAAAAAGCAATGTGTATAAATAATTAAGAGACCTGTGTTTTAGATGGGCTGTCTTGCCTTTAGAGATTCAGATGAAGTTAAATCAAATCCTCACACAAACTGAAAAGGAAACGGTGAATGTCTTCTGATGTGAAATCTTCAGTGTTCCTAGTTACTTCACATTCCAGTTTTTGCCAGATTTTTAGGGTCTTGAGTGTTTCTTGCTGATGTTGTACTCTGTCATGTTTTGATTCTGCTTGTTATCTTTGATCTCATGAAATAGCTCAGATATTTGTGTGCATTGACAACTTTCTGGTTACCTCTTCAAATTGCTCTCCTCCTAATCTGGTTTGTTCTTCAGTGCTTATTTCTAGAGAGAATGCTCTGCTCAATGATTGCCAAAATCCACTGAATTCCAGGTAGGTGTGACCAAGAGATGATGTCAGAAATATCACATATTAAGGTATAGTAAGCCAAAGAAGACTGTGTCTCCAGGTATCTCTCTGAGGACTTGTGGCATGTAGACTGTATTAACTGATGTTTAGTTCCTTCCATTTAACTAAACGACCCCTGATTCCATCTGGCAACTTCACTTTATCCTTCAGAGTACATACTTCCACTGTCTACTTTAGTTTTTATAAACTTAAAACATCCAGTAATTCCAAGACACAATGAGAAGACCAAACCTACGGATAATAGGAGTAGTTGAGAATGAAGATTTTCAACTTAAAGGGCCAGCAAATATCTTCAACAAAATTATAGAAGAAAACTTCCCAAACCTAAAGAAAGAGATGCCCATGAACATACAAGAAGCTACAGAACCTCAAGTAGACTGGACTAGAAAAGAAATTCCTCCCCACACATAATAATCAAAATATCAAATGCACAAAACAAAAACAGAATATTAAAAGCAGTAAGGTAAAAAGTCAAGAAACATATAAAGGCAGACCTACTGGAATTACACCAGACTTCTTGCCAGAAACTGCGAAAGCCAGAAAATCATGGGCAGATGTCCTACAGATCTTAAGGGAATACAAATGCCAGTCCAGACTATTATAATCATCAAAACTCAATTGCCATAGATAAAGAAAACAAGGTATTCCATGACAAAACCAAATTTACACAACATCTTTCCACAAATTCAACCCTTAAAAGAATAATGAATGGAAAACACCAACACAAGGAGGAAAACTACACCCTAGAAAAAGCCAGAAAGTCATCTTGTTTCAAAAAACCAAAAAAGGAAGATAGCCACATAAACATAATTCCACCTCTAAAAGCAAAAATAACAGAAAGCAACAATCACTTTTCCTTAATCTTCCTTAATATCAAAGGACTCAATTCTACAATAAAAAGACATAGACTAAAAACTGGACATGTAAACAGGACACAACATGTTGCTGCATACAGTAAACACACTTCAGTGACAAAGACAAATACTACCTCATAGTAAAAGACTGGAAAACAAATCTCCAAGCACATGGTCCCATGAAACAAGCTGGAGGAACCATCCTAATATCGAATAAAATCGACATTCAACCTAAAGTGATCAAAAAAGGAAAAGGAAGGACACATCATACTCATCAAAGGCAAAATCTACCAAGAAGAACTCTCAATTCTGAACACCTATACTCCAAATGCATGGACACATACATTCATAAAAGAAACTTTATTAAAGTTCAAAGCACATTTTGCACTTCACACTACAATAATGGGAGACTTCAACACCCCACTTTCAACAATGGACAGATCATGGAAATAGAAACTAACCAAAGACACAGTGAAACTAACAGAAGTTATGAAACAGATGGGTTTACAAACAGTTATCTATAGAACATTTTATCCTAAAACAAAAGGATATACCTTCTTCTCAGTACCTCATGGTACCTTTTCAAAAAATGACCATATAATCAGTCACAAAACAGGTCTCAAGGGATACAAGAAGGTAGAAACAATTCTATGCATACTATCAGAATACCACAAACTAAGGTTAGTCTTCAATAACAACAAAAACAATAGAAAGCCCACATACACATGAAAACTAAGAAACACTCTACTCAATGATAACTTGGTCATGGAAAAAATGAAAGACATTTTAGAATTTAATGAAAATAAAGCCACAACATACACAAGCTTATGGGGCACAATTAAAGCAGTGCTAAGAGGAAAACACATAGCTCTGAGTGCTACTGAAAAGAAACTTGAGAGACCATACATTAGCAACTTGACAGCAAATCTGAAAGCTCAAGACCAAAAAGAAGCAAATGCACACAAGAGGAGTAGAGAGCAGGAAATAATCAAACTCAGAGCTGAAATCAACCAAGTGGAAACAAAAAGAACTAAATTAAAATTCAACCAAATCAGGAACTGGGTCTTTGAGAAAATCAACAGGATAAATAAATCATAAGCCAGACTAACCAGACGATACAAAGACAGTATCCAAATCAAAAAAAATTACAAATGAAAAGGGAGACATAACTACAGAAACCAAGGAAATCAAAAAAATCATCAGATTTTACTAGATAAGCATATATTCAACAAAACCGGAAAATCTGGCTGAAATGGACAATTTTTTAGAAAGATACCAGGTACCATGTTAAATCAGGATCAGATAAATGATCTAAACAGTCCTATGACACCTAAAAAACATAGAAGTAGTCATTAGTAGTGTCCCAACTTAAAACAGTTCAGGACCATAAGGGTTTAGTGCAAAGTTCTGTCAGACATTCAAAGAAAACCTAAAACCAATACTCTTCAAACTATTTCACACAATACAAACAAAAGGTACTCTACCCAATTCGTTCTGTAAAGCCACACAAAGATCAATGAATTCATGAAATTCTTAGTCAAATGGATAGAACTAGAATATATCATCCTAAGTGAGGTAACCCAATCACTGAAGAACACAAATGGCATGCACTCACTAATAGGTGGATATTAATCCAAAAGATTCAAATACACAAGATACAATTTACAGACCAAATGAAGCTAAAATAGAAGGAAGACCAAAGTGTGGATAGTTCGGTCCTTGTTAGAAGGGGTAAAAATACTCCAGGGAGGAAATGCAGAGCCCAAGTGTGGAGTTGAGACTGAAGGAAAGATGAAGGCCAGCATGGTCTTCAAAGTGAGTTCCAGGACAGCCAGGGCTACACAGAGAAAACCTGTCTTGAAAAAACCAATCAATCAATCAATCAATAAATAAATAGATTAAATAAAACAATTGAATAAAATAAATGAAATTAAATAGTACAATTATAATATGATAAATATGACCAAAGGGAAAGTGTGTCATACTTGTAGGTGGTCTCATTTCTGCCTTGGATGGGGTCATTAAGAGACTAAGGTCATGGAAAGATTGCTAGGGATATACCAAAATCCTAAGGTCTGAAATATCAGCACAGTTACAAGTGAAAACAAAACAGCCTTTTATTTTACTCAGACAGCAGTTGGCATTCTAATTGGATGATGTATGGATGTAATGGAGTGAGTATGCATTATACCTATCTGTAACAGTAGATGTAATTTAGTGGCTGTGCATGTGTACCTGTCTGTGTTTACAGGGACAATTCTTTATGCAAATGATAAACTTTAAAAAAATAATGGTACATTCCCTTAAATTTTCTTTCTAAAACTCCATGCTTCTAAAAAGCCTATGTGAGCTTTCTCTTTGAGAAATCACAAAAAGGCATGCGTGTTTCAGCAACAGATATGAAGATAGGAGAATAGAAATCAAAGAATGCAATATGATAAAAGAGAATAGAAATGAGAGCTATAAGGAAAGTGTAGACTGAATAGACACATTAAAGAGACAGAAGGACTCATAATAGCAAAGAAGTTTAGGGGAATAATAACTTGTGAATCAAAACATTATATTGTAATTTCAGAAATTAAAAAAATAATTTAAAACTTTCAAAAAGATTCAAACCTTAAATAGTAGAAATAAGTTCAAGTAATCATTTGTACAACATAGTGACTAAATTAATAATAATGTATAACATTATTAAAACAATTTAAGGGGTTGAGGGATTGCAGATGGGAAACCAGGAAGGAGGACATTTGAAATATATAAATAAAATAACCAATACAAAATAAAAAAAGGAAGTACAGGCATTATATTTCAATGTTCAAGTTTAAATCTATGACCTTAAATATAATCAGCAATTAGGAGAAAACTGGCTGGAGAACTGAAAGAATGTAGTCAAACGAATCAAGTCCCAAGAGATATCTATGCAGTGCATGATGCAGAAAACAAAGTGAGATTCCTTGAAAGAACTCCCTGATTGTCATAGTTAATGTCAAGAAATCTGGAAAGTATCAGCAATAATGGCAAATATAGGTGTGAAGTAATAATCTAGACAATATATAATGAAACAGGCCAATATTGTTAAATCAGTCCAATGAAGACATATGCTGCATAAAATTTCAGCTTATTGAAATATAAATATTTATAGTAGTAATTTGTTTGATTTAAGCTTGACCCTTAAGGAGTCCTGAAACTTGTATACTTAAATCTCTAACAACATTTTGGCTTTAAAAAGCTATTCCAATTCTTAAAATGTCCAAATAATAGGTTACATAGATTACCCTAAGTCAACAATGCACCATGATAGGGTGTGACAGGACATATGTGATATATCACAATTCAAGGAAGAGATGATTTGGAGGTGGAACCCCAGGAGGTTAGGTGTGGAGTAAGATAGGCAATGGAATAGGCATGGATTTCTCTAGGAAGGAGAAAGACAATGAAAAGTTATGGGAGGTTGGGAAGTGCACAGATTGGAACAGGAGGGTAAAAGGAGGGCTGAAGGGAATGGGGGAAAAAAGAGGGAATTCAGGGAGAGACAACTAAAACCATTTGAGGAATTATATAGAAAACAAATACAGTAGAAGTTTCCTATAGTAGTTTCCTATAGTAGAAGTTTCATATATGAAGGTTATATAAAAGAAATTATAAACTAACAAAGTAGACAGAACTCCAACTGGACCTCTCTGGTTACCAAATAAAGCTTCTAGGGTTGGGAATGAGTTACATATAACTGAGTTGTGGACCAAAGGGATCCTTGGGAAAGCCTCAAACAGCCAAGGTTATTCGTTGCATTTCACACACTGGTGATAAGACCCTCTTACCAAAGACAACATTTACACAACTCACCGAACCCATGAACGTAGAACTAGTAGCTTCCTAGAGATTTCACTGCTACACACTATTATTCATAATACTAGAATAGTAGAGAGTATTATGAACAATCCCAAAGGAGAACACAAACACAGCTAAAACCCCTTAGATTTAAAAAAAAAAAAA
>NC_034590.1:125016901-125018637 GCF_900095145.1 Mus pahari | reverse complement strand
TAACCAGTACCCCCTGAGCTCGTGTCTCTAGCTGCATATGTAGCAGAAGATGGCCTAATTGGCTATCATTAGGAAGAGAGGCCCCTTGGTCTTGCAAACTTTATATGACCCAGCACAGGGGAAGGCCAGGGCCAAGAAGTGGGAGTACGTGGGTAGGGGAGCAGAGGTAGGGGGATGGTATAGGGAACTTTCAGGATAGCATTTTAAATGTAAATAAACTATCTAATAAAAAATATCTAATATAGAAAATATCTAATAAAAAACTAAAAATGCAGTATAATACAAATAATTTAGTATATAAGTATACATATTTAATTTTAAATATTCTTTTTCATATGGGCTAGCAATAGTTCCTCCAAGAGTATAAGAGTGTATAACAAACACATTAATACTAGACATGAACAGCCTTCTTTTGAGTTGTTTGACAGGGATGTTCATGAGATTCCCAAAATGAGCAGTTTATTGCTATTTCCCTCCATTGCTCCCTAGAGATGGAAGGTTAAGTCACCATTGCTGAAGATACTATCCACCTCAGAAACAGAATCTATAAAACTTTGAGCTGAAACTGACTTGAATGCCCCCTTCATCAGGTCTATATTTCATGGTAACAGCTATACTATACTAACCTTGCAAATATGGAAACAACTATGTGTTCTAACCAGGTATGATTCCTAGGAGTCACATCAACCACCAACATTGCATAACACCAAGGGTACTATAGTGGCAAGAATACATTGGCAGTAACCAACAGCTCTCTCATTTGACTTAAAGCCCATTCAACAAGAGGGATACCATGCCTCATGCTCCAAACCTTTATTACCAATTAGTGCTAGTTAACTTGTGGTCATTGGAAGAGAACATACAACCTCTAATTTATTAAATCAGCAATTCTCTAACAACAATATAAACATTTGTTTTTATACCCATATGTAAACTCAGAAAGCTATTTTTTTCTAAGCCAGTTAGAACACATAAATTAAAGTAAGATACATAAGAGTGTAGGTATCCTACGTTACTAAATATTGTGTATCCTGAAAGTGGTTGAGATGCAAAAATCCCAGTACTGACTGTGGGACATTGACTTATGAATTGATAGTAAGAAAATTTGTGAAGGCATTATAAAGCAATACAGATTCTCAACATTCCTCTGTATTATAGTATAAATAGTTGTTAAGATTTTATAAATGAAGGCAGCATTAAAAATTTGTTGCAAAATAAAAGAAATTACCTTGGACCTAAGCTTTCAAGTTTCCAAAATGTGACAGAAGGTTTTACAAAGAATGCTGTGAAAAATAAAAGTTTTCATTGTCTTCCCCAGCTATGAACACTGTGAACTAAATACTAACCTTCCAGATTATATAGATTCATCAGTGCATAAGTAGATTGGCTTTTCTGAGGGCAACTGAGAGTCCTCTTGATTTGAAGCCTAGTATATAATAGGGAATTTAGGTCTGGTACTACTAGTAAAAGTAACAACAAAAAAATGAATAAACAGGAATAATGAGATTTTGTGTTCTGGGATGGGGGATGGAGGCACATGTATGACTTTTGTATAGATAAATTGACATGGTGCCAAACTGTTTTCTAGGTCTTTATGTTTATATCAATAAAAACTACATCTTGGACTTAAATATAGAAAAATGCTACTCCAAAAGAGAGAAAGAAACGAAGTAAGGAAGAAAAGAGAGAGAGAGAGAGAGAGAGAGAGAGAGAGAGAGAGAGAGAGAGAGAGAGAG
>NC_034590.1:124960673-125016641 GCF_900095145.1 Mus pahari | reverse complement strand
GAGGAGGAGGAGGAGAGGAGAGGAGAGGAGAGGAGAGGAGAGGAGGGAGAGAGGGAGGGGAAAAAAGGAAGGAAGAAAGAAAGAGAGAGAAAGAAAAAGAAAAAAGAAAGAAGAAAGAAAAGAAAGAGAAAAAGAAGAAAAAGAGAGAAAGAAAGAAAGACAGAAAGAAAGAAAGAAAGAAAGACAGACAGACAGACAGACAGAAAGAAAGAAAGAAAGAAAGAAAGAAAGAAAGAAAGAAAGAAAGAAAGAAAGAGAAACAAAGAAAAAGTAAAGTGCTATTCTGAGCCTTCTCCAGAGCAGTTTCTTTTTTCCTATGAATAGTGATGAGCACAGACACCCATCTCATGGCTGCTCAATGTGCTGAGCTAAGTGGCATGTGTTTGAGGCCACATATGCTACCTATTCAATAGGTGAGAGACCATCACAGAGCAGGACACATAAAGTGCATGAGTGCCAGAAAACATGGAGAAGGACTGCAAAATGACATAGCCATCACAATTATGACCTTACAATAGCTTATGCTTCCTGGACTTGCTTATACTGAACTAGGCCAGTTGAAGTCATTTATACATGGAGGTAGGGCTCATGGGACTCTAAACATCTCTGAGCCGTTGACCATTACTGGCAAATGGGTGAGCCCCAATCAAATTCTTCAATGGTGTACATGAGAGGGAGCATAACAGTATTAAGGGGTAGTTGCAAACCTCAGGCCACATGCCTAGTCCTGGTTTAACACCATGAGTCCCCAAAGTCAGGAGTGAAAGTAAGGAAGAAGAGAGACAAGCTAGAATGGAGAAAGTATAATAGAAGGCATAATGTGCCAGAGTGATATTTTCAAGGAGCAAATTGAATAAAATTATATAAAACAGGAAAAACATTATTATTACTAATTTTCATAATTTCAGTTATCAGTAAAATACTTTAATTATTAAAAATGTTATAAAACTTTAGGTTCCTGGAGGTAGGTGAATTGCTTCTTCCCTAGGAAAACTGGATGGCAACTCCTCATGTATTCCCATAGGGGAAACCTCCAGAGTTCCCCTAGTCTATTTAATTCTCTCAAGATCTCCTTGCACTAGCATCTAAATCCCTGTTTGACTGTGGTCACAGAGTTTTGAATAACATCCTGCAGGGCATCACTGAGTGGTCATCATTAACAATGTGAGTGATCATCATTATAAGTACAAAAGTCCTTGACTTCCCTGAAGACTTGCTGTGAATGTTGAGCCAGTATCAAAGAAATTTCCACATAGAAGACACACAGGATGCACTTGTCTACTGTGAGTGTAAATTAACTGTGCAGAAAAGTGAGTTTCATTACAACCTTTTCTACTTGTTTATAATGTATGATGCTCATAGACGCTACTAATTGATTGACTTTGAATTGTTGCTTCTTTATCAGGTAGCTAACTGCACTTCATTTTTTACATAAATGACATGAAAGTTGTACAAGAAGGGATTACAGCATATTTATTTTACCTATGAAGAGGAGGTAAGTGAATTTTCCCATGAAAAAGAATTCCACAGACTTAATGTTGATTTGAAATTTGATCCATGCTCCTGTTCTTCTACAAGTTTTCTTTGCATTAGAGAAGGCAGAGCTCCCATAATACAATTTTGGCAATAGGCAGTAGTGGGCTTTATGACTTCAATATTATTCAATATTGCATATTCTTTGGATTCCCTCAAAATACTTTGCTTATACAATATGTAAGCACATAATTGAGAATAGAATTTTATGAATTAGATGTGTACCAAATGAGATGTTCAAGAGCACGTTTTATATCACTGAGGTGAAAGGGGTCCTTGAATGCTATAATGTATACCATGGAGACGTCATTAGATTACTTTCTAAATCATGACCCTATCTCCCAATAAATGCAAACAAATACAAGCAGACTGATTGTTGACTTTATGTTAGATGTATCCTTTCTTCCCAGGCTGTGTAAAACAGATAAAAATGCAAAATGTGGAATGTGACTATGCCAAGTTGAAAGAGGTCATGTTGAATTATGAATTAATAAATTCCAAACTTCATTTCAAAGTTATTTTAATCCCATGCTTACTCTTAAGGACTGGCTTAAGCTTTGAAATCTGCTTCCTTTCCTAACAGACACACAGACAAACACACACACACACACACACACACACACAAAGAGACAGAGAGGGACACTAATACACAACTCCTTCATTATTAATTCAATAAAATGCTAAAATTGACCATGTGTGTTAAAATTGGCAACCTGATAACTTCAAAATCAGGAGATACTTGAACTTGCTAAAGATTGATGGGACTAAGGGTAATCAGAAATGCTTAGCTAGGGGTGATGATGTCTCACTAAGATTTTCAGAAGAGAAGTTTAGAAATAGTAATATTTCTGTACAAGGTGAGATTTAAATAAAATTTAAATATTATGAAACTTAGAAAGACATCTATGTTGAAGACAGTTTGCCACAATCTGTGAGTAGCCAATATCACAATATTAATAAGACAAAGAATGGATTTTAAGGAGGCATGACTTCTTTATATCTTTAATCTTTTTATTTATTCACTTACATCCCTCTCATTGCAACCCCTACCAGCCACTCCCTCGCCCAAATGTTCCCTCCATGTCTTCTCTCCTCGTGAATTCATAGACACAGTATTTATTTTAGAGGACACACTTGTCTAGGCCCTTGTTTCCCAGGGCAAAAGATTGAACAAGGAACATGTGTTTAGAAATAGAAACAGAACTCTGAAATCCTAGTAATGCTGAGTTTGTGCCAAGGTACACATGTATTTATAATTTATCGTATCTTCAATTTATCTAAAATTCTGTTTGGAGTCTCATGCTTAGAAATCACAATGAGTTAAATAAAATCAAGAACCCAAAGCAAAGACTAGCATTTTATATAAATAAATAAATAAATATAAATAAATTACCCAAACTTTGTGTTCTATACCTTAAATGGATACAATGACAATTCTAATATAATTAAGAAGATATGTGGAATGGACATTCCCTAGAGAAGACACTGGAAACAACACAACAGAGAAAGTAAATTTTGATTGTACTCAGAACTGAATTGGAAGTCATTCACACATCACTTTAATCACATTATTAAATAATCTCAATTTCTGTACATGAACAACACAAATTTAAGTTTGGGTAACAACATAGGAAAATGATTAATAATCACTAAATTTTGGCACATCTAACCTTTCATATAACTAAAATGCCAAATTTAATTTGGGAAAGGTTTATTTTCTATGTAATTCCAAAATACCAATTATTGTTCAACCAAGTCATAGTTCCACACTTATGCATTTCTATTTTAATTCTTCTTTATCATCATGTTTCTCATTTCCAATATCTGTGAATATTCTAGTGATTGAAAGATGACTCTGATGGAGAATAACACAAAAGTGACAGAGTTTCTCCTGCTGGGACTCACCAATGACCCAGAATTACAGCTTCCCCTCTTCATGATATTTCTCCTCATTTACACCATCACACTGGTGGGAAATTTGGGAATGATCCTGCTGATTATCCTGGACTCTTGTCTCCACACTCCCATGTACATTTTTCTAGGAAATCTGTCCTTGGTTGATTTTTGTTACTCCTCAGCTGTCACACCCACAGTCATGACTGAGCTTCTAATAGGGAAAAAGGTCATTTCCTACAATGACTGTGCTACTCAGATGTTCTTTTTTGTAGCATTCTGTACTGTGGAAAATTATCTCTTGGCATCAATGGCCTATGATCGTTATGCAGCAGTGTGTAAGCCATTGCACTATGCCAGCACTATGACTACAAGAGTGTGCATCTATCTTTCTATAGGTTCTTACGTGTGTGGTTTCCTGAATGCCTCCATCAACACTGGAAATACTTTTACTCTTTTCTTCTGTAGGTATAATATGGTTCACCATTTCTTCTGTGACATTCCAGCAGTCATGGTTCTCTCTTGCTCCGACAGGCATGTCAGTGAGCTGCTTCTTGTTTATGTAGGGAGCTTCAGTGTATTTTTTGCTCTTTTGGTTATTTTTATATCCTACATATTCATTTTTATCACAATTGTTAAAATGCACTCAAGGGCTGGATATGGAAAGGCTGCCTCCACTTGTGCCTCACACTTCACTGCAGTGTCTATTTTCTATGGGACTGTCACATTCATGTATTTGCTGCCCAGCTCCAGTCATTCCATGGACACTGACCAAGTAGCCTCTGTGTTCTACACCATGATCATCCCCATGCTGAATCCTCTGGTCTACAGCATGAGGAACAAAGAAGTCAAGAAAGCATTCACAAAAATTTTTCAGGTGGCAAAACAGTCTGGAATGATTTATTTTTAATGTTGTAAGATAAATAATATTCATCATTTAATGCTCCATACTATTAAATTCCAGAATGGATTCAGATATTCCTGTACCTGTAAGGTATAGAGGTATAGAAAAATGAACTCTATTGAATTCCAGAGCTTATGAGGATTTTTTTTTTTTTTTTGCCTTCATGACAATACCCCTGTGAAGGATATTTATGTACTCTTTTAATTACACTCTGCTGAAGTGTAATCCTAATATTAGGAAAATATAAACAATATATTCAAACTCAATTATAAACATGCATTTATATATTTGATGTTAATTGACAGCTCAAAAAGAAACGTTTCATATACATTTTTCTAGGCTGGCACATTTTGAACCTTTGCCTTATGTTTCAATGACATTTTTTAACGTTTATTTATTTATATGAGTACACTGTATCTGTCTTCAGACATACTTGAAGAGTGCATTGGATTCCATTACAGATGGTTGTGATCTACCATGTGGTTGTTGGGAATGAACTCAGTACCTCTGGCTGAGCAGTCAGTGCACTTAACTGCTGAGCCATCTCTCCAGCCCAACAATGACATTTTTTGAGTATTACTTTTTTTATTGGTCAGTGAAGATTTATATAGTAGTTGTTTATTTTATGTGGGATAAGCAAGAGCCACATATAGCCATTGAAGTAAGAATTGATAACATAGGTCATTGAAGCATACTATAATTGCACAATTTCTAAAAAGGAATGATTAGATCACAGTGACTTAATGTGTCTCTTATGCTCGGAAACTAGGTGCTTTTACATAAATTCTTACTGTATGTAAAGAATTAGTTTTTTAAGAAATTGGCAGTCAGCTCTAAAGCTTCAGATCAAAGGATGCTAAAGATGTGTTTTACTTCAATAATGGTGACATTACATGTCTTTTTAAAATCATTTTTAGTAGTTCTGTGAAATGCATTCTCTAGACATTATCTAAACTAGAGTTTCAAAGCTCTACATTGGGATACAAAAAATGGCATACAGTTACCAGAAGGAAAGTTATCATTCCCCTGTGGAGACTATTCTTACTAATCTTAATACATTTGTGAACTAGAAACTAATAAAATAATTGTACAAAATTCTGATTTCATACATTCATGCACCCAAGAGTGTGGTTACTGGCTTATATTGTATTTCCTAAGGTCATAACCATTTAAATTGAAAGTCCCTTAAATATCATTTTTTTACAATAACTGTAAAATTTCAGATAAACAAGCCCTCAATACAGTGGTGGTAAATGATGTGATAGGAACAGTCTTATAACAGATCACAAAAGCCTATAATGTGACATGTTAAATATGAATTGAACGGCATGTAAAATGAATTTTTAAGATTATAATTACTTAATTATTTACTTATTTAATTACTCATTTTTACACTCCAGATCTTATTACCCTTCCCTGATATACTGGCTAGTTTTGTGTCAACTTGACACAGCTGGAATTATCACAGAGAAAGGAGCTTCAGTTAGGGAAGTGCCTCCAGGAGATCCAGCTGTAAGGCATTTTCTCAATTAGTAATCAAGGGGAAGGGCCCTTGTGGGTGGTGCCATCTCTGGGCTGGTAGTCTTGTTCTATAAGAGAGCAGGCTGAGCAAGCCAGCGGAAGCAAGCCAGNAAAGAACATCCCTCCNTGGCNTCTGCATCANCTCCTGCTTTCTGACCTGCTTGAGTTCCAGTCCTGCATCCTTTGGTGATCAACAGCAGTATGGAAGTGTAAGCTGAATAAACCCTTTCCTCCCCAACTTGCTTCTTGGTCATGATGTTTGTGCAAGAATAGAAACCTTGACTAAGACACCCAATGATCTACTCTCCCCTGTTCCATATCCCATATCTCTTCCCCACCACCGCTCTCCACGAGAATGTCTCCACCACTGATGTCACCTGACCTCTAAACTCCCTGGTGCCTCCAGTCTCTGAAGGGTTAGGTATATCATGCCTGATTGAACCCAAACTCAGCAGTCCTCTGCTGTATATGTGTTGGGGACTTTGTATCAGCTGGTACATGGTCCCTGGTTGGTGGTCCAATATTTGAGAGATCTCAGGGATCCAGGCTAATTGAGGCTGCTGATCCTCCTACAGGACTGCCCTTCTCCTCAACTTCTTTCAACCTTCCCTTATGCAACAACAGGGGTTAGCAGCTTCTGTCCTTTGGTTGTTTGCAAATATCTGCATCTGACTCTTTCAGATGATTGTTGGGTCTCCAGGAGTACAGTCATGTTAGGTCCATTTTTTGAGCCCTCTATAACCTCAGTAATATTGTCAGGTCTTAGGACTTCCCCTTGAGCTGAATTCCACTTTGGGCCTGTAGCTGGGCCTTCTTTTCCTCAGGTTCCTCTCCATTTCTCTCCCTGCAGTTCTTTCAGACAGGAACAGTTATAGGTCAGAGTTTTGACTGTGGGATGGAGTTCCCCCACCTCTTTTGATATCCTGTCTTCCTGCTGGATTTGGGCCCTACTTTGGGCATTTCAACCAAGGTCCCTCCTTGAATCCTGAGAGTCTCTCATGTCCTAGATCTCTGGTCTATTCTGGGGGATCCCCCAACCTCTTACCTCCCTAGGTATCCTGTTCCCATACATTCTGCTGACCCTCAGGACTTCAGTCCCTTTCCCTCACCAAATTCCAGATTAGGATCCCCTCCCCCCACCCCTGGTGTAATTTCCCTCCCAGGTCCCTCCCTCCCTTCCCACTTGTGATTGCTTTCTTCTACTTCCCAAGTGGAAGTGAGGCATCCTTACTTGGGTCCTTCATCCTCCTGACAGTTTTGAGTTCTGTAGATTTTATCTTAGGTATTCTGTACTTTTTTTGTCCAATATTCACTTAGTGAGTACATACCATGCGTGTCTTTTGGGTCTGAGTTACCTCACTCAGGATATTTTCTTGTTCCATCCATTTGACTGCAAAATTCATAATGTCCTTCATTCTTAATAAATGAGTAGTATTCCATTGTGTAAATGAACCACATTTTCTGTGTACATTCTTCTGTCAGGGGACATCTGAGGTGTTTCCAGCTTCTGGCTATCATAAATAAGGCTACTATGTACATAGTGGAACATGTGCCCCTGTAGCATAGTGGAGCATTTTGCTGCATAGAAGAAACAAACCTAAATAACAAAGATAGATACTACCTCAGAGTAAAAGGATGGAAAAGGGTCTTCCAAGCAAATGGTTACAGGAAACAAGCTGGAGTCGCCATCCTAATATCCAATAAAATAGAATTTCAACCAAAAGTTATCAACCATGATGAGGAAGGACTCTTCGTATTCATAAAGGGGAAAATCCACCAAGAGAGAGTCTCAATTCTGAACAACTATGCCCCAAATGAAAGAGTGCCCACATTCATAAAATAAGGTTTAATAAAGTTCAACACACACATTGAACCTCGCACAATAATAGTGGGAGACTTCAAGACCCATTCTCATCAATGGACAGGTCATTGAAACAAAAACTAAAAAGAGACAGTGAAACAAATAGAGGTTATGAACCAAACGGATTTAATAGATTTTTACAGAGCATTTTACCCTAAAGCAACAGAATATACTTTCTCAGTACCTCATGGTACCTGCTCCAGAATCAACCACATAAATAGTCACAAAAGAACCCTCAACCAATACAAGAAAAGTGAAATAATACCATGCATCCTAACAGAACACCTTGGTCTAAGGTTGCTCTTCAAGAACAGCAAAAACTACAGAAAGCCCAAATATACATGGAAAATGAACAACTCTTTACTCAATTATAACTTGGTCCAGGAAGAAATAAAGAAAGAAACTGAAGCCTTCCTGGAATTTAATGAAAATGTTTACACAACATACCCAAACTTATGGGACACAAGGAAAGCAGTGCTTAGAGGAAAGCTCATAGCACGAAGTGCCCTCTTAAAGAAACTGGAGCGATCTTACACTAACAACTTATCCAAACACCTGAGAGCTCTAGAACAAAAAGAAGCAAACTCACCCAAGAGGAGTAGAAGTTATGAAATAGTCAAATTCAGAGCTGAAATCAACCAAATGGAAACAGAGCAAACAATACAAGGAATCAGCAGCACCAGAAGCTGGTTCTTTGAAAGAATCAACAAGATAGATAAACCCCTAGCCAAACTAACTAAAGGGCCAAGAGGCAGTATACAAATTAACAAAATCAGGAATGAAAAGTGAAACTTATGTCTCTGTTTAGTTTCTGTTTCAATGACCTGTCCTTTGATGAGAATGGGCTATTGACATCTCCCACTATTATTGTGTGGGGTTCAATGTGTTTTCTGAGCTTTAGTAAAAATTCTTTTATGAATGAGGGGGCCCTTGCATTTGAGACATAAATGTTCAGAATTGAGAATTACTTTCTGTAGATTTTTCCTCTGATTAATGTGAAGTGTCCTTCCCCATCATTTTTGATAAAATTTGGGTGAAAGTCTATATTATTACATATCAAAATGGAAAGAACCCTATAGAACACCAAATAGATTGGACCACAAAAAATCCTTTGCCACATAATAATCAAAACAACAAATGCACAGAACAAAGAAAGAATATTAAAAGATCTAAGAGAAAAATGCCAAGTAACATATAGAGACGGACTATCAGAATTACCCTAAGACTTCTCAACAAATACCCTAAAAGCCAGAAGAGCCTGGACATAGGTAGGTCCTGCAGATACTAAGACAACACAAATGCCAACCAAGTCTACTATATCCTGCAAAACTCTCAATCAACCTAGATGGAAAAAAACAAAATATTCTGTGAAAAAACCGAATTTAAACAATATCTTTTCAAGAATCCAGCCCTGCAGAGGATTCTAGAAGGAAAACTCCAACACAAGGAGATTACCTACACCAAAGGGGAAAAAAAACAAGATATTAATCATCTTGCAAGAAAACCAAAAAGAAAGAATCACATACACAATAATGCCACCTACAACAATAAACATAACAGAAACTAACAATTCTCTGTCCTTAATATCTCTCAATAGCAACAGACACACTTCCCCAATAAAATGACACAAACTAACAGATTAGATACACAAGCAGGATCCAGCACTTTGCTGAATGCAAGAAGTACGCCTCAATAAAAAAGACAGACACTACCTCAGAGTTAAAGGCTGGAAGAAAGTCTTCCAATAAATAATTTTTAAGAATTGTTGCCTTACAGAAGCTTTGCAATTTTATGAGGTCACATTTGTCAATTCTCGATCTTATAGCACAAGGCTTTACAGTTCTATTCAGGAATTTTTCACCTGTGCCCATATCTTCGAGGCTTTTCCTCACTTTCTCCTCTATAAGTTCAGTGTCTCCGGTTTTATGTTGAGATCCTTGATCCACATAGACTTGACCATACTACAGGGAGATAAGAATGGATCAATTCTCATTCTTCTACATGATAACAACCAGTTGTGCCAGCACCATTTGTTGAAAATGCTGTCTTTTTTCTACTGGATGGTTTTAGCTCCCTTGTCAAAGATCAAGTGTGTGGGTTCATTCTAAACTGAGGAATAGAGAATGGCTAAGAAACACATCAAAAAATGTTCAACATCCTTAATCATCAGGAAAATTCAAATCAAAACAACCTTGAGATTCCAGCTCACACCAGTCAGAATGGCTAAGATGAAAAATTCAGTGGATAGCAGACGTTGGCAAGGATGTGGAGAAAGAGGAACACTCCTCCATTGCTGGTGGGACTGAAGTCTTGTACAACCACTTTTGAAATCAGTCTGGCAGTTCCTCAGAAAATTGGACATAGTACTACCAGAAGATCCAGNAATNCCTCTCCTGGGCATATATCCAGAAGATTTTCCAACTGGTAATAAGAACACATGCTCCACTATGTTCACAGCAACCTTATTTATAATATCCAGAAGCTGGAAAGAACCACGATGTCCCTCAACAGAGGAATGGATACAGAAAATATGGTACATTCCCACAATGGAATACTACTCAGCTATTAAAAACAATGAATTTATGAAATTCCTCGGTAAATGGATGAATCTGGAGGGTATCATCCTGAGTGAGGTAATCCAATCACAAAAGAACTCACATAATATGCACTCACTGATAAGAGGATATTAACCCTGAAACCTAGAATACCCAAGATACAATTTGTAAAATATGAAACTCAAGAAGAAGGAAGACCAAAATGTGGACACTGCCCCTTCTTAGAATTGGCAACACAACTCCCATGGAAGGGGTTCAGAGACAAAGTTTGGAGCAGAGACAAAAGGATGGACTATCCAAAAACTGCCCCACCCAGGGGCCCATCCCATAATCAGTCACCAAACACAGACACTATTGCATACACCAGCAAGATTTTACTGAAAAGACCCTGATATAGCTGTCTCTTGTGAGGCTATGCCAGTGCATAGCAAACACAGAAGTGGATGCTCACAATCAGCTATCAGATGGAACACAGGGCCCCCAATAGAGGAGCTAGAGAAAGTACCCAAGGAGCTGAAGGGGTCTGCAACTGTATAGGTGGAACAACAATATGAACTAACCAGCACCCCCATAGCTCATGTCACTAGCTGCATATGTAGCTGAAGATGGTCTAGTCAGCCATCATTGGGAAGAGAGGCCCCTTGGTCTTGCAAACTTTATATACCCCAGTACAGGGGAATACCAGGGCCAAGAAGGGGGAGTGGATGGGTAGGGGAGCTCGGGGGGGGGGGAGGTTATAGGGTACTTTGGGGATAGCATTTAAAATGTAAATGGAGTAAATACCTAATAAAAATTTGAAAGAAAAAGAATTGTTGCATGATATAAAAAATTTAGCCAAGAAATGAGCATTCATAATTCTAGAAGGTGCTAGAAATTCTGTTGTGAGAAAAAAGTTTTCAATGGTCTTCCACTGCTCTGAATACTTTGAACTAAAAGACTAACCTCCCAGGTAATATAGACTCAGTGCAACAGTAGGTTGGCTGTTAGGAAGGCAAGTAAGAGTCCCCTTGATTTGAGGCCTAGGCTATAGAGGGGAATTTATGGCTGAAAATACTAGTGAAAAGGAAACAAAACAAACAAACAAAAAACAAACAGAAAAAAAAAAACAAAAAAACATGACCGGGCACACCTGCTACTTTTGTTTAGGTAAATTGAGATGGTGTCAAACTACTTTCTAAATATTTATGTTCACATCAGAAAAAAAAGACAATACACCTCAGCCCTAACCACAGAAAATTATGAGCCTTGTTCAGAAAAGTTTCTTTTTTGGTATGAAGGGCAGTGAGTAAGGACATGCATTTCACAGCATTGAAGGTAGAGAGATAAAGTGACATTCACTTTTCAGCTCCAGAGAGGGCATTTATGCTATTCACTCAAGAGTCAAATAACTACAGTGGAGGAGATATAAACTACATGATTGCCAGAAATTATGGATAATGGTTACAAAATAGTGTGGTCATGTTAAGACACAGGCACTAAAATCGTGTTCTTAAAACAGCTTCAGCTTCCTGGACTCCTTGTACTCAACCGGGTGCAGTTATAGCTAGAGAGAGTTCACAGGATTAAACATACTACTGAACGGTTAGCCATTGTTAGATTATTGGCGAGACACAATCAAAGTCTTCATTTATTTATGTGATGTAGTTATTACAGTATTAAGGAGTAAATGCAAACCTCAGACCACTTAAATAATCCTGCTTAAACACCATGAGTCCAGAAAATCAGGAGTAAAGGTCAGGAGAAAGGAAGACAGGCTAGAATGGAGTGAAAATAATAGAAGGCATAATGTGCAAACTGAATAAAATTATAAAATAATGAAAAAAGTATGATTTATCTGCTATTTACATAACTTCAGTTAACACTAAAAAACACTTTCATTTTTAAAAATGTAAAAACACTTTAGGTCCCTGCAGGCAGGTAAATTGCTTCGTCCCCAGGAAATCTGGATGGCAACTCTTCAACTATTCTCATAGAGGAAACCTCCAGAGTTTGTCCAGTCTATTTAATTCTCTCAAGTTCTCCTTGCACTAGCCTCTAAATACCTATTTCACTGTGGTCACAGTGTTTTGAACTACATCCTGCAGGGCATGATTCAGTGGACATCATTAACCATGTGAGTGATCATCGTTGTAAGTACAAAAATCCTCTACTTACTTGAAGCTTTGTTGTCAATGTTTAGCCAGCATCAAAGATATTTTCACAAGGAATACTCATAGGATGCTCTTGTCTACTATGAGTGCATATTAACTGTGCAGAAGAGTGAGGTTCATTGTAAAGTTTTCTACATGTATATAATGTACGTGGCTCATAGCCACTACTAATTGATTGACTTTGAATTATTGCTTCTGTATCAGGTAGCTAACGGTACTTCATTATTTACAGAAATTACATGTAAGTTGTACAAGAATGGATTACAACATAATTGTTTTACCTATGAAGAGGAGGTAAGTGATTTTTCCCAGGAAAAAGAATTCCATAGATTTCATGTTCATTTGAAATTTGATCCATTCTTGTGTTCTTCTGCCAGTTTTCTTTGCATTAGAGAAGCAGTGCTCCTATAATAAGTGTGTGTGTGTGTGTGTGTGTGTGTATGTGTGTGTGTGTGTGTGTGTGTGTGTGTCTTTCTATAAATTCCTATGTGTGTGGAGCAACCAACAATGTCTAAGTACACTTAAGTCATTCTCAATAAAAGGGAATTTATGAGTGATACTATAAGTCTAGTCTATAAATTGTGACCACCATACTTCCCCACTCCCCAGGGTCCAAAGTCTCTCAAGGGTTAGGTGCATCTTCTCTTACTGAACCCATACCTGGCAGCCCTCTGCTGTGTTGGGGGCCTCATATCAGCTAGTGTATGCTGCCTGGTTGGTGGCTCAGTGTCTGAGAGTTCCTGGGGGTCCAGGTTAGTTGAAACTACTGATCTTCCTATAGGGCCACCTCAGCTTCTTCCATCTTTTCTGTAATTCAACCACAGGAGTCAGCATCTTCTGTCTATTAGTTGGGTATAAATATCTGCAACTGATTCTTTCAGCTGCTTGTTGTGCCTTTTGGAGGACAGTCATGACAGACCCCTGTGTTTAAGTATACCATAGCATCAGTAATAATGTCAGGCCTTGGGGCCTCCTCCTGAGCTGGACCCCAGTTTGGGCCTGTCACCCATTAGGGTTATCATGTAATGTCAGTGGTTGATAAGGTTCATAAGAGTACCTGGGTAGGACCCTTGGTTTTCTCTGTCCTTTGGAAGTTTGTGTGGTGTCTTCTGTTCTTATGAAAACTAGTCACAATGGAGGTAGGGGTTGTGTCCTTCAAGTAAGCTTCAATTCAGAGTTTTATGGGTTCTGTTTCTGAAGTGCATTTTATCTTGAGCAATGTTGACTTCTCTTTCATCTCTGGGGAGCAATGAAGTAGAATAGTGATTAGCTATATGTTTTGGTAATCTCTTGAGCATCCTTGTCCAACAACTCAAAGGAAGGGTTTTCATGTCTTGTATTAATGATTTTGCTATATGGTCTTAGAGAATTTATTGTCAGCACATATGAGAACTATTTTTAAAAGTATATATGTATACTTATACTGAATTGTGTATTTTATAAAGTTTGTTTATGTAGATAGTTAATAGAATCTCTCTTTGTGACTTTCTTATACTTTCTCTCTCTTTCAAACTCTGTCTCTCCCACTAAGAAGCAAACCTTTTACCTTTGTTCATATGAGAACACTTGTATCCAGTTATTCTTCACTCTTCTCTCCTGGATACCAAAACACGTAACTAACCAAAATCCAAAATTATAAAACCCAGTCCCAATAGATATATCTAAAAAACACTCTTGCACTTATAGCTCAGGGAGCATTGCTGAGGAGGACATGGAATAATTGTAAGAGTAAGAGAATCAGAAGTAATAGTAAAACTATGCCTAGTAGCATCAAAAACCACACCCATAAAGTCTCACCAACATGGCTGATCAAAGATGAGCAATGACACCAATACACATGCAAAAGTGGATAAGGGAAACTTCATCAGGCCTCAAACCTACACAAACATCTATGGGCAAATGAGAAAAGCTGGAACAGAAGTTGCTTTCCCCCAGGGTAAGGTAAATCAATCTGATGTCTAATACAAAACTGTCAGAAACATGCATACAATAACATTATTCAGAATGAACAGGTGATATTTAGGAATATATATGTTTATAGAAGTACATTAATGCATACTAGAACAATTAGTGGGAAAAATGAGATGTGAATTTGAAAATAGAGTGGCTAGGGGTATATTGGAGAGTTTAGAGAGAAGAAAGGTAAGGGATAAATGATGTAATTATATAATATCAGAAAACAAAAAGAATTGCAAAAAAGTCGGTTTTCATGTTACTTTTTTAAACAGCCTTCATTTAGCTAAAACTCCCTCTCTGTTTCATCATTCCCCATCCCTGATTAAGCAAGAAAAAGCTGGAGTTAAAATGGAAATTGGCTGGGGTGGAATCTATGGTGATTAGCTGGAAGCCTGGGATGTAAGAAAATACAGGGAGCATATGGGGATGCACCTAGCTGAGATTCCTATCTGAAGTGACTACCTCCTGTAGCTAGGCAGGACTTCCACATGAGGGAAGGATCATCCATCGAGTGACAAAACTTTCAACTGAAAATTTGTCTTCCCTACAAGTTATGCAGGAATGGAGCAGAGACTGAGTAAACAGCCAACCAACGACTGCCCCAACTTGAGACTCATCCCATGTGAACAGTCCAAATCCGGACACTACTAATGATACTCTGCTATGCTTGAAGATAGGAACCTAGTATTACTGTCACCTTACAGGCTTTACCAGCAGCAGATGGAAGCAGATGAAGAGAACCACAACCAAACATCAAGCAGAGCCCAGTCTTGTGGAAAAGTTGAGGATACAAGTACAATTCAGAGAGGTTAAACACATCACAAGAAGAATCACAGAGACAATTAACCTGGAGCCATGAGGACTCACAGTGCTGGAGTCACCAAACAGAGAGCATGCAGGAGATGGACTTAGACAGCCTACATATTTGTAGCAAATGTGCAGCTTGGTCTTCATGTGTGTCCCCTAAGAAGTAGACCAGGGGCTGTCTCAGTCTCTGTTCCCTGCTATTGGATTCCCTATCCTACTTCGTGGACTGCCTGATTTAGGCCTCATTGGGAGAGAATGTGCCTAGTCATGCTGGGACTAGATGCCTCAGGGTGAGGTGGTACACAAAGAAGTCTCCCCTTCTATTAGGATAAAGGGAGGGGCAACATAGGAGGGAATAGTAAGGATGGTATTTGGAAGAGAGGAGGGAGGGGGATGTGATCAGGATGTAAAGCAAATAAAAATATATGAAAAATAGGCATAGAAAAATAAAATATAAAGAAAGAAGGAGGTAGCCTCTTTTTCTATGACTTTTGAATCTATCCAAGTAAGACCTCAGTGGGTTGGAGGATGATAAGAGTTAACATTTTTTAATGAAGTCTACTTGTTCCAAGATTACTTTTAAATATAACCTCATACTAGTCATTAAAAAGAGCAAATTTTTGTTATGTTCATCTGGATGTCTCTATAAAATAAGCACAACTAACTGAACACAAAAGTGTAAACACATAAGAAATCCCTGTCATATTACTGCAAATTTCTGACATCCATTTGTACTAGTCTTCTCAAGAAAGCCATGAGTATATCTTCAATTCAAAGGACTTCCTATGCACCTGCATACATAGATTTGTATTGATATGACAGGAAGAACATTGCATGGAAAAGGACTGAATATGATAATATAGTGAATTAAGTTTTTTACAGTACACCACAAACTTATCACAGTTGTGTTATTCATTTGTTATTCTTCTGAATAATACAAGAACATTCTGAAAAACAACACGCTACTGCAGAGGTGAGGCCATCACTTCACAATCTTGAATTTGGTACAGGGTGGGAAAATGTGATTCATAACAGAATTAAGATAAGATTAATGTGTCCAAGTGTTTTGCATTCTAAAAAACCAAAATCAAAGCTGTAAACATCATCCTGACCTCAATACAATCTTTGTGAATGCACTTTTTACATCCTTGTTCCTCAGGCTGTAGACCAGAGGGTTCAACATGGGGATGACCATGGTGTAGAACACAGATGCGATTTTATCAGTGTCCATGGAGTGACTGGAGCTGGGCTGCAAGTACATGAATATGATCGTCCCATAGAAAATAGACACCGCAGTGAAATGTGAAGCACAAGTAAAGAGAGCTTTGCGAATTCCTGCAGCTGACTGCATCTTTAGTATGTTGGTAAAAATGAATATGTAGGATATTATGATGAGGATAAGGGCGAAAAAGATATTGAAGCTGGCTACATAAACAAAAATCAGTTCATTAACATGTCTATCAGAGCAAGATATAATCATGACTGCAAGAACATCACAGAAAAAATGATGGACTAAATTGGATTCACAGAAGGAGAGACTTAATGCATCCACAGTATAGATGGAAGCATTGAAGAAACCACAGATATAAGAGCCAATGATTAGAGACACACACATGTGTGTTGTCATGGTGGTAGCATAATGTAGGGGCTTACACACTGCTACAAAACGATCATAGGCCATTGAGACCAAAAGATAGTTTTCCACATCAGCAAAGTTTGCAAAAAAGAACATCTGAGAGGCACAAGCATTGTAAGACATGATCTTGTCTCCCATAAGAAATCCAGCTATGACTTTTGGAGTTACTGTTGAAGAGTAACAGAAGTCCACTAAGGACAGATTACCTAGGAAAATGTACATGGGGGTGTGGAGTCGAGAATCCAAGAGAATCAACAGGATCAGCCCCAGATTTCCTATAACGGTGATGGTATAGATGAGGAGGAAGGTGATGAAGAGTGGAAGCTGCAGGCCTGGGTCATTGGTGAGTCCCACCAGGATGAAGCATTTCACTTCTGTCCTGTTCTCCATTAGTGATATCAGTTAATCAACAGAAGGCCTTAAAATTTTGACTGGAAAGGTAGTTTAGTTGTTACAGCTCTGGCTTTCTATTCCAAAAGACCCAGAATCTACACAGCAGTTTACAATTGTCAGCAATCCAGTAAAGGGGGATCTGTCTGACAAATTCTTCTGGCCTTCTCAAGCATGAGGCCCACATTTTGTACAGACATACATGTAGGCATGGCACCTGTATACATAGAATTAATTTTTAAAAGTATTTAAGATGAGGTAATAAAATAGTTGGAATCCATGAAAATTTATTTAATTTTCTACTAAGAATGGATAAATATAGAGAGTATTGTAACTATGAAAATTGTTTCTTTTACTGTGCCTATGTACCTGTAAACTATTCCTGGACCATGTAAAACTAACACTACTTTACTTACAAGACAAAAGATAGTATAGAAACATTCTGTGCTCTGTCAATAGCATAATGACTTTGATAGATTATTATTACATCCAAGTAAATTATCATGCATAAAACATATATATTTTCTGCACTTTTAAATAACACAATTATGACTTTCTGTTCTGGATCCTGGTAAATTGCTAATCCATTGCAAGCTAATAGTCTAAAATAATTTGACTTAATTATAATGAATATTTTTTCTTTTGTTTACCACAGTGAACTGAGTGGCACACTATGTAGTAAGTTCTTCTTGGTGACTACATAATTTTTTCTCATTAAACATCAATTAAACGAGCAATCCCTAACCAAACCATGAACTGATTCTTCTGAATACTAGAATGTTATAAATGAAGAAATGATCTCTGGATTGCATTTTAACATTTTTCTACATATATTCTTATGCTTTTAACATAACATATTTAAATACATTAACAAAGACATATCCTGAATTATTAAGTTATGACTAGGTCACACAAGGCTTTAACTTTAGTCAGCCTTGTATAACACTGAAATTGATAGTTTTATTGCACTTAGAATTATGTTGGGAGGATGATCAACTACAAAATCAGTTTTGAATAAAGACATATTAGTTAAAAGACATTTCAAGTTCTTATAAGAGGTATATACAAGATCATTGGCTAACTACCTAGAAAGCATCTACGTCCTCTAAACATCATTTTGCCATCTGTAAATTGAAGACAGTAATGAGGTCTAATTTGTGATATTATTACAAAAAAAAAAGAGTATGCCAAAAGCAATATGTTGACGGCTGTTTATATGACTTAGTGCATATGACTGGTCATGGTGTCCTTGCTATGTGATAATAGCACATAAGGCTTTAGTTCTGTGTAAGGTCAAGTCCTGAGATTCTTTCTCCAACTTGCATGTTTTGCCTATGGACCACTGGTATTGTCTGTGCCTTCTCAAGATACTCGGTTTGTTTTCACTCTAAGAATATGTATGCTGGTCATGTTATTTCACTTGAACCATTCCTACCAGAAGATCCAGCAATTTCTCTCCTGGCTATAAACCCAGAAGATGTTCCAACTTGTAATAAGGACACATGCTCCACTATGTTCATAGCAACCTTATTTATAATATCCAAAACCTGGAAAGAACCCAGATGTCCCTCAACAGAGGAATGAATACAGAAAATGTGGAACATTTACATAGTGGAGAACTACTCAGTAATTTTAAAAAATAATAATTCAAGAAATTCGTAGGCAAATGGATGCATCTGGAGGATATCATCCTGAGTGAGGTAACCCGATCACAAAAGGACTCACTTGATATGCACTCACTCACTTATGAGTGGATATTAGCCAAGAAACCTAGAATACCCAAGATACAATTTCCAAAACACAAGAAAATCAAGAAGGAAGACCAACGCATGGATACTTCATTCCTCCCTAAAATAGGGAATAAAACACCCATGGAAGGAGTTACAGAGACAGAGTTTGGAGCTGAGACGAAAGGATGGACCATCCAGAGACTGCCCCCGGGGGGTCCATCCCATAATACGGCACCAAATGCAGACACTATTGCATATGCCAGCAAGATTTTGCTCAAAAGACCCAGAGACACCTGTCTCTGGTGAGTCTATGCCAGTGCCTGGCAAACACAGAAGTGGATGATCACAGTCATTTATTGGACGGAACACAGGGTCCACAATGTAGGAGCTATAGAAAGTACCCCAGGAGCTGAAGGGGTCTGCAACCTTATAGGAGGAACAAAAATAAGAACTAACCAGTAGCCCCCCCCCCAGAGCTTGTGTCGCCAGTTACATATGTAGCAAAGGATGGCATATTAGGCCATCAATGTGAGGATAGGCCCTTGGTCTTGTGAAGATTATATGCCTCAGTACAGGGAAATGCCAGGGCAAGGAAGCAGAAATGGGTGAGTTGGGGAAGAGGGTGGGGAGAGTGTATAGAGGACTTTCAGGATAGCATTTGAAATGTAAATAAAGAAAATATCTAATAAAGAATTTTTAAAAAAAGAATAGATAAAGAAAATGTAGTACATCTAGACAATGAAATACTATTCGATTATTTAAAATAAAGACATCATAAATTTTGCAGGCAAACAAATGGATCTTGAGAATATCATCCTGAGTGAGGTACCCAGTCTCAAAAGGGCATGCATGACAGAAGTCTAGCATGGCTGTCTTTCGAGAGCTCCACTAGGCAGCTGACTCAGAGATATGCAGACAGCCACTGCCAAACAGTTGATGGAGCTTGGGAACTCTTGTGGAAGAATAGGAGGAAAGGAACTTCACAGGAAGACCAACAGTGTCAGCTAATCTGGATCTTTGGGGCTCTCAGAGTCTGTATCACCAAACATAGATCAAACATGGGCTGGACCTAGGTCTCCCACACATACTTAGCAGATGTGCAGCTTGGTCTTCATATGGACCCTCATCAAGTGGAATAGGGGCTATTCTAAAAGCTGTTGTCTCTATGTGGATATGTTCTTCTAGCTGGGCTGCCCTGTCTGCCTCAGTGGGAGAGGGTGTGCCTGGCCGTGCAGAGATTTGAAGTGCCAGGGTGAGGGTATACCCAGGGAACCCCCAACTGCTCAGAGGAGAAGGGGAAGAGGAATAATGGAAAAGGTTGTGGAAGGAGGTATCCAGGAAAGAGGTAGTGAGTAGGATGTAAAATGAATAAGTAAAAATTATAATAAAATAAAAATAAATGCATCTACAAAAAAATCTAGGATGTATTTAAATTTGAATGATTGAAAGAACTAATTGTAGTCACAAAATGACTGAAATTGAAGTGGGTTGTAGAAGTAAAAGTAAACTTTGAAGATGTCGGTAAGAGCAATAATGTGCTGTATGGTTGCAATATATGAAAAGAGACCTCATGCTTAAAAATAAAAGTGAGAAACAGCAAAAAATAATAAAATGGAATAAGTTTCATTATTGTAATCCGTAATTTTAGATACAACTTTCTTCCTTCTTAATTTTTTGTTTTACTGTTCTCCAGATACCATCAATCAGCGGGAAGCAGAGACCGAGTTAGCACAACTTCCTAGGATATCGATTTTTTTAAATCTCTGATAAATGTAGCTCTTACAGTCTAATGATACTTACATTTTCTTGTTTGGCTTACCACATTTGGAAGGATATCTACTCTATTATTTGCTATTATCTTTGTATTGAGCTTTTGTCCATTTTAGTTATGTATTAAACCTTGAAAACATTTAAGTGGCAAATCTTACCTCATATAACTTTCTGAATTCGCTATATTACCTACAAATGAAGTTAGTGTGTGCACGTGCATGTCTGTGTGTGTGTGCAAACACGCACATGTGATCATGTATATAGAAGTAGAAAGGAAGTATCCTTTATTACTCTATTCATAAGATAAATAACAATCTAAGAAGAAAAATGAGAATCTCCGTTTTTAGGGATACTATGAGAAACACTCATGTACAAGACTTACAGATTAAATACAACATAAATCTGACCTAAGGGCATAAGATTCTAAATATGACTGAAATAGAATTCATGTATGTCTAAGCCTTCATTAGTGTACAGAAAGATCATTTTCTCTTCATAGTCTGTGTCTTTTCTAATTGGTTCTTCTACCCATTTGAGTGAAGTAAACACTGAACAACATAAATTTACATCAACCATCTTATACTTTCAATACTTTCTGAGAGGACTTTTAATATTTGAATTATCAAAATTCCTGCAGTGTTTTGACATACTTTGAATCAGCATCTCAAAACTAGTTTAGAATAACCTTTGGCCTTTAATTTGTTTTAGCCCTCTAACCTATTTTTAAAGCACTGTTTTCACGTTACTTGCAGTAGGTATACACAGACCATTTATTTTATGGAACTTTCCTTCTCACTGGCTTGTAAATGACAAGTTTATAGAAGGATAATTACTCTAAATAGTTCCTCTAAAAACTTAAAAATATACTACGGAATATTTCTCAAATCTTCCACCTACTTCCTCTTTGGAAATGGTCAATGTTTCCAGCTGTCTAAATCAAGAGGTCAGGACAGAATTTCCACACAGACCAAGTTCTGAATTCACAATGAATTCCTGTTCTTCCCTTGAAAGAGTCACATACCTTTTTATCTGGAATACCTACTACAGGAAAAAGGACAAGATCACTTTTATAATTCACAGGTGGTGTCTGTATATGAAAATACAGGAGACTGTCACTGGGCTTATGAAGAACTTGACAGAAAAATGTCAATCAATGAGACTTTTTATCTTTGACTGTTTTTCTCACCTTTCCTGAAGGCTCATAGCTAATCCTCAAGTAAGTTCAAAGACCTGCATGTGTTAACAATGACTGCCATTAGTAAAGTAAATGGCATCTAATGGAGAATAGCACACAGTATTTATCCTAATTGTCATATCTGTATTTCAGAAACTAGTACATGGAGATGTGAGGAAAATTTTAGATACTCAGAGAGGTCTGGAGATTCCTCCAGAGTATAGCTGAAGATCCTCATTCTGTCTTCTTAGGGAAAAAATAATTAACTGGCCTTAGGGACCAAGCTTACTTTTAGAAGTTAAATTTCATTTTTAATGGATGAATGAAAACATAAAACTCTTCCGTATTAATTAGGGGTCATGCAATAATTCCATATTATATATGGAATTATATATGGAATATATGGAATATTTTGTTCCCTATTCTAAGGAATAATGAAGTATACATAATTTGGTCTTCCTTCTTCTTTATTTTCTTGTGTTTTGCAAATTGTATCTTGGATGTTCTAAGTTTCTGGGCTTCTAAGTTTATGGACCCTGATATAGCTGTCGCCTGTGAGTCTATGCCAGTNCCTGGCAAATACAGAAGTGGATGCTCACAGTCATCTATAGGATGGAACACAGGGGCCCCAATGGAAGTGCTAGAGAAATTACCCAAGGAGCTGAAGGGGGCTGCAACCCTATAGATAGAACAACAATATGAACTAACCAGTACCCCCTGAGCTCGTGTCTCTAGCTGCATATGCAGCAGAAGATGGCCTAGTTGGCCATCATTGGAAAGAGAGGCCCCTTGGTCTTGTAAATTTTATATGCCCCATACAGGGGAATGCCAGGCCCAAGAAGTGGGAGTGAGTGTGTAGGGGAGCAGGGCAGGGGGAGGGTATAGGGAACTTTTGGGATAGCATTTTAAATGTAAATAAAGAAAATATTTAATAATTTTTTTAAAAAAATATATCAACATAAAATTATATACACTGAATCTGATGTAAGAGAAAATGAGAGCTAACCTTGAACTCGTCTGCACAAATAAGATTTCCTCAACAGAACACCAATAGCACAGACATAGGTTTCAACAATCAATAAATGGGACCTAATGCAAGTGAAAAGATTCTGAAAGGCAAATGGCACAGTCTTTCTTACACAGTTGCATCATTTAGAATTGAGGTAGATTTTTACAAATTCCACATTTAGTAGAGTACATACTTAAAATACTTAAAAGAATTCATGCACTAGATATCAAAAAGTTATGCAATGTAAAAATAGGTTACATCTTATGAAATGATCATGTGTTTATTTCCTTTGAGTTTGTTTATATAGTGGATTATGTTGATAGATTTACTTATATTAAACCATCTCTGTATCCCTGGAATGAAGCCTACTTGATCATGATGGATGGTCATTTTGATGTGTTCAGGGATTCGGTTTGCATAAATTTTATTGAGTATTTTTCATTGATATTCATAAGGGAAATCAGTCTGAAGTTCTTTTTATCTGTTGGTTCTTTGTGTGGTTTAGGTATCAGAGTAATTCTGGCTTCATAACATGAACTGGGTAGTGTTCCTTCTGTGTCTATTATGTGGAATAGTTTGAAGAGTATTGGCATTATGTCTTATCTGCACTAAATCCATCTGGTCCTGGGCTTTATTTTTGTTGGGAGACTATTAATGACTACTTCTATTTCTTCTTTTTTATGTTTATTTTTATTAGATATTTTCTTTATTTACATTTCCCCTCTGAAAATCCCCTATCCCTTACTCCCTCCACCTGCTTTCCAATCCACCCACTCCCACTTCCTGGTCCTGGCATTCCCCTATACTGTGACATAGAACCTTCACAGGACCAAGGGCCTCTCCTCCCATTGATGACCAACTAGGCCATCCTCTGCTACATATACAGCTAGAGCCATGAGTCCCACCATGTGTTTTCTTTGATTGGTGGTTTATTCCCAGGAAGCTGTGAGGATAGTGGTTAGTTCATATTGTTGTTCCTTCTCTGGGCCTGCAACCCCATCATCTCCTTGGGTACTTTCTCTAGCTACTTCATTGTGGATCCTGTGCTCCATCCAATGGATGACTATAAGCATCCACTTCTGTATTTGTCAGGCACTGGCAGATCTTCTCAAGAGACAGCTATATCAGGCTCCTCTCACCAAGCTCTTGTTGGCATCTGCAATAGTGTCTGGTTTTGGTGGTTGTTTATGGGATCCCCAGGTGGGGCAGTCTCTGGATGCTCATTCCTTCGGTCTCTGCTCTGAACTTTGTCTCTGTAACTGATTCCATGGGTATTTTGTTTCCCCTTCTAAGAAGGATCGAAGTAGCTACACTTTGGTCTTCCTTCTTCTTGAGTTCATGTGTTTTGCAAATTGTATCTTGGGTATTCTGACCTTCTGGGTTAATATCCACTTATCAGTGAGTGCATATCATGTGTGGTCTTTTGTGATTGGGTTACCTCACTTAGGATATCCTCTAGATTCATCCATTTGTCTAAAAATGGCTAAGTTCAAAAAATCAGGTGACAGCAGATTCTGGTGAGAATGTGGAGAAACAGGAACACTCCTCCATGGCTGGTAGGTATAACCAAACTGGAAATCTGTCTGGGCGTTCCTAAGAAAACTGGACATAGTACTATTGGAAGATCCAGCAATACCACTCCTGAGCATATAACCAGATGTAGCCCCAACTTGTAATTAGAACACATGCTCTATGTTCATAGTGGCCTTATTTATAATAGCCAGAATCTGGAAAGAACCTAGATATCCCTCAGCAGAGGAATGGATATAGAAAATGTGGTACATTTACACAATGGAGTACTACACAGCTATTAAAAACAGTGATTTTCTGAAATGCTTCTATTTCTTTGTAAGTTATGGGACTGTTAGCTGGTTTATCTGATCCTGATTTAACTTTGGTAAGTGGTTTCTAGCTAGAAAATTGTCTATTTCATCCAGATTTTCTGGTTGTGTTGTGTATAGGCTTTTGTAGTAGGATCTGATGATTTTGGGGATTTCCTCATTTTCCATTATTCTGTCTTCATTTTCATTTTTGATTTTATTAATTTATATACAGTCTCTATGTCCCCTGGTTAGTCTGGCTAAGGGTTTATCTATCTTGTTGATTTTCTCAAAGAACCAGTTCCTAGTTTGGTTTATTCTTTGTATAGTTCTTTTTGTTTCCATTTGGTTTATTTCCATCCTGGGTTTGATATTTCCTGCCATCTATACCTCTTGGGTGTATTTGCTTTTTTTGTTCTAGAGCTTTCAAATGTGCTGTCAAGTTGCTAGTGTATGCTTTGTTCATTTTTTTGAAGGCATTCAGAGCAATGATTTTTTTCCTCCTAGCACTGCTTAACTGTAGCCCATAATTTGGGGTATGTTGTCACTTCCTTTTTATTGAATTCTAAAAAGTCTATCATTTCTTTCTTTATTTCTTCCTTTACCTAGTTATCATTGAGTACAATGTGCATGTGAAAAACCTATTAGAGAAAAAGAGACCATAAGTCATAAATTATAGAAGAAGTAAAGGGAGAATATGAGAGGAACTGAGGAGAAGAAAAGAAGCAAAATTTAATATAATTATGTTTTAATTTTTTCAAATTCAAAATCTTTCATTTTTTCCTTTTATTGATAATAGCTTCTTTTTTCATACAATATATCCAATTTACATTTTCCTCTCTTTCTCTCTGCATCTCTCAGTCTGTCCCCACCCCAATTTCCCAATTACTTTCATATCCAGTTCCACACCATTTCTATTTCTTATTATAGAAGAAAAATTTGAAGAGATAACAACAAAACATAGGAAAATCGAATATATTAAGATCAAACAAAACCCATCTGTTTGAATGTGGACAAAACAAAACAACAGAAGGAATGGAGCCCATGAGAAGGCACAAGAATCAGAGACCAGCTTGTTCACATACTCAGAAATTACATAAAAATCACCAAAACTGAAACCCATAATATATACACAGAAAGCCTGGTGAACAAAGACTGTGCAGACCCTATGCATGCTGCTTTAGTTTCTGTGAGTTCCTATGAGCTTTTTTCAGTTGATTTAGAGGTCCTGTTCTCCAGGTGTGTGCCATCCCCTCTGGCTATTACACTATTCTTCCTTTTACAGGGCTCCATGAAGTAAGGGATTTGATGGAAATAGTCCATGTAGAGCTGTGTGTTCCCTGTTCTCTCCCTGGGTAATGTCTGGGTATGGGTCTTTGTATTCATTTCCATCTGCAGTAGGAGGAAGACTTCCTCATGATGGCCCAACAATGCAGAATATTATTATGAATAATTTTATTATTACCTTTGTTTGTTTTAAATACCAGTAGGATTTGTTTTTGCCTTAGGTTTCTGCATTATATAATCTCTGGCTCTTGATAACCCAAGCAGTGTGGGGTAATGGGTTCCCATCCTGTGGAGTGAGCCTTAAGTCAAATCAAATGTTGGTTGGTTACTTCTATAAATTTTGTTCCACCATTGCCCTAGCTTATTTTGCCATAAAGAAAATTGCAGATCATAGGGATTGGAGAAAAGAAAGAAAAAGTTGAAATTCATATATTTTATTTTTCAATTTTAATATATTTTAAATTTTTAATTAAAAAACTATAGATGAGAATGCTATTATTTCAAATACTTTATATGAAATTTACTTTATCTTGTAACCAAAGTCAGATAAGGAAAGGTAGAGGTTTGTTTTAGCAAATTGACAGAATCTACAGTTACCTGGCAAATGAGTCTAGTGTGGGATAGTCTAGATTAGGATAACCTTTAATTTTGGAAGATTGTCTTGACTTATTGGAAGACCTACACATTGGAAGGCAACATTTCTTGGGCAGGGGAATCCTGAATTTTTTTTTTTTTGTATTTAATACTCAAATTATTTATTGGATGTTTTCTTTATTTACATTTCAAATGTTATCCCATTTTATGGTTTCTCTGCCCTGGAAACCCCATATCCCCATCCCCCTCCATCTGCTTCTATAAGGGTGTTCCTCCACCCATCTACCCACTCTTTCCTCCCCACCCTGGCATTACCTACACTAGGGTCATTGAGCCTTCACAGAACCAAGGGCCTTTCCTCCCACTGATGACCTACAAGACCATCCTCTGCTACATATATGGCTGGAGCCATGGGTCCCTCCATGTGTACCCTTTGGCTTGGACTATAGTCCCTGGAAGCTCTGGGGAGGGAGGGGCTCTGGTTGGTTGATTTTGTTTTTCTTCCTTTAGTATTACAAATGCCTTCAGCTCCATCACTTCTTTCTCTAACTCCTACATTGGGGTCCCTGTGATCAGTCCAGTGGTTGCCTGCGAGCATCTGCCTCTGTATTTGTCAGGCTCTGACAAAGCCTCTGAGGAGACAGCTATATTAGGCTCATATCAGCAAGCACTTCTTGGCATCTGCAATAGTGTCTGGGTTTGGTGTCTGGGTATGGGATAGATCCCCAGGTGGGGCAGTCTCTAGATGACCTTTCCTTTGGTCTCTGTTTCATACTTTGTCTCCATATTTCCTCCTGTGAGTATTTTGTTCTCCCTTCTAAGAAGCACTGAAGCTTCCACACTTTGGTCTTTCTTCTTCCTGAGCTTCATATGGTCTATGAATTGTATCTTGGGTATTCTGAGGTTTTGGGTTAATTTTAACTTATCAGTGAGTGCATACCATGTGTGTTCTTTTGTGACTGGGTTGCCTCACTCAGGATGTTTTCTAGGTCAATCTATTTGCCTGCTAATTTCATGAAGTCATCATTTTTAATAGCTGAGTAGTACTCCATTGTGTAAATGTACCACATTTTCTGTATCCATTCCTCTGTTGGAAATCTGGGGTCTTTCCAGGTTCTGTCTATTATAAATATTGCTGCTATGAACATAGTGGAAAATTTGTCCTTATTATAAGTTGGAGCATCTTCTGAATATATGACCAGGAGAGGTATAGCTGAGTATTCAGGTAGTACTATGTCCAATTTTCATAGGAAGGTCCAGACAGATTTTCAGAGTGGTTGTACCAGCTTGCAATCCTACCAGTCATGGAGGAGTGTTCCTTTTTCTCCACATGCTAATCAGAATCTGCTGTCACCTGAGTTTTTTAACATAGCTGTTCTGACTGGTATGAGGTTGAATTTCAGGGTCATTATGATTTGAAGTTCCTTGATGACTAAGAATGATGACCAATTATTTAGGTGCTTCTCAACCATTGAAATTTCTTCACTTGGGAATGACCTTTAGGTCTGTTCTATATTTTTAATAGGATTATTTTATTCTCTGAAATGTAACTTCTTGAGTACTTTATATATAGTGGATATGAGTAGTCTTTTGGATGTAGGGTTGGAAAAGATCTTTTTCAATCTAGTGGTTGCTGTTTTGTCCTATTGACAGTGTCCTTTGCCTTACAGAAGATTTGCAGTATTATGAGGTCCCTTTTGTCTATTATTGATATTAAAGCATAAGCCCTTAGTGTTCTGTTCTGGAATTTTCCCCCTGTGCACATGTGTTCAAGGACGAACAGGCTGAGAAAGAAATTAGGGAGAAAAGAACCTTCACAAATAATATAAAATACCTTTTTGCGACTCTAAAGCTAGTTAAAAGAGCTCTATGAGAAGAACTTCAAGTCTCTGAAGAAAGAATTGAAGATCTCAGAAGTTAAAAATATTTCCCGTGCTCATGGATTGGCAGAATTAATATAGTAAAAACAGAAATCTTGCCAAAAGCAATCTACAGATTNAATGCAATCCCCATCAAAATTCCAACTCAATTCTTCATAGAGCTGGAAAGAGCAGCTTGCAACTTAATTTGGAATAGCATAAAACCTAGGATATGGAAAAATAACCTCAACAATAACAGAACTTCTAGGGAAATCAACATCCCTGACCTCAAGCTGCATTACAGAGCAATGACAAAAATTGTATGGTATTTGTACAGAGACGGACAGGTACATAAGTAGAATATGATTGAAGATCAAGAAATGTACATACACACCTGTGGTAACTTGATCTTTGACAAAGGGTCTAAAACCATCTAGTGGAAAAAGAGAGTCTTTTCAACAAATGGTGCTGGTTCAACTGGTAGTCAGCTTATAGAAGAGTGCACATCAATCCTTTCTTATCTCTGCTACAATTCTCAAGTCCAAGTACATCATGGACTTCCACATAAAAACAGAAGCACTGAAACTAATAGAAGATAAAGTGGTAAAGAGCCTTAATCCTGAATTTTGATGAGTGTAGAGACTGAACTGATCATTTTGCACACAGTTCATTGTTCTATATGCTCTTGATTGTGCTTTTTGATATGACAGGCTGCTACAGGTTCCTTCTACCTTGAGCTCCCGGTAATGATATATTATAACCTGTAATTGTGGTCCAAATTAATCAGCTAATGTTTCAATTGTATATGTTGAACATTTTACTATAGAAACAAGAAATGAAACTGAAATAGGTCACAATGCAAGAGAAAGCATAGGTCAAAATAATTCAACAAGGTACACAGAAACAAAATAGAGAAATACTTTTAAAAAATGTATTTATCATAATCAAATGAGATCTTCCTCAAAGAAATAAAATAGAGATTCTAGATTCCAAAGCATATATGTCAATAGTCAAGCAATGTTTGAAATTTTCCCAAGATACCACACCAGGTCATTGAACTGTCTTCAATATGGTATTGGGAGATGAAGAAATCCATATAACAAAACAAAATGACATACTCTATAACCTTCCAACTACAGAAGGATATCCAAAAGAAATAAGAGACTAGAATTAAAAGACACAAACTATGAAAATACTAGAGAGAAATATACAGAAGAAACTTGAAGGTATTAGACTGCAATGGGTGGAAAGTTTTTTTCCATCCTTTTTTTGAAGAAGATCAAAAACAAAGAACAAAAACAAATAAAAATAAAATTAAAAAGTATAATTGTCTCAAGGTAGAAAGAATCTGCTTGGCAAAGTACATAGTCTGTAGAATAAAAAGAAACAATTTCATAATAGGGAAAAAGAGCCAAAATTATTTCGGAAGTGGGTTTGTTCTCAAAGTATAAAAATAATTCCAAAACTCAATATGAGTAATGAATAAATGGTGTCTAGTAGGGTGGCTTGACGGATAAAGGAGCTTGCTTACTAGATGATGATCAGTGTTCAAATCCTGGGATCCATGTGAGGGAAGGAGAGAACTGACTTTTTTAAGTTTTCTAGGACCTCTACACACTAATATCATAAAGGAGTAAATGAAGAAAAATAAATAAATACATGTAATAAAAAAATTTTAAAAATTAATGGTCAGAATAAATAAGTAGACATTTTTATAAAAAGTAACACAGACCATGCTGTAGAATACTAAAATGGACAGTACTTAAAGAATAATAAGTAATCATGAGACATTTTGGACAGTTATAGTTAGCTAGGATCATGAATCTCAGATGTGTTATTGGACAAAAGGGTTACTATACATAGAAATAATATAGTATACTCTGTGTATAGGCTGGAAGAAATGAAAAAAGCTAGAAAGTTTTTTTTAATTGTAAATAAATAGTGTTTGAGAAGAGAGGCATACTTAATATAATTTGAACATTTTACAATGCACATAATGTAGGGAATTATTGCATAGCATGTAATTAATATGTATAACTTTTGTGTTTTCATTCATCCATTAAAAATGAAATTTAACTTCTAAGAAGTAAGCTTGGTCCCCAAGGCCAGTTAATTATTTTTTCCCTAAGAAGACAGAATGAGGATCTTCAGCTATACTCTGGAGGAATCTCCAGACATCTCTGAGTATCTAAACTTTTCCTCACATCTCCATGTACTAGTTTCTGAAATACAGATATGACAATTAGGATAAATACTGTGTGCTATTCTCCATTAGATGCCATTTACTTTACTAATGGCAGTCATTGTTAACACATGCAGGTCTTTGAACTTACTTGAGGATTAGCTATGAGCCTTCAGAAAAGGTGAG
The DNA here is from genome assembly GCF_900095145.1 of Mus pahari. Taxonomy (NCBI): domain Eukaryota; kingdom Metazoa; phylum Chordata; class Mammalia; order Rodentia; family Muridae; genus Mus; species Mus pahari. The sequence goes on along the minus strand of NC_034590.1, from coordinate 124,985,824 downwards.
GAAAGCACTCAAAGATAAAAAGTCACATTGTTTGACTTTTTGTTCATTTGTTTGTTTTTATTTTGCAGTAAGTATAATGAAATTTATTGGTTTTTTATTACATTGATTGACTTTTGTCTGTCAAGTTCTTCATGAGCCCAGTGACAGTTTCCTGTATTTTCATATACAGACACCACCTGTGAATTATAAAAGTGATCTTGTCCTCTTTCCTGTAGTAGGTATTCCAGATAAAAAGGTATGTGACTCTTTCAAGGGAAGAGCAGGAATTCATTGTGAATTCAGAACTTGGTCTGTGTGGAAATTTTGTCCTGACCTCTTGATTTAGACAACCTGGAAACATTGACCATTTCCAAAGAGGAAGTAGGTGGAAGATTTGAGAAATATTCCGTAGTAGATTTTTAAGTTTTTAGAGTAACTATTTAGAGTAATTATCCTTCTATAAACTTGACATTTATAAGCCAGTGAGAAGGAAAGTTCCATAAAATAAATGGTCTGTGTATACCTACTGTAACATGAAAACAGTGCTTTAAAAATAGGTTAGAGGGCTAAAACAAATTAAAAGCCCAAGGTTATTCTAAACTAGTTTTGAGATGCTGAGTCAAAGTATGTCAAAACACTGCAGGAATTTTGATAATTCAAATATTAAAAAATCCTCTCAGAAAGTATAGAAAGTATAAGGTGGTTGATGTAAATTTATATTGTTCAGTGTATACTTCACTCAAATGGGTAGAAGAACCAATTAGAAAAGACACAGACTTAGAAGAGAAAATGATCTTTCTGTACACTGATGAAAGCTTAGACATACATGAATACTCTTTCAGTCACATTTAAAATCTTATGCCCTTAGGTCAGATTTATGTTGTATATAATCTGCAAATGTTGTACCTGAGTGTTTCTCATAGTATCCTCAAAAAAATGAGATTCTCATTTATCTTCTTAGATTGTAATTTAACTTATGAATAGAGTAATAAAGGATACTTCCTTTCTACTTCTCTATACATGATCGCATGTGCGTGTTTGCAGACACACACAGACATGCACATGTACACACTAACTCCACTTTTATATAATATAGCCATTGCAGAAAGTTATTATATGAGATAAGATTGACCTCTTAAATGTTTTAAAAGTATAGTATATAACTAAAATTGCCAAAAGCTCAATGCAGACATAATGGCAAATAATAGAGTAGATATCCTTCCAAATATGGTAAGCCAAACAAGAAAATGTAAGTATCATTAGACTGTAAGATCTACATGTATCACAGATTTAAAAGAAATCTATATCCTAGGTAATTGGGCTATCTTGGTCTCTGTTTCCACTGTTGGATGGTATCTGGAGAAAATGAAAACAAAAAATTAAGAAGGAGAAAAGTTGTATCTAAAATTAAGGACTACAATAATGAAACTTTGAAAGGAATGGTTCATGTGAAGTAGCATGGCCAGAATGCATAGTATTAGAGTGAAAACAAATCGAAGACCATGAAAAGGCAGAGGCGATACCAGTGGCCTAAAGGCAGAATGGGCAATTTGGAGAAAAAATTTCATGTCTTGACCTTATCCAGAACAAAAGCATTCTGTGCTATTATCACATAGCAATGGCATCCTGATCAGTAGTACACACTAAGCCATGTTAATAGCCTGCATCATATTGCATTTGATGTGCTCTTTTATTTTTGTAATAATTACCCTCTGTTTAAAGGTTATATCTTTATTTCAAATTGATTCTGCAGTTGAACATTATTATAACATGATTCTAACTATAATAAAACTAGCAATTTCAGTGTGGAATAATGCTGGTTAAAGTTTAAGCCTTTTGTGTCCTAGTCATATCTTCATGCTTCTGGATATGTCCCTATTAATGTATCTAGATATGTTATATTAAAAGCATGAGAATTTATGTAGAAAAAAATGTTAAAATGCAATCCAGAGCTCATTACTTCATTGATAACATTCTAGCATTCAGAAGAAACGTTTCATGGTTTGGTTATGGATTGCTCAATTGATGTTCAATGAGAAAAATTATATACTCACCAAGAACTTACCACATAGTCTGCCATGCAGCTCACTGTGATGAAACAAAATAAATTTTGTTTTCATTATTACTAAGGCAAATTATTTTCGACTGCTAGCTTACAACAGGTTAACAGTTTACCAAGATACAGAACAGAAAGTGATAATTGTGTTATTTAAAAATGTTAAAATGTTTTATGCATGTCAATTGACTCAGATATAATAATCTATCAAAGTCATTATGCTATTAACATAGCAAGGCTGTTTCTATACTATCCTTTGGCAGGTAAGTACATGTAGATAGATAGATAGATAGATAGATAGATAGATAGATAGATAGATAGATAGATAGATAGATAGATAGAGATAGATAGATAGAGATAGATAGATATGGAAGACAATCAATTAAATTTTCAGACTCCAATTGTTTTATTACCCTACTCTTAAATATTTTTAAAAATTAATTCTTTGTGTATAGGTGACATGCCTACATGTATGCCTACACAAAATGTGGGTCTCATGCCTGAGCAGGCCAGAAGAAGTTGTCAGACAGATCCCCTTCTACTGGATTACAGAAAATTGTGAGCTGCTGTATAGAAACTGGGTTTTTTGGAATAGAAATTCAGAGCTGTAATAACTAAACCACCCCTCCAGCCCTTTATTCTACTACATTTTCTTTAAAATTTTAAGGCCTTCTGTTGATTACCTGTTATCACTAATGGAGAACAGGACAGAAGTGAGATGTTTCATCCTGGTGGGACTCACCAATGACCCAGGGCTGCAGCTTCCTCTCCTTATCACATTCCTCCTCATCTACATGATCACCCTTATAGGAAACCTCGGACTGATCCTGTTGATTCTCTTTGATTCTCGGCTCCACACCCCCATGTACATTTTCCTAGGTAATCTGTCTTTAGTGGACTTTTGTTACTCTTCAACAGTAACTCCAAAGGTCATAGCTGGATTCCTTACAGGAGATAAGATAATGTCGTACAATGCTTGTGCCTCTCAGATGTTCTTTTTTGCAAACTTTGGAGATGTGGAAAACTACCTTTTAGCCTCAATGGCTTACGATCGTTATGTAGCAGTGTGTAAACCCCTACATTATGCTACCATCATGACTACACATGTGTGTGCATCTCTAGTCATTGGCTGTTATATCTGTGGTTTCCTCAGTGCTTCCATCTATACTATGGATGCATTAAGTCTCTCCTTCTGTGAATCTAATGTGGTCCATCATTTCTTCTGTGATGTCCTTGCAGTGATGATTGTATCTTGCTCTGATAGACATGTTAATGAACTGATTCTTATTTATGTAGTCAGCTTCAATATGTTTTTTTCCCTTATAATCATCTTAGTATCCTACATGTTCATTTTCACCAACATACTAAAGATCCACTCAGCTGCAGGATATCACAAAGCTGTCTCCACATGTGCCTCACACTTCACAGCTGTCTCTATTTTTTATGGGACTATCATATTCATGTACTTGCAGCCCAGCTCCAGTCACTCCATGGACACTGACAAAATTGCATCTGTGTTCTATACCATGGTCATCCCCATGTTGAACCCTCTGGTTTACAGCCTGAGGAACAAGGATGTGAAAAGTGCATTCGCAAAGATTGTATTGAGGTCAAGATGATGTCTACGGCTTTGATTTTAGCCTTTTAGAATGCAAAACACTTGGATACATTCATATTTTTTATTGTTAATTATCTACAAAGTTTATTTCATCAGAAAATACTTTTGAAAGTGACATATTAATGGGCAAGAATTGGGAAAATATTCTTTAGTAATATTTCAATAACACACACACTATATATAGATAGATATATCAAATAGTTGCGAATGCAATTTCTAGATTAGATGCATTACTTGAAATAAAGAAGATAAGCCATCCTTTATAATAATTTTGGTCAAGCTTAATGGATCTTCCAAGCAAAGCTTATGGAATGATAAAAATGGGTTAGAATCAGAGCATATGAGAAGCACATACATTTTATCTTTATTATAAATTTGTGAGCCCTTACATAACTTTAAAAAGCCACTCCTGAGTATGTCACGTGGTAAAGTACATTTTAAACGTTTGTCTGCTCTATAAAATCTATAAATCGTATAGCGAAGATAAGTTCATTTCTCTTCTATGAAATAAATTCCAGTTTTGCTAGAAACTGACCTGTAAATTTTGTACCTGAGTGTAAAAAAATAAAGAGAGAAAGGAGAAGGAGATGATGAAGAAGAACTAAAGACCTGTATTTCTAAAAAATGGTGCCATTGCACTCAAAACTATACAAATATACTCCCTCACTTAATAAATGAGAAACCTGTGTTTTACCAAGAACTTATTTTGTTTCTGGTGGGTATTGTCTAATACCCACAAAATAATAATCTCAAATAGTTAAATAAATACATAAAGAATAAAAAATATTCACTTAAAATGTTACTAATTATTCGTTGAAAATATCTTTTTGAGATATACTACAACAAAGACTTCTGATCAGGTACCATTGACCATGTTTTTCTCTTTGTTTGCTTTTTTTGTTTGTTTTAACTTTTGATTCTTTAATTTTTTTTACAGTCCAGTCTTTATCTCCCGCCCAGTCCACCCTCTAACTGTTCCACATCCCATACCTCCCCCCAGACACCAATCTCCAAGGGGATGCCCCCAAACCCCAACTCCACCCCACCAGACCTCCTCACTCCCTGGGGTGTCAAGTCTCTTAAGAGTTAGGTGCATCTTCTCTCGCTGAGTCAAGACTCAGCAGTTCTCTGCTATATGTGAGTTGGGGCCCTCATATCAGCTGATGTATGCTGTCTGGTTGGTGGTTCAGTATCTGAGACATCTCCAGGATTCAGGCTAGTTGAGACTGCTGGTCTTCCTATAGGGTCAGCCTCCTCCTAGGCTTCTTCCAGCTTTTCCTTAATTCAACCACAGGGTTCACTATCTCCTGTCCATTGGTTGGGTGAAAATATATATATGTGACTTTTCCCGCTGCTTGTTGGGGCTTTTTGAGGGAAACCATGCTAGGGTCTTGTTTGTGAACACACCATAGTATCATTAGTAGTGTCAGGCCTTGGGGCCACCCCTTGACCTGGAGCCAAATCTGGGCCTGTCACTGGACCTCCTTTCCCTCAGGTTCTTCTGCTGCATATGTAGCAGATATCCTATTCAGGCATCATTGGGAAGAGATGCCTCTTGGTCTTGCAAACTTTATATGTCCCATACAGGGGAACGCCAGGGCCAAAAAGTGGGAGTGGGTGGGCAGGGGAGCAGGGTNGGGGGAGAGTATAGGGGACATTTGGGATAGCATTTAAAATGTAAATGAAGAAAATACCTAATAAAATAAGTTAAAAAAAGAAAACAACAACAACAACAACAACAAACAGTTCTTCAGGTGTTTCTCATCCATTTGATATTCCTTTGTTGTGAATTCTCTGTTTACTTCTATACCATATTTTTGTTAGATATTTTCTTTATTTACATTTTGATTCAGTTGTATGGTTTCTTGGTCATTACAAGAGTTGAGTTAACTGGGCGTGGTGGCGCATGCCTTTAATCCCAGCACTCGGGAGGCAGAGGCAGGNNGATTTCTGAGTTCAAGGCCAGCCTGGTCTACAGAGTGAGTTCCAGGACAGCCAGGGCTATACGGAGAAACCCTGTCTCAAAAAAAAAAAAAAAAAAAAAAAAAAAAAAAAAAAGAAAAGAAAAAGAAAAAGAAAAAAAAACAAGAGTTGAGTTCTTTATATATTTTAGATATTAGCCCGCTATGGTATGTGGGGTTAATGAAGATTTGTTTCTCAATCTGTAGGTTGCTGATTTGTCCTATTGGCAATATCCTTTGCCTTACAGAAGCTTTCCAATTTCATGAGGTCCCATTTATCAATCATCAAACTTAGAGCCTGAGCTATTGGAGTTCTGTTTAGGAAATTTCCCCTGTGCCAATACGTTTGAGGTTCTTTCCCACTTTCTCTTCTACTAGATTCTGTGTATCTGGCTTTATGTTGAGATCCTTGATCCACTTATACTTGAGCATTGTGCAAGGTGACAAACATAGATCTTTTTTCACTTTTCTACATACAAACTGCCAGTTAGACCAGAACCATTTATTGATGATATTTTCATTTTTCCATTGTATATTTTTGGCTTCTTTAAATGAGTTAGAGTCACTTCTATGCTGTGATTAGGAGTTTAATTAGAGAGTATAGAAATGCTACTAGTAAGCCCATGAAGTAAACTTTAATACAGTCTTTGAAGAGGATATATCATGTGAGGAGATATTCTATGTGGTGAATGACAAATAGTATATAAATGAACAGAAAAAAACATCTAAAGTTGTAGAAGTAACAAAACATTAGGCTTGAATTTAGATCATAAAATTAAATATCAAGTGTCAATTCAATTTACAAAATTTATTTTTCAAAAATTGTATACATGTTTATAAGGACGTATTGCCCTTCTTACCCCTTATTACCCTTACTCACTCCTTTCTTCTCCCAATGAAACCCTTCTTCTCAACAACTTTCCTTCCAACTTTCATATCTTTTATGTGTGGCCCACTGAGTTAAAATAAGTTTACTTATATGAGTGGCATGAAGGGATGATTTATTGGGGCATGACCAACTTACTAATGAAAGAATATAATGCACCATCCATCATTAACTGGCAATAGTCCTCAGGTATGGGTCAGCCCTAATAAGCCTTTCCCCATTACAAGATAAAATGTTGATGCTCCCAATCTTATGAATTCCTTATGCAGGTAACCATAACTGAAGTTCATAGATTCAGTAGCTATGTCATGTCCAAAAGACATTGTTTCATAGAAGTCCTCTCAACAACAGTTTCTTAACAGTTTTTCTGACCCTCTCTTCTATATTATTTCATGATCCATAGTGGTAGAAGGCATGATACAGATGGCCTCTTAAGGATGAGATCTCCACAGTTAGTAAGCGCCAAACCCCATGTATGGAAATGTTGCAATCAGTTCATGTGATTATAGGTGCCAAAAAATATCCACTGTGTTTTCTGTGAAATCTGGTAAATCAGGCAGGCTTGTGAGTTAAGACACAGATCACAAATGTGAGAAAGAAGAAGGGGAAGGAGAAATCAAGGACTTGATCCAGTAGTTCTGGGATCTAGATGTGACAGAAGATAGATATCTCTCTCACACAAATGAAGACAGGGAGAGGAGGGAAGTAAGGAATGATAAATAGAGACAAAGAAATAGACAGGTTGATTTTCTACTTCATTTTATCTAGCTAAGCCCTATTAGAATGGATGACGGGCACCCACGTAGACTAGGAAAAATCATTGTAAAACCAATGGCTTCCAAGAGCATTTACTTTCAAAAACATTGTTACTAGCTCCCAGAAAGACATCAGTTGGGCCATTTTTGTTAATTTTTCCATTTTTTTCTTTTCTTCATCTTTTTGTTTTGGTATAGAGCTTAAATTAGTCTCAAACTGTTATTAATCTATGCATATCAGCCTCTTGAGTGTTGATATTCCATGCATTTACAAGAATACTTTCATACTAAAATATTATGTAACACATTTTAAACCATAAACGTGCCACACAAAGCCCAAATCCATTTCATCCTGAAAAACTGGCTTCACACATGCATGCAGAGAGAGAGAGAGAGAGAGAGAGAGAGAGAGAGAGAGAGAGAGAGAGAGAGCTGATAAATATATGCATGGATTAATAGATAAATGGCAGATGATAGATAAATGGATGGATGGATAGATAGATGATAGACAGATAGATAGATAGATAGATAGATAGATAGATAGATAGATAGATAGATAGATAGATAGATAGACCAGTAGGCAGATGGACAGGCAAACAGATAACAAATCAAATCTGATTCAGTGAAAGGGATGTGAGAAAAATGAATCCAGGTGTTGAATGTCTCAAATATTTAAAATCAATATAATATCATTTTGGCCTGAAAATAATTTTTCTGAATGCACTCTTAACTTCCTTGTTCCTCAGGCTGTAGACCAGAGGGTTCAGCAGGGGGATCACCATGGTATAGAACACAGACACAGTTTTGTCAGTGTCCATAGCATGACTGGAACTAGGCTGCAAGTACATGAAAATTACTGTCCCATAGAAAATAAAAACAGCAGTGAAATGAGAAGCACAGGTGGACATGGCCTTTTGATGTCCTGAAGCTGAGTGCATCTTTAGAATTGTGGTAAAAATCATTAGGTAGGATATTAAGATGATTATGAGAGCAAAAAAGATATTGAAGCTGGCTACGCAAACAAGAACCAGCTCATTTATATGCTTATTAGAGCAAGAGAGTACCATGACTGCTGGAATATCACAGAAAAAATGATGGACCACATCAGCCTTACAGAAGGATAAACTAAATGCATCCCCAGTATAGATACAGGCATTCAGGAAGCCACAGGCATAGCAGCCTGCAATCATCCATACACACATACCTGTAGTCATGGTGTTAGCATAATGTAGGGGCTTACACACTGCTGCATAACGATCATAGGCCATTGAGGCCAACAGGTAATTTTCCACAGTAGCAAAGCCTGTAACAAAGAACATCTGAGCAGCACAGTCATTATATGACATGACTTTATCTCCTACTAGAAAACCAGCCATGACTTTTGGAGTGACACCTGAAGAGTAACAAAAGTCCACCAGTGATAGATTACCAAGAAAAATATACATGGGACTGTGGAGGTGAGCATCAAGGACAATCAGCAGGACCATTCCTAGGTTGCCCACCAGGGTGATGGTGTAGATGAGGAGAAAGATGATAAAGAGAGGAAGTTGTAGGCCTGGGTCATTGGCAAGTCCCTGCAGGAAGAACTGTGTCACTTCTGTCCTGTTCTCCATCAAGGTTATCAGAGAATCAATGGGTAATCTGTACCAAAGTGTCAAAGTTACAAAAAGACAAAAGAAGTGGAATTGAACTTGACATTGTCAAAGAACATATAGTTTGTTTTTCTATAGAAAAGCTTGAGCTTGAAAGAAATGATTGTGAAATATACAAGGTTGCAAACTATTGAATCTGTGGAATCTCCAGCAGTGTTCTGCCTAATTTCAACTGTATAGCTACATTATCTAAAATGCAAACAGTTTAAAAATTGTAGATAAGTCTTATTCTACTTTTGATATGAAGAATTAACTCTTAATAATCATCCCATCCCCCGTCAATGGGATACATTACCCAAACAGAGTCCATAAGTTGGAGTTACCAATTCATAGGATGTCTTTAAATCAGAAATTTATTTTGATGGTAAGTTCAATCCTATATGCTATTGTATCTATGTCTCTTCTCATGTAATAACAGTATGTTACATTTCTTGATTACAGTTTAAGCTTTTGAAGAACATCCTTCCAATTCTATTATTCCTCAACTTTATGTTCACCTCACATTAATCAAATGTGAATTTATAAGCCTTTCTTTAACATTGCTTTCACCTTTAACAAATATGTAAAAACCTTACACTATACTTATCTCTATGATCAGAAATAAAAACTGTATATGTAAATATATGTCTGTATGTTTCTGTGTCTATGTCTGGAGGAGGAAGCAAGTAGCATTTTTATTCTTCACTTTTAGAATATTGGAAATTAAAACATGTATAATAACCTAAAAATCATATATCCAGTTTTTTAAAAAAAAAGTCAATATTCAAAAGTTAAATTCACCTCAAACCTAATTAAAAATCTATGATTTATCCATATCATTGTCAGTATGTACAGGTATATTAATGTTAATTAACATGAGATCATGAAGGAAAGGCTATCATCATGAAAGAAATGTTCTTTCACATTAAGGATTAGCTGTTATCTTTTCTTGTTTCTTTCCTCCAATAAGAACAAATACATAATTAATGTTAGATTATATCAGCTAGGACATCATATGGTTTTGGAGGGTTTTTGTCCAATCTTATCGAGAAATAAGCATGATATGTCATACGAATGCCTACATTTCATATGATGGAATTTTTCATATTTTCCTCAGAATTTGAAAGCATGTTGAAATTACCCATTTTTCTTTAGAATAACTCACAATGAATGTAATTGCCTTGCTGGTTTTCCATACGAAAATCATAAAAATTTCATAGAAAGTAGAAGCTTACCAGTCCCATAGGAGCAAACAGCAAATCTTGAATAACATACTGACCTCCCCAGATGAGCCATGGAATACTGTATAAGTGCTATGAGAGAAGCTCCCTCTCAGGCAGTTGTCAAAAGGCTACAAATTCTCTAATGCAGGGAATGAGGAAGGAAAGAGCATTTTCACAGATTAAATTCCAAACCTCAATTGAGTCTTAGTTGCCTGGAAGAGTTTCCCATTTTCCTCTTAATTTGCTTTAGAACAATGATACTACCACAACTCTCATGTCAATCACAAACTGTGTCTGTGAATAATGCAGTTCTGCAAAACTTGTCATGAAGTGATTATTATTTAAAAGCCAATCAATGTGATTTTATTTTTCCCATAGATCTTGATTAAAGGCTCTTAGCAAAACCACAAATCAAGAAAGCTATAGCTGCTAAGAGTGTCTGTCAATATCTCATGGCCAATGAAGCATGGCCTACTGTATGTTCCTCATAAAGTAGCATCACTTTGAGTTACATTACAATTAGAGGCCAATACAGGGATATCTGTGGGGAAAATTCTAGAGACCTGAGACCTCTGGAGAGCGATTTTGTGAGATTATCTAAACATCCTACTCTTACAGGACAGACGCAATTAAGTTGTCTGTGGAGATTCAGTTGGTTATTTTTATTCTGCACAATTTTTTATTACATGTCATTTTTATCTACTAATTGATGTATAATTTGTATACAGGAATATTTCACTTTCTAGTGTTGACTCCAGAGAGAAAATAAATGCAATATTCTGTAAACCAACATATCTTGAATTAATAGTAAACAACAATTTCACCTATAAAAGCCAAGAAACAGACGGAAATTTACTTGGAAATTCTCTGAAACTAATATGTAATATTTATGTTTTTCTATTACAAGTGAATAAAACAAGTCACAGTTTGTGTTAGCCTTCTATAATTGTTCTAACAAATTACTGTAAACATAAAGGTTTCTAGTGATGCATGTTTTTATCTGCCATGTCTGGAATCCAGAAATGCAAAATCTCAAGCTTCACATGGTTCAGCTTATGGATGATCAAAACCATGGCTCCTTGTATGCTCCAGATGACACTGTTTCTTGCATCTTCGCTACTACAGTGGCTGCTAGCATTTCATGATTTGTAGTCACATTATTTCAGGGTTATTTCTCTGGTCTTGCTGTCAACTACTCTTTCTTATGTGGTTCATTCTTCCTAACTATACTTTATAATACATGTATTATCTTTAAAATACTTACAAACAAAATTTCTCTTAAAAATTAAAAATAATTGTCTTACAACTCTGCAGGGGTTTTTTTTGGTACACAAATAATATTATTGAGTGGTTTCAAATATTAGCATGTGGATATTTTGTCAAGCTATTATTGAAACTAGTAGAGTTTATTATGGAAACACTTCATACTATTGAGGATGTATGGATATAAATCCAAACTAAATCAAAAGTTACTGCTAAAATGTCCTATGCAGGAACTTGCTTAGAAATGAAATTAATATTGTTACCCAAGTTATAAATTCTGAATATTACAATACAGACCTGCCAGACAAGATGGCCCTATGGGTGTAATGATGATTATAATGGTTTTTGGTGTAAGCAATCACTTGATTTTCATTATATTTGAAGCCTGATCATGGGGTGTGGGGGAAGGAGTATGCTTAGTTCTGTAACCCTGGTTAAACATAAATGACTAGAAAGGTCATTTACCTTGAGGGAAACCTACTAATGATTGCCAAATTTCTTTCTAAATATTTTTATTTAAATCCATATATATGTGCTGCTACCAAACATAGATAGGGATTCTTCTTTTTTAAGTAGGCAGTGCTTGATTCAGTCTCATAACTGCGCAAAACTGTGAGGATAAGAACAATCACATGTCAGTGCTTGGTGTCAAGATTTTTATAGAGACATTGTTTTAATCTGCTGTCTATTCCAGTGGGATGAATGCATGTAATACCCAAGCTTTCATGCAAGCATTTGACATTGTGCAACTAAGAAATGTGTTGCAGAAAAGCCACTGCTAGTATGGTGGGAGTTTCTGAGACAATATTATACTTTGCTGAGTATTTACATAGGTTTTATGGCAGGACTTCTTCCAACATTAACGGTGGAGTGGATGTGTTGTCCCTTAACTTCAGTGAATGTCATACCAAAATGTTTCATGCGAGTACTTGTGCAATCTTTAGGAATGGTGTACTATTGTACAAAGTATGGCTTTCTGTCTAAGAGAGAAGTATATGCAAACCTATGTTCTGACTCCTGAAAGATTTGGTCCAAATGATTTTTATGTATACAATGATTGGTTTCACTATGTACATGAAGTATGTGGTAAATCTCAACCAGAACTGGTGAAGAATAAGAATATGAAGTAGAGGAGGAGCAAGAAGGGCAGCCATTTTGAAACTTGTCCAAGAGAATGCAAACAGCAGTTGCCATGATGTGCATCCTCTGATTCGTGTCATTGAGGAGCCATTAGAAGAATTTTCTCTTGAATATGAACCTGAGCTCAAATATAAAGCAAAGACTGAACAGCTGAAACCATAAAAATGAAGGAAAACTTAGAATAGTTAGAAAGAAGACTACCATTTCTTGTCGCACTGATTCTGCTTCTCTGCCTTAAGAACTGCTAAAATCAAGCGTTAGAAATAAACTAGAAGTTCAATTACAGATGTTCCAAGTGTGTGAGAACAAGCATCTTGAGAACTACCTAGATTCTCTCCTCAAGGACCAAAATCACCCAGAGGAGTTAGGCAACATAGTGATTCTGACAGCCAAAGAATAATTTATTATCCAAACAATCATCAACTTTTCAGTGATAATTCACCTAATATTGATTTTTAAAAATGAGATGAAAGACTACTTTATGACTTTGGGGAAAGTAATAGAACATCACATCAATAGCAGGGGTGCGGGAGACAAACTTCCAAATTCTCTGAATAAGCTCAGGGTATCTTAATTCCAAAATCAATTAAGTTTGGAGAAAACTCACATTTAAATAAAGAAGAGACAGCTATAGTGTCTCGGTTCGGTGTCTGAAAATGGAATGGATCCTTAGGTGGGGCAGTCTCTGGATGGCCTTTCCTTCAGGATCTGCTCACTCTTTGTCCATGCAGTTCTTTTTAACAGGAGGAATTCTTGATTAAGATTTTTGAGGTAGGTGGATGGCCCATCCCTCAACTAGGAGCGATGCCTATCCACTAGATATGGTATTTAAGGGTTCTGTCTCCCTGTTGTTGGGTATTTCTGCTAGTGTCCTCCCTGTTGTGTCCTGGGAAACTCTTGGGTCCCTGGCATCTGGGACTTTTTAGTGGGTAGCCCCAGGCTCCCCTTTCCCACTACTACACAACTCCTTTCAAATTCCTGAACCTCTGAAATTCTTGCCCATCTCCTCCCCTATGTGAACCATCCATTTTCCCCACCCCCTCCACTCACCCTCCCAGATCCCTAACTCTTTCTACTTCCCTAGATTATTTTATTGACTCTTCAGAGTAGGATTGTAGCATCCACCCTTTGGCATGGTCTTTCTTCTTCTTGGATTTCATATGGTCTGTGAGTTGTATCATAGGTATCCTGAGCTTTTTATGAGTAATATCCATTTTTCAGTAAGTATATACCATGTGTGTTCTTTTGTGACTGGGTTACCTCATTCAGGATGATATTTCCAAGTTCCATCCATTTGCCTGAAAAACTAATGATGGCCTTGTTCTTAATAGATAACAAGTAGGGTATAGCTGAGTCTTCACATAAAACTATTTCCAGTTTTCTGAGGAACCAGCAGACTGATTTCCAGAATTCTTGTACCAGCTTGAAATCCCACCAGCAATGGAGGAGTGTTCCTCTTTTTCCACATCCTTGCCAGCATCTGCTGTCACCAGATATTTTTTTCTTAATCATACTGACTAGTGTGAGGTGGAATCTGAGTCAGTTTCATTTTCATTTCACTGATGACTAAGGATGGTCAACACTTCTTGGGGGTTGAGGGATCTGCAATAGAGCAAGGTAAGTACATCCAGAAACACCTTAGGTATTATTATATGTGAGTTTGCTTAATTTTTGGATCCTAGATGTTTAGGAATTCCTATGTTGTTACCTTTTTGACAGTCCCCAACATTCAGTTATATGGTCTCTGTAGGGTTGTGCAACCCATATTTAAGAAGGTATGCCATAGAGTGGCTGGTGTACACAGAGGTGAACTCCAGTGGGGTTTAAGGAAAGTGCTCTCCAAACTGGGAGATCTCTAGAAATGTATCTAACCTAAAATCAAAACTTTGCATTTTTCATTTGCCATGGAAATATCATTGTTATTTGAACTATTCTTATTAATCAAAGATAAGTGCTTCTCAGTTGAGAATTCTCTGTTTACCTCTATATCCCATTTTTAATAGGGTTATTTGGTTCTCTGGAGTCTAACTTCTTGATTTCTTTGTATATTTTGCATCTTAGTCCTCAAGGGGATAATCTACCAAGAGAAAGTCAATTCTGAACATATATGCCCCAAATGAAAGGGTACCCACATTCATAAAAGAAACATTACTAAAGCTCAAAACACACACTGAAACCCACACAATAATAGTGGAAAACTTCAACATTCCACTCTTCTGTTGAAGCCTGCTTTGTGACCGATTATATGGTCAGTTTGGGAGGAGGCACCATGTGCTTTCACTCCCACTGGAATAGGCAGGAGATTAAAACAATGTCTCTGCTACAAAAATCTTGACACCAAGCACTGACATGTGATTGTTCTTATCCTCACAGTTTTGCACAGTTATAAGACTGAATTAAGCACTGCCTACTGAAAAAAGAAGATTCCCTATCTATGTCTGGTAGCAGCGCATATATATGGATTTAAATATAAATATTTAGAAAGAAATTTGGCAATCATTAGTAGGTTTCCCTCAAAGTAAATGGCCTTTCTAGTCATTTATGTTTTAAAAGGGTTACAAAACTAAGAATACTCCTTCCCCAACACCCCATGATCAGGTTTCAAATATAATGAAAATCAAGTGATTGCTTACACCAAAAACTGTTATAATCACCATTACACCCATAGGGCCATCTTGTCTGGCAGGTCTGTATTATAATAAGACACTGTCAATAAGACAAAAAGGCCACTAACAGATTGGGAAAAGATGTTTACTAATCCTAAATCAGATAGGGGACTAATTTCCAATATATATATATATATATAAGAACTCAAGAAGATGGACTCCAGAAAACCAAATAACACCATTAAAAAATTGGGCACAGAGCTAAACAAAGAATTCTAAACTGAGGAATAACAAATGGTTGAGAATCAACACAAAAAATGTTCAACATCCTTAATCATCAGGGAAATTCAAATCAAACCAACAAAAGGAGGTCAAGGGGATACAAATTGGAAAGGAAGAAGTCAAAATATCACTATTTCCAGATGATATGATAGTATATATAAGTGACCCTAAAAATTCCACCAGAGAACTCCTAAACCTGATAAACAGCTTCAGTGCAGTAGCTGGATATAAAATTAACTGAAACAAATCAGTGGCCTTTCTCTACACAAATCAAAACAACCCTGAGCTTCCACCTCACAACAGCCAGCATGGCTAAGATGAAAAATACCTATGGCAGCACATGCTGGTGAGGATGTGGCGAAAGAGGAATACTCCTCCCTTGTTGGTGGGATTGCAAGGTTTTACAACCACTCTGGAAATCAGTCTGGCAGTTTCTCAGAAAATTAGACAAAGTACTAACAAAGGATCCAGCAATACCTCTGCTGGGCATATATCCAGAAGATGTCCAACTGGTAATAAGAACACATGTTCCACTATGTTCATAGCAGCCGTATTTATAATAGCTAGAAGCTGGAAAGAACCCAGATGTCCCTCAACAGAGGAATGGATCCAGAAAATGTGGTACATTTACACAATGGAGTACTACTCAGCTATTAAATACAATGAATTTATGAAATTCCTCTGCAAATGGATGGATCTGGAAGGTATCATCCTGAGTGAGGTAACCCAATCACAAAAGAACTCACATGATATGCACTCACTGATAAGTGAATATTAGCCCAGAAACTTAGAATACCCAAGATACAATTTGCAAAACACATGAAACACAAGAAGAAGGAAGACCAAAATGTTGACACTTCACCCCTTCTTAAAATTGAGAACAAAACACCTATGGAAGGAGTTACAGAGACAAAGTTTGGAGCTGAGAGAAAAGGATGGACCATTCAGAAACTGCCCAACCCAGGAGGGTCCATCCCATAATTAGTCACCAAACCCAGACACTATTGCATGTGCCAGCAAGGTTTTGCTGAAAAGACCCTAATATAGCTCTCTCTTGTGAGGCTATGCCAGTACCTGGCAAACACAGAAGTAGATGCTGACAGTCGGCTATAGTATGGAACACAGGGCCTGCAATGGAAGAGCTAGAGAAAGTACCCAAGGAGCTGAAGGGGTCTGCAACCCTATAGGTGGAACAACAATATGAACTAACTAGTACCCCTAGAGCTTGTGTCTCTAGCTGCATATGTAGCAGAAGATGGCCTAGGTGGCCATCATTGGGAAGAGAGGCCCCTTGGTCTAGCAAACTTTATATGCTCCAGTACAGGGGAATGCCAAGGCCAAGACGTGGGAGTGGATGGGTAGAGGAGCAGGGGGGGGGAGGGTATAGGGAACTTTGGGGATAGTATTTGAAATGTAACTGAAGTAAATACCTAATAAAAAATTGGGGAAAAAATGAAAAAATCACATGATCATCTCCTTAGATGCAGAAAAGGCATTTGACAAAATACAACACCCTTTCATGTTAAAAGTATTGGAGAGATCAGGAAACAAGGCCCATAACTAAACATAATAAAATCAATTTACTGCAAACCAACAGCTAATATCAAATTAAGTAGAGAGATACTTGAAGCATTTCCCCTAAAATTGGGATAAGAAAAGGATTCTCACTCTCCCCATATCTATTCAATATAGTATTCAAAGTGCTAGCTAGAACAATAAGACAAAAAAAAGAGACCATGGAGATACAAATTGGCAAAAAAGAAATGAAGATATCACGATTGGCAGATGGTATGATAGTATACATAAGCAACCCCAAAAATTCTACCAGAGACCTTCTCCAGCTGAAAAACAACTTCAGCAAAGTGGCTAGATATAAAATTAACTCAAATAAATCAGTAGCCTTCCTTTGAAAAATGATAAACAGGCTGAGAAAGATATTAGGGAAACAACTTTCTTCACTATAGACACAAATATTATAAAATATCTTGTGGTAATTCTCACCAAGCAAGTAAAGATATGTGTGACAATACCTTCAAATCTCTCAAGAAAGAAATCAAAGAAGATCTCAGAAAATGGAGAGATCTCCCGTGCTCATGGATTGGCTGAATTAACATAGTAAAAATGGCCATCCTACCAAAGGCAATCTACAGATTCAGTGCAATCCCCAAGAAAATCCCAACAAAATTCTTCAAAGACATGGAAAGAACAATACTCAAATTCATCTGGAAAGGAAAAACCCCAGAATATCAAAAACAATTCTTAACAATAAAGGAACTCCTGGGGGAATCACCATCCATGGCCTCAAGCTATACTACAGGGCAGTAGTGATAAAAAACTGCCTGGTACTGATACAGAGACAGACACTTTGATCAATGGAATAGGAATGAAGACTCACAAATAAAACCACACACTTACACCCTTGATCTTTGACAAAGAACACAAAAAGATACAGTGGAAAAAAGAAAGTATCTTTAATAAGCGGTGCTGCAAACTGGCTGTCTGTAGATAGAAATACAAAAATAGACCCATATTTGTCACCTTGCACAAAGCTCAAGTTCAAGTGGATCGAGGACCTCAACATAAAACTAGAGACACTAAATCTAATAGAAGAGAAAGTGGAAAAGAGCCTTGAACTCATTGGCTCTAATGAGTTCCTAAATAGAACTCCAAAGACTCATGCACTAAGGTCAAGAATTGATAAGTTGAACCTCATGAATTTGGAAAGCTTCTGTAAGGCAAAGAACAATAGGACAAATGTACTGACTAGGAAAAAAATCTTCACAAACCCCCACATCCAACAGAAGGCTAATATCCAAAATATATAAAGAACTTAAGAAGCTAATCACTAAAACAAACAAGCAACCCAATCAAAAAATGGGGTATAGAACTAAAC
Organism: Mus pahari; assembly: GCF_900095145.1. Taxonomy (NCBI): domain Eukaryota; kingdom Metazoa; phylum Chordata; class Mammalia; order Rodentia; family Muridae; genus Mus; species Mus pahari. Next base: position 124,967,531 of record NC_034590.1, on the reverse strand, counting down.
TGAGAATTCACAACAGAGGAATCTAGAATGACTAAGAAGTACCCAAATAAGTGTTCAAAGTCCTTAGTTATCAGAGAAACACAAATCAAAATGACCCTAAGACTCTACCTTACACTAATCAGAATGGCTAAGATCAAAACCTCACGTGACAACACATGCTGGCAAGGATGTGGAGAAAGAGGATTAATCCTCCATTGCTGGTAGAATTGCAAACTTGTACAATCACTCTGGAAATCAATCTGGGGGTTTCTTAAAAAATTGGAAATAGATCTACCTGAATACCCACTTATACCACTCTTGGGAATATACCCAAAAGATGCCTCACCAGGCCATAGGAGCATGTGTTCTACAATGTTCATAGCAGCTTTGTTTGTGATAGCCAGAAGGTGGAAACAACCTAGATGTCCCTCAACAGAAGAATGGATACAGAAAATGTGCTTCCTTTACACAAGGGAATACTACTCCACTAATAAGAACGAGGACATCCTGCGTTTTGCAGGAAAATGGATGGGACTAGAAAATATCATCCTGAGTGAGGTAACTCAGACACAAAAGGACATGAGGGGCTTCTGCTCACTAACAAGTGGATAGTAGCAAAATAAATAAATAAATAAATAAATAAAAGGTAAAGAATATGTAAGCTACAGTCAACAGAACTCAAAAAAGCCACCAAGCTGAAGGGCCCAAGTGAGGATGCCTCATTTTCACTTGGAAGGGGGAAAAAAGCAACAACAAGGGGGGTGAGGGAGGGAGGAACCTTGGAGGGAAATGGGACAGGCAGAGAGGGAGATAGGAACATGATCTGGTATTGGGTCGGGGAAAGGGACTGAAGCCCTGAGGGCCAGAATGGAAACAGACAACCTCCAAAGGTAGGAGGTTGGGAGAACCCTACAAATTGTACCAGAGATTTGGGAAATAAACTCTCAGGACTCAAAGGTAGGGATCCTTGATGTAATGTCCTGTAGTAGAAAGTATAGTAGAGAGAAGGAACTTGTAGAAGCCACCCACAGCAGAAAGACAGGGCATTAAGTGAGGAATAGGGTTTCTATCCCACAGTCAAAACACTGACCCATAATTGTCCCTGTCTGAAAGAACAGCAGGGATGCAAATGGAGAGGAGCCTCAGGAAAAGAAGGTCCTGCAACAGGCCCAAAATGGGATCCAGCTCAACGGGTGGCCCCAAGGCCTAATTACTGAGGCTATGGAGCACTCACAAAAAAAGGGACCTATCATGACTGCCCTCCAGAAGACCCAACAAGCAACTGAAAGAGTCAGATTCAGATCTTTGCACCCAACCAATGGACAGAAGCTGCTGACCCCTGTGGTTGAATTAGGGGAAAACTGGAAGAAGCTGAGGTTGAGAGCAACCCTGTAGGAGAACCAGAAGTCTCATTTATCCTGGACCTCCGAGATCTCTCAGACACTGGATCAAAAACCAGGCAGAATACACCAGCTGATATGAGGCCCCCAACACATAAACAGCAAAGGACTGCTGGGTCTGTGTTTAGTCAGAGAAGATGCACCTAACTCTCAAGAGACTGGAGGCCCCAGGGAGTTTAGAGATCTGGTAGGGGTGTGGGGCATCCTTGTGGAGACAGGAGTAGGGAGGAGGTTTTTGATGTGGGACAGTCAGAGGGAAGACCAGGAGGGGAATAGAATCTGGAGTGTAATAAAAAAAGAAAAGAAATTAGTAATAATAATAATAATAATAATAATAATAATAATAATAATAATGACAAGCAGAGGGGAGAAAAGAAATAACCAGGACAGTAAAAGCATAATATGCATATACATATTACTTCATACTTCTTAAGTATCTAGTATGGAAAATAAACATTGAAAGGTATAGTTGAGATTTTAAATAAACTAGAATGTCTTCATACTATTTGGGGAAAGAGCAAAATGGCTATGGAAAATGTAAAGTATCTGCCCAAATTTTAGAAATTGCATTACAACAAGTGCTAGTATTTCCTTCCGATGTCCACAAATTGAATACAGGATTTGGATTAGATATATACAGTCTTGGCATTGTCCATAAGCATCAAGAGATATAATGGGCTCAATGTTCACATTGGATGAATGGACAAAGGAAATATCTTCAGATGTGTAAACTGTTAATATATACCCTGTGTTCAAAGATCAGTTTGAAAAGACTATGTAGAGAAAGAGAAAAATGAAGTAGAAAATGATCAGTATGCTGATAGTTCTGGAGTCATATAGTCCTTTAGACTACAGTTCTGAGATTTATTCTCAATATATTCACAATTTAGATTTGGAAACTAAAACCAAGAGTTTGTTCTGTGTATGCTATTTTGAAGATACCAATGAAATTAAATGAGTATAAAAACAAGACATATTACAGGATGGAGCATCAAGTATTTATATTCAGACTATGAAAACAAGTCAAGTCAACGAAGTGACTAAGGTGACACAATCTTGTCCTGACTCCATTTTCTATCTACTAAAAAAATCTTAGTCCTCCTTTCCTCAATAGACACATCTGCCTTACCAACACATTTGGGATTTAAATTACTCTGACCATGGTTCATGGTTCAGGTGTATTCAACAAAATAATGTTTAATTCAAAATTGATTTGTATGTTGTATATAAAGCATTATTTTCTGCCAAATAAAATGTTGCAATGTTACTTTGCCTCTGTAATGTTACTGTGAATTTTTTGAAATTTGCCTTTTAAAATACAGTATTCCTGAGCTCTGGAACCAAGAGACTCTTAAGAATTAGTTCTTGGTCACTGGCCAAAATTAAAAGACTTTTATACTCATAATTGGCTTAATTAGTCTGTTGGTCTTTATCTTTCATTTTTGGAGGACCCAGTGAAATTGCCAAATGTACATAGATCTGAGCATCATTCCAATTCTGCATGGCCAGTGAAGAGGATGCAGAGAAGGCATCCCCCGAAAATTTTTCAAGGACTTTTGTCTCCCATGGAATTGCAAGGATCGGAATGGCTACTGAATTCCCAGACATTAAAATGCATGGGTCCTCTGAAACTTTTTTTTACATTTATCTTTTTTTTTTCTTCTTGGATACTTTATTTATTTACATTTCAAATGTTATCCACTTTCCCAGTTTCCTCTCCACAAACCCCCTATCCCTTTCCCCTGACTCTGCTTCTATGAGGGTGCTCCCCCATCCAACCACCCACTCCCACCTCAACACCCTAGCATTCCCCTACATTGTAGCATCCAGCCTTCCAGACCAAGGGTCTCCCCTGCCATTGATGCCAGATAAGGCCATCCTCTGATACAAATGCAGATCAAGGCATGGGTCCCTCCATGTATATTCTTTGGTCAGTGGTTTAGTCCTGGGTAAGTCTAGGGTGTCTGATTAATAGATACTGTTGTTCCTTATTAATTGCAAACCCCTTCAGCTCCTTCAGTCCTTCCCCTAACTCCTCCACTGAGGTCCCCATACTCAGTCTGATGGTTGATTGCAAGCATCCATATCTGTATTGGACAGACTCTGGCAAAGCCTCTCAGGAGATAGCTATATCCATCAGGCTCCTGTCAGCAAGCACATTTTAGCATCAGCAATAATGTCTGGGTTTGGTGGCTGAATATAGGACGTATCCCCAAGGGAGGCAGTCTCTGGGTGGCCTTTCCTTCAGTTTCTGCTCCACTCTTTGTTCCTGTATTTCCTTTAGAGAGGAGCAATTCTGGGTTAAAATTTTAGAAATGGGTGGGCAGCTCCATCCTTCAAACGGGGGTCAGGCCTAACCTCTAGATATGGTCTCTGCAAGTTCTCTCCCCTCTTTGGTGGGTATTTCAGCTAATGTCCTCCTTATTGGATCCTGGGAGCCTCTTCCTTTCCTGCCCTCTGGGACTTTCTGGTGGCTACCCCCAGTGACCCATCCCTCATTGCTACACACCTCTGTTCAATTTCCTGATCCTCTGTAAGTCTCCCATGTCTCCTCCCACTCCTGGTCCTGCTCTCCTTGTGTCCTCTCCTCTTCTCTCTTCCTCCCAAGTCCCTCTCACCCTCTTCCTACTGTGATTATTTTGTTTCCCCTTCTAAGTAGGACTGAAACACCCACACTTTGGTTTTTCTTCTTCTTAAGCTTCATATGGTATGTGAGTTTTAACATGGGAATTCCTAGACTTTTTTCCTAGTATCTACTTATCATTGAGTATATACAATGTGTATTCGTTTGTGACTGGGTTACCTCAATCAGGATATTTTCTAGTTCCATCCATTTGCCTGAAAATTTCATGAGGTTATTGTTTTTTACTAGATTAATAGTACTCCACTGTGTAAATGTACCACAGTTTCTGTATCCATTCCTCTGTTGAGAGACATGTGGGTTGTTTCCAGCTTCTGGCTATGATAAATAACACTGCTATAAACATAGTGGAGCATGTCTCTTTGTTAAATGTTGGAGTATCTTTTGGAGCCCAGGAGTGGTATAACTGGGTCCTCAGGTAGAACTATTTCTAATTTTCTGAGAAACTGCCAGACTAATTTCCACAGTGGTTATTCCTGCTTGCAAGCCCTCTAGAAATGGAGAAGTATTCTTCTTTCTCCACATGCTCAACAGCATCTGCTCTCACCTGAGTTTTGATCTTAGTGATTCTGACTGGTTTGAGGTAGAATCTCAGGATCATTATAATTTGCATTTCCCTGATGAATAAGGATGTTGAACCTTTCTTTAGGTGTTTCTCAGTCACTTGGTATTCCTCAGTAGAGAATTCTTTGTTTAGCTATGTACCCCATTTTTACTAGGGTTATTTGGTTCTCTGGAGTCTAACTTCTTGAGTTCTTTTTATATGTTGGGTATTAGCCCTCTATTGGATGTAGGATTGGTAAATAACTTTTCGCAATCTGTTGGTTGCCATTTTTTCTTATTGACGGTGTCCTTTGCCTTACAGAATCTTTGCAATTTTTTTGAGGTCCCATTTGTCAATTCTTGATCTTAGAGCATAAGCTATTGGTGTTCTATTCAGGAAAATATCCCTGTGCTCATGTGCTCAAGGCTCTTCACCACTCCTATTAGATTCAGTGTATCTGGTTTTATGTGAAGGTCCTTGTTCCACTTGAACTTGAGCTTTGTGTAAGGTGATAAATATGGGTCTATTTTTATTTTCTGCATACATACAGCAAGTTAGGCCAGCACCACTTATTGAACATGCTTTCCTTTTTCCATTGCATCTTTTTAGCTTCTTTGTCAAACATCAAGTATGTGTAAGACTGTGGCTCTATTTTTGTGTCTTCAATCCTATTCCATTGATCTACATTCCTGTCTCTGTGCCAATACCATACAGTTTTTAAAACTATTACTCTGTAGTACAGCCTGAAGTCAGGGATGGTGATTTCCCCCAGAATTCCTTTTATAGTTGAGAATAGTTACTGGTATTTGTTTATTCCAAATGAATCTAAGAATGACTCTTTCTAACTCTATAAAGAATGATGGAATTTTTATGAGGGTTGCATTGAATCTGTAGATTGTTCTGGCAAGATGGTCATTTTTAATATATTAATCATTCTAATCCATGAGCATGGGAGAATTTTCCATCTTCTTTTATTTATTACATATTTTCTTCACTTACATTTCAAATGCTATCCACAAAGCCCCCTATACCCTTCCCATGCCCTACTCCCCAACACACCCATACCCACTGTAGCCCTGGCATTCCCCTGTACTGGGGCATATGATCTTAGCAAGACCAATGGCCTCTCCTCACATTGATGGCTGACTAGGCCATTCTCTGCTATATATGACATGCTATCTATGCATAACAAAGCTCTGTGGGGTACTAGATAGTTCATATCATTGTTCCCCTTATAAGGTTGCAGACTCCTTTAGCTCCTTGGGTACTTTCTCTAGCTCCTTCATTAGGGGCCTTGTGATCCATCCAATAGATGACTGTGGGCATCCACTTCTGTATTTGCCAGGCATCGGCATAGATTCACACAAGAGAGCTATGTCAAGGTCGTGTCGGCAAAATCTTTCTGGCTTATGCAGTAGTGTCTGGGTTTGATGGTTGTATATGGGATGGATCCCAGGGTGGGACAGTCTCTGGATGGTCTTTCCTTCAGTCTTAGGTCCATACTTTGTCTCTGTAAATCCTTCCATGGGTACTTTGTTCCCCATTCTAAGAAAGAACATAGCATCCACACTTTGGTCTTCCTTCTTCTTGAGTTTCATGTGTTTTGCAAATTGTATCTTGGGTATTCTAAGTATCTAGGCTGATATCCACTTTTCAGTGAGTGCATACCATGTGTGTTCTTTTGTGATTGGGTTACCTCACTCAGGATGATACCCTCCAGATCCATCCATTTGCAGAAAAATTTCATAAATTCATTGTTTTTAATANCTGAGTAGTACTCCATTGTATAAATATACCACATTTTCTGTATCCAGTCCTATGATGAAGGACATCTGGGTTCTTTCCAGCTTCTGGCTATTATAAATAAGGCTGCTATGAACATAGTAGACCATGTGTCCTTATTACAAGTTGGAAAATCTTCTGGATATATGCCCAGGAGAGGAACTGCTGGATCTTCCAGTAGTACTATGTCCAATTTTCTGAGGAACTGCCAGACTGATTTCGAGAGTGGTTATACCAGCTTGCAATCCAACCAACAATGGAGGAATGTCCCTCTTTCTCCACATTCTCGCCAGCATTTGCTGTCACCTGAATTTTTGATCTTAGCCATTCTGACTTGTGTGAGGTGGAATCTCAGGGTTGTTTTGATTTGCAATTCCCTGATGATTAAGTATGTTGAAAAATTGTTTTAAGAACTTCCCAGCCATTTGTTATTCCTCAGTTGAGAATTTGTTGTTTAGCTCTATACCCCAATTTTTCATAGGGTTATTTGATTTTTATGGAGTCTGTATTCT